>NW_005361955.1:52354-80240 GCF_000412655.1 Myotis brandtii | reverse complement strand
TTTTTTTCTTGCCAGTATCAGGGAAGTTTTCTGTCATTATTTCTTCAAACAGGTTTTCTATTTCATTCTCATTCAGCTCCTTATAATTCTTATTGGGTTGTGTATATTTGTCATCCAGCCGTTTGAGCATCCTTATAACCATTACTCTGAATTCTTTCTCTGTTAAGTTAGTAGCCTCAATTTCATTTAACTCCCTTTCTGGTGATTCCTCTTTTTCTTTCCTTTGTGGGTTGCTTTTTTGTCTTCCCATGTTTTGCTGTAATGTTTTCATTGTAGTTCCGATTGCTTTGCTACCCAGTTTCTTTAGGGTGTGGTACTACTGGTGTGACCTCTCAGGTCTCCTGGGCTTGGTAGTCTAGTGTAGCTCCCTACTTGGGCTATTTGAGTTCTCTTGATGTAGGCCTGCGAGCTGGAAAGGCGCAACTGAGGTATCTAGAAGTCAGCAGCTGTGGAGGGGGTGTTCCAATTTTTGCTGTCTTATGCCCTTGATTGAAATCACCCGTGCCCTGCAGGGACTCACAGTGGCACTCAGGAGCCGTCTATTGGGGTGGTGGGGCTCAGAAAGCCTGCGTTCTGGCAAAGCGTGACTATAGCAACTGAGGTGTCTAGAAGTCAGCAGCCGTGGAGAGGGTGTCCCAATTTTTGCTGTCTTGTGCTCTTGGTTGAAATCATGCGTGCCCAGGTGGGACTCACAGTGGCACCAACGAACCGTCTGTTGGGGTGGTGGGGCTCAGGAGGCCTGCGTCCTGGAAAGGCGTGACTTTGGTGTCCAGAGTTCTATAGTTGTGGGGTGGGCAGACTCAGCTTTTGCTGCTGCCTCCATGGTTGGAAACAGGGGATCCCAGCAGCAGGTCCCAGGGGCACCTGTGGTGTGTTTGCCAACAGGGTGTACTGACACACTCTGAAGGGCCCTGGCACTGAAGCCACTGGATTGCAGTGTCTGTGGGCAGGCATCCCAGAAGAGGGAATTCAGCGTTTCTACAGCCCAGCAGTGCACCCCTGTTTGTTTAAATGTGTGTCCAGTGGGGCTCACAGCGCGGCCCCGGGCTGCCTGTGGAGCGGTGGTCTTGAGAGACCTACACGCTGGAAAAGCATGCAACTGTAGTGTCCGGAGTTCTGCAGCTGTGGGGTGGGGAAACTCAGTTTTTGCTGATGCACCTGTGGTGGATAGGCACGCATTCCCAGTGGTGGCACACAGGAGCACCTGCAGTGAGTTGCTAGCGCAGGCGCACTGAAGCACTCTGAAGGGCCCTGGCATGCTTAATTGAGACGTCTTTGGGCAGGTATCCAGGATGGGTGAATTCAGAATTTCTACTGCCCAGGGGAGTGCGTCCCTATTAGTCCTAGATCGGACCTAGCAGAGGCTCACTGCGGCTTCCCAAAGTGCCCTGTGGATAGATGGGCTGAGGGGGAGTGAGTAACTGTGGCACTGAGCTCTGATGCACTCTGTGGGGCCCTGGCGCTGAAGTCACAGCTTGGTGTGTGTGGGCAGTTATTCAGGCAGAGGGAATTCAGAATTTCTACTAGGGGGCAGTACGCCTGTGTCTGTACAAAATCACACCCAGCTGGGGCTCCCAGTGACTCCTAAGAGAAGTCTATAGAGTGGTGTGCCTCGGAGACCTGCGCGCTGGAGACTCATGAATGCGATGTTCTCCAACATCGCTGGGGAGGGGGAAGGTTGCACTTACTGCTGCGGGCGCGGTGCACCTTTGGAGGTGGGGATCCCAGGGTCTGCGAGTCTGCGGGTGTGGCAGCAGGATTTGGCTGGAGTGGCTGCTGGGTAGCGGGCAGTGTCCAAGGCCTGTCTGGGTGGTGGTGCTGATGAGTTCCTAGAAGAGGCCGAACTCCCCTTTAAGATGGCGTGGGCTCTGTGCCCGACAGGGAATGTCAGCAGCGGTGGTAGTCTCTCCCTGTCCTAGAGAGCCTGGTCTGCCAGCCTCTACTGCTCCTGCCGGATTTAACTGTCCGTCACTCACACACACACCACACACAGCCACACACTCTCCTTTCATCCCCTCACTCACTCACTTTCTATCCCTCACCTCCGTCCTGCCAGCCGCCATCTTTTTTCCTCCTTAGGTATCTTATTTTTGTTGTTGTTGCAATGATAAGTGGGATTGCTTTTTTAGTTTTTCTGAGAGTTCATTATTGGTGTATAAAAATGCCATTGAGCCCTAACAGGTTTGGCTCAGTGGATAGAGCATTGGCCTGCAGACTCAAGGATCCCGGGTTCGATTCTGGTCAAGGGCATGTACCTTGGTTGTGGGCACATCCCCAGTGGGGAGTGTGCAGGAGGCAGCTGATTGCTGTTTCTCTCTCATCGATATTTCTAACTCTCTATTCCTCTCCCTTCCTCTCTGTGAAAAATCAATAAAATATATATTTTAAAAAAATGTCATTGATTTGTGGATGTTGATTTGTATCTTGCTACCTTGATGAATTCATTTACTAAGTCTAGTAGTATCCTGGGCTCCACCAACTTTTGATTCTTTTCCAGCTCTTTAATTTTTTGCCAATCAGATGGGTGTATGGCAGGGGTCCTCAAACTTTTTAAACAGGGGGCCAGTTCACTGTCCCTCAGACCGTTGGAGGGCAGGACAATAGTTTAAAAAAAACTATGAACAAATTCCTATGCACACTGCACATATCTTATTTTGAAGTAAAAAAACAAAACGGGAACAAATACAATATTTGTATTTGCATGTGGCCCGCGGGCTGTAGTTTGAGGACCCCTGGTCTATGGTGTCTGATTTGGGTTTAAATTTGTATTTTGATAATTGCTTATGGGTTTGGGAATATCTTTATATGCCTTTTAGTCCCTTGAGTGTTCTCTGCTGTGACTTGTCTTCCTATTCTTTTCCATTTTCTACGAAGTTCTAAAAAATATACTTCTGATTTTTGTTAAGCTGGTAAACAAACCTCAGATTTAAATAATATCCTAAGAGGGAAGCAACCCTCTCTGGAATGTGGACTCCTGCTCAAAGTATTTCAAGTGTTAACTATTCTCTTTCTCTTTCTTTTTCTCTTTCACTCTCTCACACACAATGCTGTTTATTATGATGTATTTTTGAAGAAATTATCACTTTGATTATATAACATTTGTCTTAACTAAGGATTTCTTTGGAGTGGCTGATTTTAAAAAAACCCAACTCCCTGCTTTCTCTGTGCTGAATCTTAAGCCTTTATACATTAACTCTGCAAAAGCTTATAATAGTCTCTTATCATTTTGGGGTTAGAATTCCCACCTTCTAGTCAATTGAATCTATAAAGGAGCTGAAGAAGGTCGAAAGGCTGGTTTTTCTCACTTCCCCCTCCTTCTCTCCTTTTCTCTCTCTTTCTCTCTGGTGTGTTAGTCAAAATAAGAGTCCTGCCTGGAAGCCCCAAGTGCTGTGCTTTTGGGGATGTTTTTAAAGTGCATGATTTTTTCAAAAAGGATGACCCATTTGAGGGACATGGTTTTCATCCCAGAAAATGTAAAGCCTCTGTGCTGTATGGTGTGTGTGCACACAAATGTGTTGTCATCCCCGGTGGGTACAGCCCTGGACTCCCCCTTCAGACCTCACTCCCACACAGAGGGACTCCCCCTTCAGACCTCACTCCCACACAGAGGGAGCTCTGTCGGGCTAGCCTGCTTTACCCTCCCTGGGGAAGCTTATGTCAGGGAGAATACATCCAAACCCAAACCCATCTGTCTTGGGCTAAGATTTTCACTGTGCACAGATCAAATGATCCTGAGGTTCTGACTGTAGCAGCCCAGGTTGCCTTCAGGGTGAGCGCATTCCCCAGCCTCATGAAAATTCAGGGGTCCCACCCCAGCCAGCACACAGTTCCGAGACTGTTACCTTAAATTGATTTTCTTATCTAGAAGTGGCTGTTCTTCAATTTAGCTCGTTGATCCCACCTTTATCCTTGAGTCTACACACCATAGTTCCTCTTTTCTTACCTACGTGAGTCGAGGAAACTAGGCAGCAAAACTGGTCCCAGCATCTGGACACACACGGGTTGAAAGCCCTTACCAGCTTCTCCTGGTAGTGAGCAGTCTGTCCCTCTGTCACACACACTCTCTGAGTCAGAGGCACCTTGTGGTGGAAGAAGCATGCTTCAGGTTGTGTTTGGGTCAGTGTCTGCTAGAACCAGGTGACAGGGTTGACATCTTTTAATAAAGTGAAGTTACTTTATCATTTATTCATGGAAGGAAAATACACGATGCAGTTTTTCGATTTTTTAAACACATCTTGTCAGAGAAGGCTGTGGCTGCCCGTTGCCAGCCTGTTCCTTGGGCTCACGACTCACTGCCAGCAGCCTTCCTCCATGCTCAGTGAGGTCTGATGGACATGTGGATGAGGTCTGGAATGCAGACTTTCACACAGGAAGCAGTGGTGGGTACGTGTCTGTGATATGTAGGTTGTGAACAGCTCATTAACCATGTCATGAGCCATGCAGTGGGGTTCCCTTGATCTTGAGGTCATGAAGCTCTCTTGGGGGAATATGAACAGGGGAGTAGCATAATCTTGATTGACCAAAATTGAGCCTATTTGGAAATATCCCCATGTCCACTCCACTCTTTGTCTGGTGGCTCAACCCATGAGACATGATGTTTTAGGAGGTAGAATCATGGGAAGATTTTGGAGTGAAAGTTTTAGATGAGGAAACATAGGAGAGAGCAAGGTGAGATCCTTCCAGATGTACAGCCCACATCTGTACTCATGCCTCGGTTCATTTCTGCTGGGGAAGGCACTGCTGAGAGGTGTTTCCAGCTCAGATTCCCTAGTCTTCCCAGTGATTCTGCCCATAAATACCTGCTGTCTTCAACTGGTTAAAGGCGACTTTCTCAATTGCAACCAAGAACCTTGACCAGGACACCTCCCCTTTCTCCATCTCCCCTCACTCTTCATTTCTCTAAGGAAACTTTGGCCTTCCTAATTACGGCAATTCATCCTGTTATAGATGTTCAGGGTTTCAGAGGAGCCCCCTTGACAATGCTCATAGTAACTGTACATTTATTTATGGGATTATCTGACAATTGTTTCTCTCCTCCACTGGACTGTCCATTCAGTGAGGGCAGGAGCTGGTGCCTAGCACAGTGTGTGGCTCACAGGAGGCACCAAGTAAGAACCTTTGGAACATCTTTGGGCAAAGAATAGACAGGTGAATGAATGGAAACTTCAAGTTTCTCTGAGTCTCAGGATCATCACAGATTCCAGGACATGGAGGTCAACAGAGACCTTGGGGACAGCCTTCCGATGTCACTGCTCTGGGAGAGGAGGCACATTTGTCTGTTTCTAGGTGCATATTTCCATAGATTTCGCTCTCCTGCTGTTTTTTTAGGCTCTGTCTGTTTTACATTGTTTTAAACTCATTTTATTTTTGGAATTGTAGTTGTCCAGCCAGGGCTTCTCAGTTCCTGTCTGGTGTATTTGGGAACTGGTTGCAGCCCTTCATGCTAAAAAGGAAAACAGGGCTGTCACTGGCTCTGGCACCTGCACACTCTGCTTTTTCACTCTTTGGGGCTGGCTATTCCCGAGCAATGGGGGCCGACATCGGGCTCAGCAACAAGCACAGTATTTGGAAAATCACCTCTATGAAGGGTTCTGGGCTCTGCCACTCACCAGCTGTGTGACCCCAACAGGAAACCTAGTTTCCCTGGAACCCATTCATTTATGAAACGGGATAAAGATGCTTTCTTCATGGTGTTGAAGGAAGGATTAGAGATCCAGCACCAATGTTCAGCAATCCTTTTACATCTCTCTGCCCTTTCTATTTCCCCTCTTTCTGAAAATGTCCCTATTGAGGAGATGAGGAGGAGTCCACCCATGAGAATGTTGTGGAGGCTAGACCCCAGAACCACTGAATGAATGAATGAATGAATGAATGAGTGGATGAAGCAAGGGCTGATCCATTGCTAGGGCGTGTTGGAAGAGGATTGGCCTTAGTTGTGGTGACAGTAAATTATTTAGTAAATGCCTAAAGGGTTATGTTTTATGGAAATTATTTCATTTAATTATCCTAAGAGTCCTTTAAGGAAGGTACTGTTGTTACCATTTTATAAATGAAGAAATGAAAGCTCAGGGAGGTTGTCACACAGTGGAGCTATAACTAGTAGTGGTTTTATTAAAGTATCATGAAAATAGAAGACCACAGATATATACTAGTATGTGTGTATAGGAGTATTTACAGGTGTGTGTGTGTGTGTGTGTGTGTGTGTGTGTGTGTGTGTGGTGTTTATCTTAGTCCCAAGAAAACAGTAGACACTCAGGACATTATTGTACAGTAACTGAATGACTGTAAATGTTGGTGGTAATTAGAAGGGTAAAGTGAGATAAGTGAAGGGTAGAACAGGAATGAAGGTTTGACAATGTAGCCTTGAGGAAGGGATTTCAAGGTTAATACACAGCTCCTGGGACTACTTTTTGTAGTTTAGGGAAGAGAGAAGTGGGCAAGGGCTCCGAGCAAGTCAGAAAGCTATGCTCTTGGACCCTGGGAGTCTAGGCTATGGGCCTGTGTCCAATGAAGGTGCTGGTGAGGTTTGTAGTCTCTACAATGTGGCCGCACTGTGTCAGCACCCAGAGCTCTCCCTCTGAAAGGTTTCCAAGTAGCCCCGTAGTTATAATAATCCTGGGACTCACAGAATATAGGCGTTTACTTTTGGACTGATCTGAAGTGGGCTGTCTAAAGTGGTTATATGGGTAAAAAATCTGAGCAACCCTGAACTTTGGCATTCTGTAGCCTAGGATTATTTTCTTAGCCTCTCTGTGCTTGTTCTCATTTGTAAATGAGATATAAATCTAATATGACTGTTGCAGGATTAAAATAATATACTGCACATAACACACAGCATAGTTCCAGGCACCTAGTTAGCTAAATAAAGTGCATATTATCAATAATGATTCGCACGACAAAGGGAAGGCCAGTATGGAGGAGCAGGAAGGAATGGGCTGGAGAGAAACACAGCCACTCGGTCCCATTTGCCCTCCACATCGCCCAGCTCCTCTGCGTCTCATCTTCTTCATGTTTTGCCAACTTCAGGCACAATAACTACCCACTTCAGGGATTAATCAAGACCGCACACATAGAGCTGCAGCCCTTTGTAGGTGCAAAACAAACACATTAGGAGTGTCTTTGTATTGGTCTCCAGTTACACTGCTTCGGAGTTCAGCTCTGAGTGTACCGGGTGCCCTGATAGGGGCCAACTTTCCATGTCACCCCCCCAACCCAGAGTCCTAGAGAATGTTGACTGGCCAAAGCAGTTCTCATCATCTCACCTCATCAAATATGCTGAAGAATAAAAACTCTCAGAGGTCATCTTTACTGTGAAACTCTAAAATCATATTTATTCACCAATTCACAGAAAGTGTCGGAATGACCACCAACATGAATCAGTTTGTAGGCATTTACAAGCCAAGGCTGAAAATAAATATCTGTCTGTGTTGAATAGCATTTAACAAATTACTTGGAAACAGCAAGAATCTTAATTGTTAGAAATTTAAAGTTTGAGATTCCAACAAGGGTAAGATCACAGTCATGGGAAGAAGCCCAGCAGGTTCCCGTGATGGTGGTTATTTCTTCCTATATCTTTATGTACATACACTCTTAGCGGCCCTCACTCTGCATCAGCCTGAGTTGGACAGGGCAGCTCACTAGGCAGGGGCGGGTGCTGAGGGTGTGGGCAGGGAGAGGGCATTTTCTGTGGTCTGCTGGCACTGGGCAACCTCTTTCATGGGACAAGGTGGCAAGTGCTCTCCTGAAGTTAGAGTCAACATTCCGTAAATGTGGACATTCCTTCTAACAAGATGTTCCAGAGTTGGCATTGCATCACACACACTCTCTCTCACACACACACACACACACACACACATGCGCGCGCAATAGCATAGTTGGCAAATGAACGCATTTTCTGGACTAAAAAGATTCACTCTCTGAGGAAGTGGAAGTGCTCAGAAATGTGACGTATGCCAGGTACACACTGGCCCACCCCCAGCCACTGCGGAGCCACTCTGGCCAGACTGGCAGTAATTGCCCAGATGGTAACAGTGTTTGGAGGTGATTCTGCAAAATGAGGCTGCTGGTCCTTCTTCGCTGCAGTATCAACACCTCAGAGCCTCAGAGAGAGAAGGCTCGCCTTATCTCGGACCTTTCTCACACACATTGTGGTTGGCAGCTGGGGATAAACAGCCGATCAAGACTTCTAAATGGTGGTGGCATCTCAGGGGAGAAGGCAAGGGCTGAGAGAGGAAACCATGGGACCTGTTAGACTGGCTGAGCTCAGGACCTTTACATTTAGTTGCAGAATTGTGCCTGAAGTTGGCAAAACTCAACAGCATTTCACCAGGGAATGGCAGAGGTGATGGAAGGGAAGCCCTCAGCCCGGTTCCCTGTAGAAACAGCTTGTTGGGTGTGATGCAGATGTGGTCTAAGTGGTGTGAACCCACTGTGCGCAATGTCCTGTCACTGCTCACTAACAGCTGGCTGGACACTGCGCCGAATCTGTGAGTCACAGAGGCTTGTCCTCAGCCAGGTCATGATGATCAGGGGAGGGGATGTGGCCGAGCTTCTCTGTGGCTCACTTAACTTAGGTCTGATGATACTATTGAATATCTACCAAGTGGTGACAAG
This sequence comes from Myotis brandtii, assembly GCF_000412655.1. Lineage (NCBI taxonomy): Eukaryota > Metazoa > Chordata > Mammalia > Chiroptera > Vespertilionidae > Myotis > Myotis brandtii. The sequence goes on along the minus strand of NW_005361955.1, from coordinate 71,627 downwards.
CTGGACCTTCAATTTCCAAATGCTTACCAAGCTCCTACTATGTGCCAGGCACTGTTCCCAGAGCTTTGAGAGCTAAAAGTAGACAACAACAATATGAAAAAGTATCCCATCCAAACCAGTGCTTCTAAAGAATTTAAACTTTGTTGGGACCATTGACATCTTCATTCTATATCTTACTTATTTCTCCACTATATATGCACATGACACATATATCTCGCTGTCTTTAGCCTACTTGTCTCTAATAATTTATATTTAATACATTAACTAATATTCCAAACAAAGCACCACCAAGTCACTCCAAATATGACCTTACCAACATTATAACGTCTGTGCCAATAACATACCAACTCTAATATCTACAAATTTCTTTGAAAACAACCAACTTCTACATGCACTTTCTTTTCTAAACTCACCAACTGGTTTTCTTCAATCTCCTCCCAAGCCTGTCCAGCTCAGGGCACCAGACACCTGTTTGGGAAGCCACCAAGGTCAGCTTGGAAGCAATCAGGTGGCTTGATCCATCATGACCATTTCACTTAGAACTGAAATCATCTTCCTACAGCTCTGACTTCAGAAGCAGTTGATTTGACCAGCTCTGTGGTCACATCACCAGACACACCCCAAAGTCTGCTGACACTTAGATGCAGCTTTCAAGTTGGAGCGGTGCTCTGGCTTCCTGGCTGAGGTGGGGTTCTGGTTACTCTCACTCCTTTCCAGCCTCACGTTCCCTCTCCAACTCTGAGTCACCTCCATCTTTCTTTTCTTGCTTTTCTGCAAGTCTAATTTCCTGACCTACAAAAAGCTTTCACCTTGTTTCTACCACTTGAAGTTTACTAGTGACAATGAACATGACTGATTCTTAATCCCGCATATCAGCTGCTCCTTTGCAGTTGAGAAAGGGAGCTTGGGGGTGGGGGTGGGTTCCATTTTGACCAAGATCAATGCACTTTTGTGTCCAGGGGTGATGTGCACAGTATGTTCATGTCTGTGACCCAGAGACACAAGCAGAGCCTCTCATCTCCCAAAGGCAGATGCCTCCTCATCCCTTCCCTCCCTTCTCCACACAGGGACTGGAGTCTGTAGCTGAGAATTGGGGTTGGTTCTCTGCTTTTACACAAAGATACGACCTATGGGCTCATATATGATAGCTCTTTCTGTTGGAGAAAGGAATCCTCAACATTTGTGTGTGTGTGTGTGTGTGTGTGTGTGTGTGCGCGCGCGCGTGCGCGCGTGCGCAGGGCTCATATATGATAGCTCTTTCTGTTGGAGAAAGGAATCCTCAACATTTGTGTGTGTGTGTGTGTGTGTGTGCGCACGCGCGCATTTCCCATTTCTGCTCTGAAATGATCAGAAAAAAGGGTCTGGGCAGCAGAGATGCATTTTCATTTCAAGATAAAAGCAAGCAGACATTAAGGCTGACATGTTTCTGTTGCCTGTGATTAATATACACCGTCTGCATTTTGGCTCTTGGCACGTCTGTTGTCCTCTTTTCATTAGTCTACTGGGAATTGAGCTTCACCTTGATGAATCTCCTCTGCAGAGAATCTGATGGAAGGGATTGGAGAGCAGCACAGGGCTGGGGTCACTAACAGATGGAGGCTTTCTCTCAGTCGGATGCTGCCCATGGCTGACAGGGCACAGCAAGTGGGCTCATCAAGGCCCATCAACCCTTGCTCCTTGCTCAGGGGCTTTGTTCACTGGTCATAGTTGGGAGGGTCACTCTCCCAACACCCCAACTCCTGTACCTTTCCCATTTGTTTGCAGGATTATCTTCCACCCACTGCCCTTCTACTCCTCCTCCATCTGATTTCATAAAGGACCTTGACTTACGCATTAAGAGAAAAGATGAAGGTATCTTTCTGCATTGGAGCATCTTAATTTTTCAAACCCTGTCCGTTCACTGAGGTCAGGGGATCCCTGGCATTCCATGTACTTCAGCGTGTATTGAGCACATGCTATGGGTCAGGTGCCATGCTAGACACCAGGGTGCTGTGATAGAGGAGTCAGTCTTGCCTTGAGGAAGGGGCCTGTGTAGCAGAGGAGGCAGGAGTTGGGGAGTCACATTTGCCTCATACCACCATGAGTTCCATGGGTCTCGTCAGACACCCCTTAGGTTCCTGACACAGTTGTGGTTCCATTTCATTCAACTGAAAATTCTAGTGGAGTAGGTCCCTGCCTCTGGAGATGTCACCTTGGGGGTGCAGAGGTACCAGCTCCTCTCTGCTCCTTGGGAGGGGACTAGCTGGTGATGGGGCATGGTTCTTTGCACATTTCTGACATGTAAGTGGCTGATATGGTCTGTCAGTGACTCACCATGCACGTCTCACCTGTGCCCAGCCTTCCCAGTAAATGTCCTCTCACTACCCACTCACTCCATCTGGTGTCCTGGCTGGGTCTGAGCTCCTCACCCTCGGTCCATACATCTCCCTGTTTTACCTGACTACACGGGTCCAGGAGGCCGACCAGAACAGGGCCCATCCTGCTCCCAGCTCTAGCAAAGGGCTCTCCATCACTGCCTGACATCCATCCCTCGTCCTTTAGTCCCACAGCAGGCTTTCTGCAACAAATGACTAACCTCAGGGAAACACATAAAATTGCCTTAAGATCTTGGGGAAAATAATGTTTCTTTGGAGAATTCACAGAGGCCAGGCTATGAGGAAAAAGCTCTTCTGGATCTAAGTGGCATGAAGCAGCACTCTACCTGCCCCTCTAGGTTTTCCCAAGCTCTCTTACCAGCAACTGGCAAGCCCTAGTTCTTGTCGCATATTCTAATCTCATAGAGATGTGTTAGTATGATCTCTGTGGTTTTATTTAATCAGAAGCTGTTTTCCAAGCTGGGCTGGAAAATGGAGGTGTCCTTAAGGGCATGCGGGAGGACTCAGCAAGGCGACTGCTGAGAGGACCAGGAATGTGTCTCTGGAGGGAATTGGGCTTCTTAGGAAGTAGACATAGCAGGGGAAGCTATCCAAGGCCATGTGCCTGGGCTCTTTCTCAGCCCCGCTGTTGCCCAGTTCTTCCACTCCAAGGCCCAGCGCCCCAGTCCTCTGACTCCCAGTCTCAGAAATCCTCATACGAGGACAGATTCTATACCACAGTCGGTTGTAAATGACTGATTGAGCACCAACTAGTTCTCCCAAAGGCTTGTGGAGCTTCCTAGTTTAAAGCATAAATCAAAAAACTAAATCAATAATTGGTCGACCTTGGGTATCTGATCAGTGGGAAAAGGGGCATTGGTGGAGTGTGGTCTTAGAAATTCAAGGGCCAAGACTGATTGTCTGTAGGGAAGGCTGCAAGCTTGTTTTTGGTTTTGGTTTTCTACTTTCAGTAGGAAGAGTGACTGCCCTTCCAAGAGAAGCCATTTATTTCCTCCCGATTTAGTGCCTGGGTGATGCTGCTGCGTGCTCAGTCCCGTCACACACGGAGCAGCACTGCAGCAACCTGCAGTGTCCTTAGGTGACCACAGGCTCCAGCAGCACAGAGAGCAGTTCTGGCAACGCAGGGTCATTGCTGCAGCTTCATTGTTCCCCTAAAGTGCAGCCCTTGAGGAGGGAGCTGGGTAGCAGCTCCTTAGGGATGGGTGGCCTCACGACAGCCTTGCCAGGAGGAAAGGGACCAGACCAGCAGGAAGCGGGTCCTGCCCGAGGGGAGGCGTGGAACTGGGACTAGGACCAGGGTTCTGTGAAACCCCCGCCTCCGGAAGCGTGCCCTGGAGCCTGGCAGGCCCCTCTCCTCACCGCACTAGTGGTTGAGCGTTTTATCTTGCTAACGGTCCTCTCTTCCCAAAGCCAGCTTAAGTCACTCTCCTCATCCTCTGTGTCAGTGGTCCTCAAACCTTAGTGGGCATCAGAACCCGGGAGCTCATTAAAACTCGGATGGCTGGGCCCCACCCTGGAATTTCTGACTCAGTAGGTCTTAGGTGGAGCTGCTGCTGCCGTCCAGGCAGGCACTTTCAGAGCCTCTGCTCCACAGGGTCCAGTGTGAACCCCCAAAAGGTCCTCGGGAGTCGGGTCCTCTTTTCCTCCTCAGCTACCATGTGGGGCCTCAGAGGTGCTCCCTCGTGTCAGGTGGCTTCGTGGCCTTGGGTCTTGCCAGCCTGGACCTGGTCACTCTTCCTAATTTCCGCCTAGTGTCACTGACTCTCAGCCAGGTTATTTCAACCCCGTGAATGAGTCTGAAACACAGGGGGCAGCATGACCTGCTTCCCTGGGGAGCGCCTCAGCTGGCCCAGCGATGTGCATCAGGGCTCCCAGCATTACACTGACCACCTGGCTTTGGAAAATGGCCAAAGCAAGTTACCCCACCTGGTCCAACCCCCAACTTCTATCCCCAACAGTCCCGACTCCCCCTAGACAGCCCCTAACACTGCAAAGGAAACGTCCCAACAGCTTGCAAGACCAGGAGCTCCTTATGGGCAGAGCCATGCCTAACTCTTCCTCTCTTCCTCTGTCTGGCACAGGGCCTGGCACACCCCGGGTGCCCAGCGAGGATTTGCTGAATTACATGGAGCATAGCTGCAAACACAGAATCCCATCTGTTCACTGATGGCTCACAGGCAATGCGGGAGAGCTTTCTGCGGTGCTGGTGGAGGTAAGTTCTTCTGTCTCTTTTTATCTCCCCGGGAAAGTCAAGAGTGGCTTCAAATCCACAGCCCTGGCAAAGCCAACTGTCCTTTGCAGCTGGTGCCAAAAGGAAAGTTAGAGCAAGACCCTTAAAGCAGGCACAGAATACATTTATGAAGGAAAGCAAACAAAGACCTGGAGCTGAAGGTGCTGGAGCCGACCTCACACTTTCGTTGCTAATTTCCTTTGCCTAAAGCTGGGCAAGGGAAAGTAGTTCCATGAAAAGTAAATTGTGCCCAGGGCTTTGGCTTGTCAGCCTCGATCAACATGTGAGGCAGATAGAGATCGCGTGCCGCCGGGAAGCCCACCAGAGTACCCTGCAGGAGGCTTTGAGGGTCTCCCAGAGGCCTGAGGATGATCTTACTTGAAAAGCATCTACTTTGCACTGGTCAATCCTTTCAAAGAATTAGACCCATTCCCTCACTTTTTTAAAAAAGTGATGTGGCTCATTTAAATGAGGGATGGTTAAGAAGCCCTTCTTTTCTTCCTCTTGCTAATATTGAACCAGAGAGCCAAGAAGACTGTTATTTTGAAGTGTGCTGGGTCGGGCTCTCTACTGATTACATCCCTATTGATTCAAACAGTCACAAGTCTTTAGAATCACTTTTAGAGCGATGGCATGAGCTGGGCTGAAATGGAAATCAGCCTGAGATAACGAACACTCCCGCTTAGAAGTCAGGATGGGCTGCGTCTTGCAGAGAAGGCCGTGAGCCTGGGAGTTAGCCCTCAGCTCAGTGGGGTTAGTGCTCAGTGGTAAGTCAGTGCCTGGACCCAGGGCCTTCAGCTCAAATGCTCACCTGCATTTGAGTCAATTCAACAAGTAACATGTTTTTTGCTTTCATTTTCTTTAGGACAGACTTTTAAGACAGCATAAGTAGACACCGTGGTGTTGTTTGTGGTTCCTTTTAGAGGCAAAGACCACTGAGTAGTTTAAGGGATGGTCTAAGATAGCCATTTCCACACACGCAGGGTGGGCGTGTGCACACTACGCCCCAAGGGCCAAAGCTGGCCACCTTATCGTTTTTATATGGCCCGTGGGCTCAGGAAAGTTTTTCCAATTTTAAATGGTTGAAAATAATAATCAAAAGAACAATAAAATGTCGTGACATGTGAAAATAATATGAATTAAATTTGCCTGAATTTTCAGTGTTCATAAAAGTTATTTTTGGAATGTGTTCATAGTCATTTGTTTAAGCAAAGTCTGTGGCTGGTTTCATGCTACAAGGACTGAAGGAATACTTGCAACAGAGACCACATGGCTTGCAAACCCCTAAATATTCCCTTTCTGGCTCTTTACAGATAAAGCTTGCGGAGCGCTGCCATATGTGTTACGTACAGGAGAGGAGAAAGAACACTGCTCCCCACCAGGAGCCCGATCCCTGGAGGGTCCCGGTGCTCAGGTACAGCCTTGCTAGTTGCAGATATGTGGCCTATGCCTGCTGGACGGGGTTGAGTACATTCAGGAAAGTGATGGGGAAAAAGGTCTCACTGAAGTCACATGTTTGTTATGTAGATGAATTTGGGCTCTGGTCAGATTTATAGCCTTTGATTACACCTACTAGAATATAGTATGTACTTTTAGCATTCTTTAAGACAGGTGGCCAGCTCCTTGCTTGCTTTACTCCACTAGGGCAATACATTCTGTGCTGGCCTTTTTTCTCTCAACCTCTTACCCCTCCTCCTCTTCCTCTCTGTCACCTGAACCATTGGAGAGGTATCATTAGCCTCTCTATTTTCCAGCTTCAGAGAGCAGAACCTGATGGTGGAATTGGAAAGACAAGCAATGGGCTGGCCAAACCAGTCAGCAGTTCCTCCTGGGTTCAAAGCTGAATCTGCCACTGTTGACATTGGATGAGAGGTCACAGCGTGTCCAGGTCATCTGGGAGTTTGGTTCCAGGGTGCCAGCATATAGAGACTGGAAAATGCTGGGTTGACCATGACCTTTTCCACTTGTGGATAGAGTATCTGGTGGGGGGCAAGTGGCATTACTCGCCACTCACCTGGATAATCCCTGACACTTCTGTTGCTTTTCCATAACCGCCCCTTCCTGTTCTCACCACGGTGATGAGTAGGGTGCTGGGGACATGACAAATGGCCTTTGACCCAGCAGCACCATTTCTAGTGCCTCCTCTCTGAACTGGCGCAGAGTGTGACTTTTCTCAGCAGGTGCTGACGGAAAGGACTTGGATGACCTGTTGTTTCTCTGCATGTAAGTCTAGTTCATGACTCTGCTCCCTAGCCAAGTGCCATGTTCCCTTGCTCCCTCCCCCAAGGATTTGACATGTCCCAGACCGCTCACTCGGCCATGAACGAGTGACACAGCCACCCGGAGACGGAGGTAATGTGAGGACTACGCAGTCCTACAGGTTTTCTCCCTGAAGATGTGTGGGCACAGCAGGGGAGAAAATGCTATTTGGTTGGGAGAATTCACAGAGGTGTCTCTTTGCAGTCAATGAATATAAAACCCCAAACTCCTGCCAGCGTTTTTCCCTAAGGGAAAAATAAGAGCGCTGGTTGAGTTTGTGGACGTGTCCCTCTTGTTCCTGTGACTTCTCTCCCTCCCTCTGCCTCTGCCTCTTGTATATTTCCATGCCCTTTAGTTTTACTCTGCCACCATCAAGTCCTCTGAGGCCCAGGGGCTTCTCTTATTCAGCTCCATTCCTTCCCACTGCTGCTGGGCGAGTGCTCAGCACATAGTAGGTCCTCAGCAATGCCAGGTAGCTGGGTAAAGATGAGCAGACGTAGAATCAGGGTGGTGGGCACTGGACCCGAAGTGGAAAGTGGGGAGTCCAGTCTAGTCTATCTCTCTGAATGACTCTAAGCAAGATGCTGGAATCTCCGAACCTCTGTTTACTCAAAATGGAAATGTGCCTGACAGCAGAGGCCACAGAATTATTGTGAGGCTCAGAGGAAGGAACAGATGCAAAAAGCACTTTAGGCGATGGAAAGGGCTGCATAAAGGATGTTTTCTGGAATCAGGGGTTGCAAAGGCTTACGGTGGGTCCTCACTTGGGTGAAGGTCAGATGAGAGGACATTGACATAAGCTTCAGGAGCTCTGTTTCAATTGGGGGGGGGGATGTTAGAATGAACAGATTCTGAACTTTTGAATCTGAATGCCACTGTGACAAGGGACCTGCGCCTGTACCACGCCAATATGGAGTGGGCTGGAGGAGACTGGGAGGACAGGGACAGATCACATATTCGAGGACAAAGCCTGAGACGTCCGAGCCTCGCGGACGTCCTCTAATGGCCCTAATTCTTGCCTGCTATTCTCTTGGCCACAAAAGATCCCAGACCAGTTACTATAGCAACAGTTTTCCCCACAAGGTGTCCATGTTAGGAGGGAGATGGAAGAGATTTCCTTATTAAAAAAAAGAAATAAATTAGGTTTTCAGTTATATTTGCCCTCCACCCAAAGTGCTGCTCCTTTTTTTTTTAATGGAAAGAAAATGAAGCAGCTGTTATAGTAAATGTTTCTAATTCCTAGCAGTAAAATTTTCAAACTTTTGCTTTAGACTTGATGCAGTTCACACTTGTTCTAATACATCCAAGAGGAATGTGTTTTCCTAAGAGGCAAACCAGTGTGACATAGGGGATGAGGATCCTAAGACTGGGTGGCGAGAGCCTTGTCCACCTGGGGCTGCCCTGTCTCCCAGATCTGTGTCCACCATGAAGCCCAATGGTGGTGCCCCGTCAGCCCTTCCTTCTGATCCCTGGCTGCAGGCTTTTCACAGATGTCGGCCTGTGTGGAATGCTTCCTGGATCCCGTGGTTTCATGGGGTGGGAGCCCCCAGCAGGGAAGTCATGTGGGTCTCAGCAGCTGCCTAGGCAGGCAGACTCAGAGAGCACTGTCTGGGACCAGGCCTGCGATGGCCCAGGTTTTGGACTTTGCACATACGCTTATATGGTCTCAGAAAGGTCAAAGGGAAAGGCTCTGCAAAATGGGGAGCGTGTGTGTGTGCATGAGTGTGGAGCCTCTCCCTGTGAATTTAGTTCCCGCCTCAGCAAGGACTTCCCTTTAAAGTGCTGAGGACCAAGATCTCAGGTGTGTGAAGTCCAACCACCCTGCCTGAAGGAAGAGTCAGGTAAGGAGAACCCGCTGGTCTGTGTGGAGAGACAACTGAGTTTGGTGCACACAGTGAGTTGGAACCCCAGGGTCTTGGGGACATGGAGCCCAGGGAGGTGACTGCAGAGAAGAGCAAAGGCAGAACTCTGCAGACGGGCTGACAGGACCCGGGAGTCAGGGGCAGGAGCAGTGGGTGTGGCAGGACAGTCCACCCCGAAGTCCCCACGGAGGATGAGGCTGGGCTTCCTGGAACCAGCCCAGGGCTGGGGCACGGGAGTGCCCACGCATGAAAGGTGGGTTCCAGGAGGCTGGGGAAGGCCTGCCCAGAGTGTCATTGAAATCGGAGGTGACAGTGATAGACTCACATACATTAGCTGTGGCTTACAAAAGGGACAGCGGGCGGGCACAGAAGGAGGGGCGCTAATAGGGGAGGGTGGAGTCATCCCACTCCAGCTGGGCTTGCCTGGCTCCGCTCTGCCCTTGTCTGCCCCTGCCCACCCCTCCCTCCACCTCCTCCTCGTCGCTGGCATCTGAGTCGCTGCTGCTGGAGCTGATGTCTTCTTCCACTTCCTCCTCCGTCTCATCTTCCCTGTGTCCTGGTGCTTCGTGTTTCTGGGAGTTGGGAAGAGAAGGGAAATGCTGGTCAGGGGCTGCGGAGAGGCCACATGTAAGGGCCCCTTGGCATCCCTTCCACTTAATGCTGACCCGTGGGCCTGGAAGGGAGGTCCTCTGGTGAAAGGTAGAGCAGAGGGCCGAGGACACAGACAAGAAAGAGCAGCTAATTCCAGGCCATGAAGTCAAGGTGAGGCATGTGTTTTAGACTCTGGACATTTAAGCCAGTTCCACACGTCACTTTGTGAGGCTGTCAGGCCCACGTCTGTTTTCTGGCATTACTGGGGCCTGTTGACATGAGCTGGCCAAGTCCTCAGTGTCTGCTTCTCAGTGAGAGGATGGCGGTTCAGCTTGTCCTTCTTTCTCAGGTAGGAATGTAATGTCTCCAGGAGCAGGAGGTCATCTGAGCCAAGACTCAGGTGTATTGCCCTTCAAAAGTGTTCCTCTGGGAGGGACAAAGTTCACGGTCCTCATTTTTCATGTTTGCCCCTCACCCTCTGAGTCCCTAGTCCAGTGATGGCGAACCTATGACATGCGTGTCAGAGGTGACACGCGAACTCATTTTTTTGGTTGATTTTTCTTTGTTAAATGGCATTTAAATATATAAAATAAATATCAAAAATATAAATCTTTGTTTTACTATGGTTGCAAATATCAAAAAATTTCTATATGTGACACGGCACCAGAGTTAAGTTAGGGTTTTTCAAAATGCTGACACGTCGAGCTCAAAAGGTTCGCCATCACTGCCCTAGTCCCATCTCTGCTGCCCCCAGTTTTTGTGATTCTAGCCAAGTCTTTCTGGATTTATGCTTTGATGAACCGGCCGTAAAAGACATGTGCCCCTCCTTGGCCACATCCCATCTCTGGAGTGTCTTCACTTCCACCATTGCCTCCCCCAAATCCTACCCATTCTTCAAGGCCTCCCTTAAGCTAGCCTCCTCCAAGAAGTCTTCCTTGAACCTCCAGCCCCCTCCGCTCTCGTTACTCAGGCTTCACTGACTGCTGGCATCACCAGGTTAGCCTTGGGAAGGCACATGCTGGTTTGGTACTGAGACTGATCCACAATTGGTGGCTATTTCCCACACCTAGGGCTCAGCTCTTCTGAGGTGGAGATGCTGGCGTCTCCACAGTGGTGGCTCAGCATGATCCCCTGCACGCGCTGAGCCACATCGACTGGGAGGCTTTAAAATCAGAGCATAAGGCCAGTTGAGGGGGACACTGAGGATGAGGCTTGGATAACCTTTTCATGTCTCAGTGGCTTCCTGCTTTGTTCCTCTTGGCTCTATCTCCACTCAGTACCCACGGGCAGACTAACGGGCAAGATGCCATGGCTTCCCTTGATACTCATATGCCCAGAGCAGGGGCTTTGGACATTCATGGATGGGTTCTGGGGTCTGCTGGCTAACTGGCAAGATCTGAACGTTAGAATCCGGCAACCTGGAGTCTGAAAATGGCACCGCCATTGCCAGCTATGGGGGTGTGAGCACTTCCCTCTCTGAGTCGGTTTGCGCCTTGGCAGATGAGGGTGATGACTCTGACTTCACAGGTGGCTGGAAGATTGAATGAGATGTGCATAGAGAGCACGCTGTGCAGTGTCTGGCATAATGGGGGGCTCAATAAATGGCAGCTATTAATGTTGTATTTCTGTTTTAACCTATTCTGAGCCTTTAAATGAGCTCTGCAGGCAGCATGGAGCAAAGCCATTTAATTTGCACTGTTAATTAATCAAAAATTCAATACTGAGTCCCTAAGTGTTAGCTCCCAGCTAAATCTAACGGGGGTGGCAACCGATAGACACCACATGGCTGCTCGCCTTCAGAAATGTCTGGTTCTGCTTGCAGGGTGAGAGCAATTCACACGTTTTTAACCAGTGAGTGCAGTTGATGGGAAAGGATGGTCCGTTCAGGTTGAGGGGGTTGGGTAAGACGGGGCAGGGCTTCTGGCACCAGAAAGATAGAGGGTGGAGGGGAAGCATCCTAGTGAAGCTCCCGCGCTGGTGTGAGGATTACCTCCATGGGGTTGACTGTGATAGTGAGCGCAGAGTCGTCCCAGTCCATCTCGACCTCCTTGGCAGCCTCGGTCTCCTGGGTGAAGTGCTGGTGGGCGACCCGGACCCGGTGCACGCCCATGGCCACCACGAACACTAGCATGCACACGGAGATGATGACGACCACCGTGGCAATGCTCGGGACCACTGGAATGAGGAAGGAATCCGCGTGACATGGAGGACTCGCTCGCTCTAGGTCACCATGGAGCCTGAGTGAAACACCCATGCAGAGGCTAAAATCTGCCCTCCCCCTTTCCAGCTGTAGAACTCTGGGTCAGCACCTTTCTCTATCTGGGCTTCCCATTCGTCATCCAAATGATGGGCTTAATAATTCCTATCCCAGGGGTAGTTGTGAGGAGCAAATGAAATGATCTATGTGCACTTCCACATAGGCACATAGTAGGCACTCAATAAATGCAAGTTCGTTTCTATCTCTTGCTTTCCCCCTCAAAGTATAGGACAGCGCTCACTGAGAGCCAGGCACTATGGAGTTTAGCAGGAACAACACATGAGTAATACAATATGGCAAGTGCTGGGACAGAGTACAGGTAGGGGACTTTGCAGTGTGGTGCACACGTGTATGTATGTGAGCATATGTAAGGGGTTCAAGGAAAGCCTCATACAGGATGTGGCTTTGAGTTGGACCTAAAAGGACTTGCAGAGCCAAGATGTTGGCGTAGGTAAATGCCTGTTCTCGCCACCTCCTACACCACATCAAAAATTACAACTAACAGAGACAGAAGCATTGATGAGACCGTGGTTCTCAACCTTGGCTGCACATTAGAATCACCTGGGAATCTTTTTAAAATCCTGATTTCTGGGCCTCATCCTCCGGAAATTCTGTTTCTTTGTTACTAATGTTGTGGCCTCACCCCATAACAAAGAAACAGAATTTCCGGAGGATGAGGCCCAGAAATCAGGATTTTAAAAAGATTCCCAGGTGATTCTAACGTGCAGCCCAGGTTGAGAACCACTGGATCAGACCATCAAACCTCAGAGGGAAGGTAGGGGAGGGTGGGGATAAGGGGGAGAGATCAACCAAGGACTTATATGCAAGTATAGAGGCCTAGCCAATGGACACAGACAACAGGGGGTGGGGGGTAATGGGATAAGGACACATATGTAATAACTTAATCAATAAAGAAATTTAAAAAATTATAACTAAAATACAGACCAACCATTCAGAACCATCTGAAAGCTGGCTGAATGGAAATACTACAACTAGAGAAGTAAAGAAGAGAGCACGTTGAGACTGGTAGGAGGGGCGGAGGCGAGGAACGGGCTGGTCCCACACCCATGTGTGCCGGGAGGAAGATCAACTCTGTGGAGGCCGCCCGTGAGGAGCAAGGGGTCCCAGCACCACACCAGCCAACCAGCCCAGGGTCTCAGAGCTGGGAAGAGAAGTCCTCAAAACTACGGGCTGTACAAACCAGCAGGGATTGGGGCTCAGTGACACAGAGGCTGCTGAAGACCCAGCTGTTCCTTTTAAAGGCCGATGCAGGAATGTACTTGGACTCATGCCCTCTGAGCTCTAGCACTGGGCTCTGGGGGACCCAGATACATACGAGGAGGAACTGGATAGTCTGGCATTGGGGCAGGAACTCGGGGCGGCTTTCTCCCTGACAAGGGGTGCTCACAGGGGTCTTTGTTCCTGTGCTGGGACCTCTCTGGTGCCAGAGCTGGCTGTCAGCCATATCGGAGTCTCAATCAGCTTGGCCCACACTGGGAATTCCCAGGAACCCCACTCCACCCAATTTGCAGCCACACCCAAGCTGTTTGCAGCAGCTTTTCCATAAGAATGGCCTGTCCTGGCTCAGGCTTCAGACTTTGCTAAAATCTCTCAAGCTGCAGCTGGTGACAGTGTGCCCCAAACCTATCAATCAAGACCCGGCACTAGCACCAGCCTGCCTTCCTTCACAGCTGGGCCTCGCCTGGGCACCTCCAAGCCCAATACAAATAGCAAATAGCAGTTGTCTGAAAATCCCTCTGTAGCTTTTGCTGGGGGGCCCCAGGCAGTGGCTGACTTTGCACCACCCTGGAGGTCCTAGAATCAGTGTACCCAGTGGACAGCTTCAGACTATAGCAGATTACAACTCTACACATCCATAAGCAACACACTCAAGAGGCAGACTCAGTGAGCACCAAAGCCCCACTGAAGCAAGTCCTGCTCCATAGGGGTGTTTCCTGCACAGCAGCTCTCCTACTATAGTCGCAGCTGGTCCTCACAGCCAATTAGCCTGGAGGTCAACTCCTCCCAGTGGTGCCAACAGCAATCAAGGCTCAACTACAAGATTGTGCACACAGCTCACACAGGGGTGTACCTAGAGTGCCCAGCTTAGGTGACTGGGGAGACTGAGCCCTACAGGACACCTCTACACAAGGGCAGAAGGGAGTGGCAAGAAATATTCAACGTAATGAACAGCAAGGACCTACTACCAAGATTACCCAGCGAAGCTCTCATTTAGAATTGAGGGTCAGATAAAGAGCTTCATAAACAAAAAGCTAAAGGAGTTCATCACCACCAAACCAGTATTACATGACATGTTGAAGGGTATTCTTTAAGAAGAGGAAGAAGAAGAGATTTAAAAAAATGAATAAAATGGCAACAAATACATGGCTATTAACAATGAATCTAAAAATAAACGAACAAGTAATTTAATGAACAAAATAAACTGGCGAATAAAATAGAATCAGAGGCCTGGAACAGACTGACAAATCTCAGAGGGAAGGGGAGGGAGGTTGGGGCGGGATCCTACCTATGGACACAGACAGGTGGTGGTGAAGGCCTCGGGTAGGGCAGAAACCGGGTGGAGGGGGGACAATGAGAAAAAGGGGGACATCTGTAATACTCTCAATAATAAAGATTAAAAAATATAAAATTAAAAGGATTTGCAAAATTTTACCCCAGCCCTTTGTACTAACCTCTGTTATTACATATTGTCTGTAACTTGTTTACCTGACCAGTTCCCTTTGGAGGCTGTGTGAGTGCCTCAGAGCCAGGGTCCACAGCTTCCCCATTATCGGGTCCCTCCCTCAGGTCTGGGCACCCAGGCCTGCTGCACCCTAAATGTCTTTTTAGTGGATGGTCTTGAGTTACCTGTTGTCCTGAGGTCTCTCCTGCCAGGTGACGTACCTGAACTGCGCTGGACGCTAGTCTGGGCCTCGGGGTGGTGGACGGACTGGAGGAAGGGAGGCTGCACGATGAGGTGGTTGACGTGCGCATTGTCTGAGACTCTGACCTCATGGAGGAGGCTGACCTGGGCGAGGAGGGAGAGGGGCTGTTGACCAGTGGCAGGTGGGCCAGTGGCCGCAGTCCTCCCGAATACATGAGGGAAAGAACGGATGAGCCTGGGCTTCCCTTACCACCGCAGGGTGCACTCACCTCCAAGTTGAACTCGTTGCTGGTGTAGCGCCCGTTGAGTTCTGAGCATTTGATCCTGAACCGCCGGGACTCGAGCGAAGCTGGACGCCAGTTGCGGTAGCGGATGTGACGTAGCACCTGCTCATAGCGGCTCATGGAGCCCACACCTGCCAAGAGACCACACCTGTCTCCAACAGGCAGAGGAGGAGACGGGGAGACAGGCTGCAGCTGCTGGGGCTGGTCCGTCTCCTGAATTTGGCCAGGCCGAGAGCTTGAGATGTTTAGGGGCAGACAACGTATTGAAGCAAAAGTTCTAAGGAGCTAATGAAACGGACCCACAGGATTTCCACAGACAGTGGGCTCTGACCACAATGTGTGGCCGCAACTTGCCAAATGTTGCTATAATATCTGTTTCTACAGGAGAGTCTCCCAATAGTGGGGATGTGGTCCAGGTTCTCAAGATGCTGGAGTAGCTCACAAAGGAAGGGCCAGAAGCCCATGCTCTGCGGTCAAGGGCCCCCATCTGACACCATCATGGGGATGGAGTGCCTCCCCGGACCAGGCCACTGTAGGAGGAGACCACCAGGAGAAGGGGTGAGCATGCTTACCGTAGATGGAGTAGCCTGCAGTGGAGTTGGTGGCGTCGAGGTGGCGCTGGTGGAGCTCACTGTGGTTAAGCTCCAAGCACTCCTGTCTTGGGTCCAAGTCCCCTCCCAGCACCAAAATGTCACAGAAATCTAAGTTGTGAAGCATTTCTTCTAAGACTGCTGATTTGGGGGCTGCGGGGAGACCAACACCAGGGAAACAGGCGTGAGGACCACTCAGACAACGGAGGAAGATTAGGCATCGTCTCCTTCCTCTGTGACTGCACCCCAGGTGAGGGCTGGGTCAGAAGAGGCTGTGTAGCCCTAGGTACCACCTCCACTGCCGGGATGGAAGTCCAGCAGCTCCTGAGGTTGGGCAGCATGAGTTTGTGTGTAGACAGGAATACAGTAGTCAAGATGTGAATTTGAATACCAGTGCTGCGACTGAGAAGCTGTGCAGTGTTGGAGAAATACCTGCCCCTCAATTCCCTCACCTGTAAAGAGGGCAAGGATCTTGAGAGGGTTGAAACAGTGTCTGGCACATAGTAGGTGCTCAATAAGCAACAGCTCTCATTTGAGGCCAGAGTGAAGCACCCCTCCCCACTCGCTCATGCAGCTTTCTCCAGGCGGTCGTGGTGTGTATCTGTTGCCCCCAGTAGACTCTGAGGTCCTCAGGGGCAGAAGCACTTTTTATGACGAGCCCTCAGTCCCCAGCCCAGGCCCGGGCATGGAGCAGCATTGCTACACATGGCTCGAATGGAGCGAAACTGTTACTGTAGTTAAATGCTTAGGTAAATTGGCCCTGATTGATTATTTTGGGCCCTAAATTTCCCAAGGGTATGTCTGAGCATTTGAATGCTGGGCAGGCTGGCAGTACTAACTTAAAACCTCACCTTGAAATGAAAGTGATTGGAATGTATGGAGTGATTGCTACATACCAGAGACTATGCAAATGAAATCCTAACAGACATTGGAGGGGGTGCTGTTGTTATTCCATGTTACTGATGGGAAATGGAAGGTCTGAGGGGTCGAGTGCATTACATAGGATCACACAGATAGTAGGGGAGGAGCTGGACAGAAACCATGACTTTCTGGCTCCACAGTTGGTAAACTCTTCACCTCTGGGCCAGTAGTCTCCAAATGTTTTTGATCTTGCAGCTTGTTCGTGGAAATGTGTGAACTGAGATAATTGAAATAAGTGTACTTATTTATTTATGAAGACTAATATACTTTGTGCATTATAAAACATTTATAAAAATAGAAATTAAAAAGGATTCACTAAAGATGAGAGAATTATGTTAAATAAGTATTTTTTTTGTGATATCAAAAGTATCTTTCCCTCTCCCTAGATAGCTGTTATTATAAGCACTTTCAGATGCTTAATTTTTAAATGCTTGCCAATCTCAATGGCTTCACGTATCATCAGCAAAATCTAAAAGCACATTAATATACACTTAAGCCAGGCCAGTGTGGCTCAGAGGTTGAGCATTGACCTATGAACCAGGAGGTTATGGTTCGATTCCCGGTCAGGGCACATATCTGGGTTGTGGGCTCGATCCCCAATGTGGGGAGTGCCGGAGGCAGCCAATCGATGATTCTCTCTCATCATTGATGTTTCTATCTCTCTCTCTCCCTCTCCCTTCCTCTTTGAAATAAATAAAAATATATTAAAAACAAACAAAATATACATTTAAGACAAGGTCTATCATTAGCAATGGTGCATGTGTATCTCTATTTCAAATGGTCTTCTCCTGGTTTCCGGGCTTTTTCTGCCAGCTTCCCATCAGGTTGGGTTAGGCCAGGGCATCCTTGCTCCACCTCCCCATGTGGCTGGCTGATGGCTCACCCTGGGTAGGGGGCCATTTTCTCACTGTTCCCTTGTGCTTGCATGTGGGTAGTATGTTCCATCTGCACTTTCCTTGATTCCCACTGTGCTGAAGAGACTTTGTGGGCTCAGGGACTCAGAGTTGAATCAGCCATGGCCGAGCCCTCGTGGAGCTCCTGGGGGCGTTTAGTAAACACATGGCAAAAGTTGTGTGCTAGAGGTTTCCTTAAACCAGCGTCGCCAACCTTTCAGAACAGTGGCTGGCGACCGCCGTGCTAGAGTGCAGCACTGGTGGGTGGGGTACAGAGCAGGAGACCTGGCCCAGGCTGGGGTCGGGGTGGTGGTGGAGGAGGCCTTCTGGAGCGGGTGTGGGAGGCCGAGATGTTT
This sequence comes from Myotis brandtii, assembly GCF_000412655.1. NCBI lineage: Eukaryota > Metazoa > Chordata > Mammalia > Chiroptera > Vespertilionidae > Myotis > Myotis brandtii. Next base: position 54,125 of record NW_005361955.1, on the reverse strand, counting down.
GCCAGCCATAACGAGGATGGCGCGAGAGGAACCTTCCAGGCAGAGGGCAGAGAAAGAGCAAACATATGAACTGACACGGAAATGTGTGTGTGAGAGAGGGGGGCCGTGCAAGGGGGAGGAAACAGGACAAAGAGTGGGTCAATGGGGGCAGTAGATGCTAGAGTGGGTCTTTCAGGCCTAGTGGCAAATGCCATTAGCCTGCTTGTTTAAGGCATCATGATAATGACTATTCTAACAATAGGAGTAAATTTTTAAAAGTACGAATATAGGTCTCGGGCACTTGGCCCTGTGCTCTGCATGCATCTCTCATAAACAGAAGGTAAGATGGGGACCCAGACAATTGCATTCCCCTGCCTTGCTCATGTGTTGCTATCAGGCCTAGCAAATCCAGCCGCTCTCAGTTATGGCCTGAGACCACTGACGTCAGAGGCCCTTTTCTGTCTGATTTTAGGCACAAATAAGATGAAGGGGGAAGGTCACTGACTTAATGCACCTTGGAGTGTAACTAGGGAACTGCCCTGCCTGACAGGCGGTAAAACTCCATCTGTTTTGTAAGCTAAGAAGGCTGCTTTGTGAACCCCCACCCGCCCCCACCGCCCCATTGACTAGGGGCCAGGGTGGCTTAAGGCCACAGGTAATTAGGATTACTGCAGAAGCAGCCCCTGGGGACTTGGGCCCACTAGCACCCAAACATCATTAGCAGCTGCCTTTGGAGAGGGAGGGGGCAGCAAAGGACAATTTTCCAAGGGGTGTTTCCTGTAGATCTGAACCCCAGATCTCCCTCTCTCCCCCCTTTTTTTCTCCCCCTTCTCTTTCTTTTCCCTGCCTCCCTCCACCTCCCTCAAGCCAGCAGCGTATCCTGTAGCTGTTTTGCAACTAAGTGTTTCTCCCTGGCAGATAATGCCAATTACCTACTTTCACCGAACAGCCCTTCCAATAATGAAACCGTTGGAAGGAGCAACTGGGAAGTTTCCTGAGAGCTCAGCTCAGAGTAATATTGCAAACAAGTCTTTTGCTTGTATATATTAGGAGGCAGTTATGTGTTTTTCTCTGTGCTTCTTTCACTTTTCCTCTGATCATCAAAATAATCGCACTCACTACAGAACATTCTGCAGTTGCCGACAATTGAAGGGGAGCAGAACCCCCGGCCCCCAGGCTTCTCCGAGCATGTCAGTTAGTTTAAGGCGTGTTTCCCTTTGGGCACTTTCCTGTGTTACGTTTTCCTTTATGTGGCTGAGATCAGTCTATGCATAGATACTCTGTAATTTGCATCTTGTTTTATGTCACTTACCATTTAGCATAAATGCCTTTCCTCCAAAAACACAGCACGTATGTGGGGGTAGATGACTCGCTGAGCCATTCATTCCCCTCCTGTATTTATCTGTGTTGTTGCCGGGTGGGGTTGCTTGTTTTGCTATTGTAACTACCTTGCTATGGGGTACCATACTGTTGTCCTGTGAGAGCTTAAGGCCCACTGCCCACAACCCAGGATGCACAGGTACCTGTGGGCTTCAAGTCACCCGGGGCCTCGGCTTTGGCGAAGGTGCTCACGATCTTGATGTCGGGGAAGAGGGTCACGCCTCGGGCACTTTGGAATTGGGCGGCGGGTCTCCAGAGGCGGTCCGTGCCGTGGAGGGTGATCTGGGGCTCCATGGCCTGCAGCACCATCACGTAGGCGTCCATGTCGGGGATGCTGATGCACACGTCCTCTCCAAAGCACCTGGGAAGCACATGATGGAACCACCCATCATGCATCCATGGGCAGGGATGC
>NW_005361955.1:5679-52212 GCF_000412655.1 Myotis brandtii | reverse complement strand
TGATTGCCTGCAAGGCTCCAGGATGGCAGCAGACATTTAAGTTTAAAGACGCATTATAGTCAAAACAACTAGCAATCTAGGGACTTAATAAGATTGGCTCCTAGGAGAAATGGGAATTTTCTATCCCAGCAACAAGTAACCATGAAACCTTTAATTATCCTTTAACAAAGTAATCAATGGCAGCATTAATTAGATAGCAACTGCTTGTCTTGTGCATTAGGAGTTGGTAAGCAAATTGTTGTCTAACTGGTTGGTTACAGCCATCTTATTGAGACCGCAGGGCTACACTCTCCTGCCACCGCCCGTCTGTGATCTCTGAGGATATCACACAAGCGCACCTGTTCCAGGTGTGCCAGCGGAGCGCCACTGTAACCACGTGTATTTCCCCTGATACACACAGAATACCCAGGGGGCAGAATGGTGTGGTGACAGGAGCAAAGCCCGGGGAATTAGACAAGGGTCCCTGGCCTGGCTGCCACTCCTGGGCTGGGTGACTCTGAGCACAATGCTCAACCCCCGGGAACCTCAGCTTCTGCATCTATAGAATGGGAATGACGTTAGAGTAACTCACTGTTCTTCACCTATGGAACAATTAATTACTTATAACAGGAAGGATTAAATGTGACAACTTATAGTGAGAAGCGGACCAGAGCCTGCATCATGGTTGGAGCTCAGTCAATGTTGACAGACTTGATGCCCTCCTGAGACCTGGTCAGGTGTGCGTGCCATTGGCATCTCGGCCAAGCCCGAGGCTACAGTGGGGAGCCCAGGAGGACGCTCTGGGAATACTGGGCGGGCTCCAGCTGTGGCAGCCATCATCCGCCTCCCCTGGGAAGCCCCCGAGGAAAGGGTAGTAAGCTGGGTGGATCCCATGTCGAGCTCCCGTCTTCTTCTCTGGGTGGGCGAGGTGTGGGGATGGCGCTGGGGTTTCTGGTCCCAGTTTTCTTTGGCCTTTGCTGCTCCAACCCCCCAGTTCATAGAGGACACCCCTCCCCTTGCCAGTTTAAGGAAACCTGGTCTCAGAGCTGGAGACTGGCCAGTCTGGTCCCTCTTCCCGGTAAAGTGAAGCTGACTTGGAGGTGCCCGGTCCCTACCCCAGGCCTCCAGGGAGGGCCTTTGGAGAGGATGCGGGAGCCCGTCCATCCATAGGACTATTGAACATAATTGCTGTCTGTGGGCTTTATCCTGGCACCTCTCCCAGACCCGAGCAACGGGCAATCAGCAAACCCCATTTCCCACCCTTGCTCCTGTCTTTCTGGGTCCCTCTCCTGGCTCCAGGTACCAGGAGATTCCCTTCCACCTCCCAGGAGTTTTTCTGGGGTCCCCTTTCTAGCCGTCTGTGGCAGCTACTGTGGCTAAGAGTGATTGACAGGTGAGTAAGGGAGTTATCCACAGGCTTCAGTAACAGTCTCATCTTCTTAAATTACCTCCGCTCCCTGGGGACAAGAGCGTGCCTTCTCTTCCTCTCGCACACTCATGCTATTAAGGAGTGCTTCAAGGCTGGGCTCCTTAATTTAATGAATATACATTGGTCAAGCACCTACTACGTACCACATGCTGTACCCTTAAATGACACCACTGCTGAGAATTTATAGAAAAACAGCGCCTGCCAGGCATCTGAGTTGGCAAAACAGAATATTTTCTTTAAGAAGAAAACAGGAGAATAAAGATCTACTGGGGCTCCTCAGAGGGATGGCAGAGAAGCTGGGGACGGCTGAGAGAGGTGAGCCCTGTTTTGCAGGGGGACCATCCCGCTGCCTCAGCCGGGCCCAGGCCGATGGCCTCCACTCACTGGACTTTGGATGAGACTTTGAGGCGCCGCACACCCGCGGTGGGGAACTGCCTGGAGTTGATGTAGGAGACCTTCTGCAGGGCGCGGTTGATGTTCCCGATGTCGTCACCTTCCATCACCAGGACGGACTGCGAGGGGTTGAAGTGATACTGGAAAACAGGAGAGAATGACCACAGTGTACCCAGTCCCATGGAGACTCCATCTCCATGAAGAGGCCATGGAGGCCAGCGCAGGCATCTCCAAAGTGTCTGCCCGTGCAGCAGCTGTGTGCACAGGCGACTGTTTTAACCCTCGAGCCACTCTAGGAACTGCTATTAATAAGATGTCAGGATCATATCTGTGGGTTCAGATTATGTTTCCAATGCTCAGGTGACAGGAAAGAAGGACATGAATATGTTTTTATGTACCTACCTGGCAACTGTTATTTATTATTTGAATAGATAATATATCCACCTGGTTCAAATGGACGTATGTGCTAAGTGAAAGTGTCCATCTTATGTCTATATCCTATCCACCACCTTCTCCAAGCTCATCCCACAGGTAATCACGGTTATACTAATTTCTTAGCGACAAATCCCATTCTTGTTCATAATGAGTTGCCCCCCTTCCTGGCGAGAGGCTTATCCATGCCTGTCCTATTGTCAACAGGTTTGATCATGTGACTTACGGCCCCCTTCCCTGCTGGATATATATTTTTTTGCCCTGTTGCACTCAGTAGTGGTCAAGTGACTTGCTTGGCCACCAAAATGTGGGCAGAGGATTGTCTGGTTGATACCCATGTGGGAGATTTAATAGCCAGTTCATGGTTTACTGTGTCATGTTCCCTCTGCCAGGAAACCTGCACAGTTCCCTCAGGGGCTGGTCCTTTAGCCTGGGTCTCACAGGGAGGGTGCTATGAATCAGAGCTACAGCCCATCTATAATGGACATGCGATGGGAACAATAAAAAAATAGTTGTTACATAAGCCACCGAAAAATCCTAAGTCATTTGTTCCTGCAGCATAACCTAGCCTATCCTGACAAATTATCCTTATGAATATCTAGTCAATGAATATTGATTTCCATTATTCTCTTTTCTTAAGGGTAACTTCTTTACATACTATGCATAATACTATACCTTTGCTTTTTTTCATCTAGCTTATATCTTGCAACTCTTTCTGTAAGCTTCCTTATTCTTTTATATGGCCGTATAGTATTTTTTAATATCAATAAATTAGTTATTAACCATTCTCCTTATATGACATTTGGGTTGTTTTTTTAATTTTTCCCTAACAATGCCACAATGAATAGCCTTGTACACATAACATTTTATAAATGTGTAAATATATCTATAGAGTTATTCCCTACAAATGAAATTGCTAGATCAAGGAGTATATGCATTTAAATTTTGACAAATGTTGCCAAATCCCCCCTGGCTAGGGATTATAGCAATATGCACGCCCTCTCGCAGTGTGTGAGAATGCCTCTTTTCTCAAAGCCTCAACAACAGAGCATGCTGTCAGACTTTGGGACTTTTGCCAATCTGGTAGGTGATATACATACCATCTTAGTGTAGTTTAAGTTTGCATTTTTCTTACCATGAAGGAGACTGAGTATGCTTCCTGGGCCTAAGGAAAAATCTATCCATTTGAGCTTTTCCCTGAGATGACTTGTATGTCTTTATAAGAGTTCCTTGTTCTGTGCTCGACCATGATGGGAGGTGATGACTCATGAACACTATGGTGACACTGAGGCACGTATGTCCCTTGCATTGTGGCCCCTACCCATCTGACAGCTTCATCTCTGTCTCTGTCACCTGCATGCGAACGTTTCACAGTTCCCTCCTGAGGCTGTCTCATCTTCCCTCATCCAGGTCCCCAGGAGGCTCCGACATCCTAGTGCAGTGACCGTGAGCTCAGCGAGCCTTATCCCTGAATCCCAGAACCTAGGCCTAGTGCCCTGTAAGCCCCTGCTGGGTGAATGGGTGAGCGGTCCCCTCCAGCCTACATTTTACTCAGGATCACCTCTTGTTACTCCCCAAAGGGACTCTTTTTTTGCAGTCACATGTCTTTTCAGTCAAGCCTTTGTGGGAGTCATCAAATCCTGTTCTTCCCTTCCAGGGCATCCTGCACTTCCCAGCTCCCCTTTGCCACTTGAAGGCAAGGCCATGTGACTGCATCTGGCCAAGGAGATGCAAGAGAAAGTGAAGCGGCAGCTCTGGTAAAATGCCCTGCAGGGCACTCCAGCCTTTTTCTTTCTCTGCTCTGGTGGCCTATGGCAATCTAGGCAGAAATCCCTCCTCTCCCCACCCCCAACTTAGTGTGAGAAAAATAAACGTTTAAGCATGAAGCCATAGAGATTTTGGAGTCATTTGCTTCTGCGGTCACTTAGCCCATTGGAGGAACTGGGCCCTTCCAGGCATGACTCGAACTTCCCCAAGGCTGTGTGGTATCCCTGGAAGATGATGGGTTGTGTGGATGGCCATCCCCCAGTTCTGGTACAAACTACAGACAGATACAACTTTGGGGTACACGTCTCCCTTCTGGACTTCATTTCCTTATTAAAATAGAGAGGGTAGCATCTGCCTGGGGCTTAAATGCGATAATGCATATAAAGTGTAAATTTGTGGTAGCTTTTGTCATAATTCTTATTATTATAATTATGTTTGCACTGAGTCTTGCCTGTGCTGCTTCCCCTGCCTTTGCTGCCCACCTTTCCTCACGCTCCAGGTCCCTCCTGTCTGAAAGCCCTGAGCAGGGTCTCTCTGCACTGTGACATCTGGTCACGAGCAGCACTCCCTGTGCTGGACGCAGAGTCCCTTGGCCTAGAGCAGGTGACGCTGCAGTCAGCCTCCGGCCGGCTTCTCTCTTGCCTGGGATGATGCACTGGCCGCCATGCACTGATGAGTCATGATACAGTAGTTCTGAGTGTTCACAAATCACCAGGTTCAGATTTGAGCAGATTCAAGGTCATTCTTCTAAAGATACTACTTACATTCCCAGAGGCTTTTCTGCCCTATCACATCCCTGCTATAGGAGAGTAGAGTTGCCGTCTGTCTGTCTCTCATCCTGCTGCCCCTGGAAGACTGTGAGCACCTGGAGGGTAGGGTCTACTGACTTTTCTCAGCATCATCACAGGGGCTAGCCCATCAAAGCATGAAGCAAGGGGATGACCCTGCCGAGAAGGCCAATCTCTGAGCCTCGCATCAGGGCTGAACAGGCAATACAGCTCTTCCCCAGGACGGATCAGCAGTTCCCCGGGAAGTCAGCAGAGGGCACATTCCTACTGCAACCACCTCGGGAGGACGGGTCAGGGAACGTGTTGGATCTCCAGGTAACACTCTCATCAGAGCATTCCAAGGACTACCACAGCCTTCGATATAGTTCTTGTGGGATCAGTAAGGCCTTCTACTGAATAGGTGTTTGTTTTGTTTTGTTTTTTGAACTGCAATGTTCACAGCTCTGTGGCATGACTGAGGTTGGTCTCTAGTTGTGTGGGACATAGGGTGATATTGGTATTACCAGAGGGATGGCTTTTTGGGGACCCAGCATTCACTCTGCTCTGAGAAGCTGTGTGGTAGCCACGGTGATTCCTTCTTTAAGCCAAGAAGCTGCTGGATAGGGGCTTTGCAGAGTGGTCAGCTCTGAGGGTTGGCCTATGTCACCAGCCATTAACAGGCTGGAACAGGGGTGAAATTCCTGTTCAAAGCTCTGACCTATTCTTCCAGGACAGGCCGGACATGGCAGTCTAGGCACCTTGACATTATTCCCTTGGACACCTGCCAGCCTCTCTGGGCTGGGCCAGAAGATTGGCCTCTGTGACAACTGTCACCCAGGCTTACTTTTCAAAAGACGTGCAAGCCCAGCCCAGCTGGAGAAGGAAGCTGTGACTGTTTGAGAGCCTATTTATTAGGTTTGCTAGGGGAGATCTATATACCTATACCTATGCCTACGCCTATGTCTATGTATCTATATCTATGTCCATATCTCTATATCTATCTAAATGTCTATATCTATATATACCTACATATCTATATCATCTATATCTAATCTATATACCTATATCTATGTCTACATCTATATCAGCTATATCTGTATTATCTATATCAGTATCTATAGATCTATGTCTATACCTATATATATCAACTATATCTATATTATCTATATCTTTCTACATCTCTATTTCTATAGCTATAAATATATATCTATATAATCTATATTTCTATAGCTATTACTATATTTATGTCTATATCTGTTTATTTATAGCTATACCTTTGCTATATCTAATATATAATTATATATAAAGATATGCATAAAATTCAATTCTTGCAACATCTCTGCAAAAGATTAAGTCCATTTTTACCTCAGGGAAGTGAGGCTTATGGGATAGAAGCACCTTGCCCAAGGTCACCCAGCTAGCAAATGTCCACACTGTGATCTGAACCACGGACTGTCTTGCTCCAAAGTCCCTGCTCTGTCCCACTCTTCCACACCGTGCAGATGACAGCCACAGGGATGATGCATGGAGATCAGAGCGGGGCTTTCTTCAGGAAGGTGGCTACCCCACAGGGTTTTGTGTGGATACAAGACAGCAGCCACCCAGACACTTAATGACTCCAGACACGCTGGAGAGAGATTCAGAAATGTGCATGGTCCGGGGAAAATCAGTGAAAAAGAGAAACCGAACTGGGCCCTGTGAGCCGACAGGAAGTTTCCTTAATCCAAGGAGGACTTCACTTCTTTCAAACAGCCAGAGAGGAGGCAGGGGGCCAGGAGAGAAAATAATAGCCACTATTCAGCAACAAAACGAGGGATAAATGGAGGCAGGCAGGCAGGCCGTTTTAATAATTTTAAGAATGCCTTCTAATCCGAGTTGGGACAAGTCCCTGAGCCCCACTCTCCTTATTTCTGAAATGGGGTCATACTATTTAATTTGCTGTGAGGAGTAGGGATAATGAATGTAAGAGGGCCCCAGTGGGCGCCCTGTAAATCGTGCGCCTGTCATTAACTTCTCACAGGGCACTCCGGTTCTTGCGAGTGGTGCCCTAAGGGTGTAAAATGATCCTTTGCACTGACTGGCTCTGAGCAGGTGGTACCCTGAAAAGTCAGACTAGCCTCCCCCACGGGATGATCCGGCAAAGAGGAGACCCACCCAGGGACCAGGAGCAAACCTAGAATCTGATAGAGGAGGGAGGGTTGGTGGAGGGATTTCTGCATCGCTGGTCTGACAACACACTGAGGAAACAGCACAAACCACAAACGGCAGGTCCAGGATCAAACCCCAGGCTCTGCATGTGAGGATGTGTGTGTGACATGTGCCGTGAGGGGCTTGCCTGGACCAGCTGCCATAAAACACTGCCGTTCCACTAGGAGTTAGTCTTCTGAGTTTCCTTCCATGGTGGTGATTAGCTACTGAAGCACCTGTGTGTGTGTGTGTGTGTGTGTGTGTGTGTGTGTGTGTGTGTGTGTGTTTAATGCATGTTAAGGTCCCGGAAAGCCATTCTTGCCTTACCCTGCGTGTGTTCTACCATCACCCCCCTCTGACCCACAGGTGAGCATCCTAAACCCCACACGGGCCCAGATCATGCTCCCCTTCCTGGAGTACTTCATGGCTGCCTGTGGCAGACAGAAAAAAAGTAAACACCTAAACATAGTTAACACGGCTCCCTGACGTGGCCTCTGTCTACCTCTCTGGTCACACTTTCTACCTTGGTCCTGCAATTTGGGCACTTGAACATTGGCCCCGGAGTCCCAGGGTGCATTGCGGGTTCCTCAGCCCTCTGCCACCACTCAGGCTCTTGGCTCTGGCTAGAGTGACCACCCTGTCCTCTCCCCCTCCTCTACCCCCTGCCTTTTTCCTGGTTGGTTCCTACCCATCCCAAAACTTTTTATTTTTAAAAATACCTTCCTGCATGCTGCTTCAGTTCCGGTAGGGGAGTAAGCAACCAACCAACCAACCAAAGAGCAGGTAAAAGATAATGACTCCCTGTGGAATAGCCACCTTCCTGAAGAAGCCCTGCTCTCATTTCCATAGCTAGTCACTGCCTCCTCCAAGGAGCCTTCCCTGACTGCCATTCCCCAGGTTCTGGAGCTCTGAAGGAGGACTGAGTTTCCTGAAGACAAAAAGCTAGGAACATTCCTTTCTGTGTCCCTCTACGCAGCCGAGAACCAAATACATGGGCGTCCATGGAATGTTTGCTGACTCGACCTCCACTTAGACAAAAGCACGATGTGCTCAGCTCACGAGCCCTTCCAGAGCCACCCATCAGGGCTGCACAGGCCCCACGCAGCTCCAGTCAGAGGGCTCTCCGCTCCTGGGCTGCCTCCCAGCCCGGAGAAGAGGGCCCAGGGCTGGGGGGCAGCAGAGCTCCACAGGGGCTGGGGTCCCTGGTGATGGAGTAAGGGCTACCAGGATGTTTATCCTGCTCTTTGCTCAGGACCCCAGAGCCTTCCTGCAGGCAGGGGCTCCTGCGATCCAGGTGAGGCCAGAGCCATGCCTGCCTGTCAGGCAGGTGCTTGCTGAGGCAGAGTCGGCCACATCTGTCCTCCCCTCCCCGCCTCCCCTCCCCTCCTCTCCCGAGGAGCTTTGCTCAGAATGCAGCTTTGATTCTCTTGGATTATTCAGATGTTTGTATTTTACACACATGATCAAAATCCCGAGTCCGTTTACATTCCCTTTGATGGCCAGAGATTGCTTGAGGCTCAATCTATGCCTCAACTCAACAATGAAAGACCCAGCGACCTCCACATCTGCTTTCTAATTCTAGCCCGCCGGGTCTGACCTTCCTTTCTAATGTGCACCATATATGGTCCAAACTTTTTATCTTTAAAACATCTTCCTGCATGCTGCTTCGGCTCCTTTAGAGGAATAAACAACCAACCAACGAACTGGTGAAACATACTGAGTCTCTCCAGGTAGACCCTGAACGTGAGCCTATCCACCCACAGGGGCTTTCTCTAGGAATTTCAGGAGATGGCAGCAGTGTCTATTAGGAGTCAAGTCACCAATCTCCCCTCTGTGGCAGCACCTTTTCCTGATGTGGCTCTGTGCCACTGGACAGGAAAGGACTCCATTTCCCAGAGTGCACTGGCCCTGGGCAGCCTCCTGCTCATAAACCTGATTGGGGGTGATGCTGGCTCCTTCCTTACCTTTATTCCTTGGCCGAGGCTTTCCAGGGAATTGATATCCAGCCCTTCCTTGCAGGCCTGCAGGCAGGAAATCACCTTCTGACTCTCCATCTTTCCAGGGCGGATGGTGAGACTGGCCAGGCTGCCGTGGAAGAACTGGGCAAACCGCGGTTTGGTGACTTCTCCTCCTGGAAGAGAAAGAAGCGCTGTTGTTTCTGTGGGGATGGGGGATGAAACACCACTTCAAGGCACCGCCTGGCTCTGGAGCCAAGAACACAGTGACTGTGTCCCTTACACCTGAACTTCTCCTCCCAGGTGGTGAGCTTGGCGGCCGGGTTCTCAACAAGAGGATGTAATAGGCCGCCAATGCTGTGACACTCCCCGCTGCGCCTGGTTTAGGAAGCCTGGAATCTGTGAATTTTAAAATAGTTACTTTCAGAGACACACACTGTCTGAGAAGACAGGAGGGAAGAAGAAGCTACCATTGATTAAAAGTCTGCTGTGCGCCGGGCTGTGTGCAAGGGACTTCACCTGAGTAAGCCTACAAAGATGGGATCATTGTTTCCAACTGACACCTGGAGTCCCTGACTCAGAAAGGTTGAGGGACTTGCCCCAGGACACACAGCTAAACGCTGGAGCTGGTACTCTCGTCCTGGCCTGTCTGGCTCCAAAGCTGGCATTTGCTCCCCTACGTTCCACTAAGAAGTGGGCAGGGACTGAGGAATCCGAGAAAGCCCACACACCCATGGGCACTGGCTCTCTTGAAATGAGTTGACTTCACATCAGCTCAAATTCAGGTTCTTTGGCTTATATGGACGTCCTTGATTCGGATCTACTTCCGACTTTCTTCTTCTGTTCTCTATTGACTGAGCCGAGTCCTGTCTGAGCTGGGGTCCACTTCTCAGCACGTGAAGTTGTCCAATGTGGCTTATGTTGCAAAGCCAGCCTGGAAGTTACCTCCTTGTATTTTCTCCATGGTTTTCCAAATCACTCCCCACCTCCCCAAGGTCTATTTGGGGGGGGGGGGCAGTTAGGGAGTTTCCTTTTTGTTTCTTTTCTTTTTTTTTGCTTTGCGTTTAGGATGCTCTGATCTGACATTTGACATGAACACAAAGTGCTAGATACTCTTGTTAACTTCCAGCAAATGGGACGGGGAAAATATAGCAGTTCTTGGTAAAAGTCCTTTATAATAATGGTATGATTTTTTTATTTTGAGAGATTTTTTTCCCCCATTGTACGCTTTTTCCCCTCTTTTTGCACAGTTTCCTTACCATTTGCTGTAGATGGCTTATTTTGCATTAATGCAGACTATGTTGCAAGTCTGTTTCATCTAGTAAACTGAAAATTATTGCTTAAAAAATTCACAGTCCACTGGGAGGCCTTCCCCACTGACTTCATGGAGCTCAGACCCCTTCCGTCTCTGGGCAACCTACTCCAACACACTTAACCTTGATCTTGCTCAGTCCACAGGGGACTCTCAACAGATCTGGCTTTGAGGAATGACCTGAGGTGGCCATGGCTTGAGGTGGCCAATTTGGGGCCTTCTGTTCTGGGCTCTCAAAGCCCCCATGGATAATCTGCCCCTCAAAGTCCTTAGCACACTCCTGCCTCAGCAAAAGGGCACTTCTGTTGACCTGCAGGAAGAAGGTGCAAGCTTGGTATGAACAGCAAAGCTGCCATTACCAGGGCATCCAGATGGTCATCTCCCAACTGGGTGTGGACTATGTTTCTAACACCTGTGAAGCCCTCAACATACATTCTATTATTGAACCTTCATCAGACTCTTGGGAGGTGGGTACTATTCTATAGTTACAGGTGAGCAAATTCAGGCTTAGAGAGGAGAAACAAGTGACCCAAGGCCACAAAAGTAGGAAGTGATGAAGTATGTGCCTCACAGTGTGAATATATCCATCCAGGGAGGCCTCCTGGCGGCACTGGCCAGCCCGGTCCAGTGAGGCTCAGAGAGCCCTTTCAGCAGCTCCATCCTTAAAGACCAAACTCTGCAACTCTTTTGAATGCAAAGACATTTTCGTACGCATTCTTTTCTCTCAGCAAAGCATCCACGTTCTATATTTTTGACTCAGAAATCCCAGATCTGTGAGGTACTCTATTTATCAGTGATGTAGCTCCAGGAAATCAATTCAATTAGCATTTTGCAATAGGAGGCCAGCATAAAATTTGAAATATATTTGCACTCAGGGGTTGTTGTGAGGCAGGACTTTAAAATATAATGGATACACTGAAAATCTCTTTCTTTTTACTATCTAGCCCAGAGTGACTGCAGACACCACATGGCTCCTCTGTTAATATTTAGATATAAACATACTCATGAATTATCTTAAAAAAAAAAAAAAACAACCTGATTTCTAACACACAGGACCTTTGCTCAGTCTTTGGGAATATGATGTTGGGTTCCTGAGGCTAGATCTGCACACAGTTAAAAGTGTTTGCTGTATGCCTACTCTTCTGTTAGATTCGGTTAATTGTAAGACGTGGACCATGCTCTCCAGGAGCTTACATTTAGTTGGGAGAATAAAAGGTAGAAACTGGGACAATATAAAAGAGCAAATTGCCAATACAATAGATGGTTCAAGGCTGAGCGTGATTAATTTTCAAAAAAGTGATGTAGATAATGTGGCCAACAGATCACAGGGGGAAAAAATAATAGCCATCATTTATGAGGTCCTTAAAACATGGTGAGTTCCTTCATATGCTATTTTGTTTAATCCTTAAGCGGTAAGATAGTATGTTTGAGATCTTAGCCTCTATTCTTTTAATTTCTCCCCTCTGCCTCCCTCTCTGGCTTCTGCTCATCGCCACAGGGAGGGCTGAGACAGGGAGATGGGTATGGATCAACATTTGGGGGAAAATAGAGGAAGAAACTTTGGATTCCCCCAGATAAGGAAGTGATTCCCCAGGCAGGGGTGTGTGGGGGAGGTTAGACCACAGAGATGCAGAGGGAGGGCACCTGAGCCTGACACGGGGCTGAGTGCCGACAGGGGTGTGTGATGTTGGGAGGGGATGCTGGTCTGGGCATCAGGACAGAGGAACAGATGGTCTCACAGAGAGAGCATGAGGAGCAGTGGAGATAGTTCTGTGCCTCTAAGTAAGGCAAGGAGACCCCGAGAAAGCTGCCAGTCCTGAAGCACCATTAGTGACGGAGGAACAGAGAGGTGAGCACCCCTTGGAGGTCCCCTCAACACCGAACATCATATAAATCCCCCTGAAATCATCTGGCATCCTAAGGAAGCGGCAGGACCCTAAATCTGCGAAGGTTAAGTCTCCTACTCAGATGGAATAGGAACTTGAAATGAGCCTAAGATAGATGTGAAAAAACAGCAACAACTAATTTTTTCCTTTGTGAATCCAGACTCTTCCCTGTTTCACTTACAACTCCTTTGGCATGATGCTTTCAAAGTTAGGCTACTTGTCCAAGGCCATACAGCCAGGAATTAGTGAAGCCCAGATTCAAATTCAGGCCTTGCGTGCTCCCAAGCCTTTGACCTGCACGCCACACCATGAGATGTGGCCGGGAGGGCTCCAGCAGGATTTCTTGGAGGTGTCATGATTGGGCTGCTTCATAAAGATGGGGACAGGCTGGGACTGACACCTGCCAGGAGAATGGCCAGTTATACTGGGCTCTGTGGACAATGAATGAGTTCAGCAGCAACTCCCAACGACGTGTGCCAGGTCTGCTGGGAAAAACCGCAGCCTTTGGCGAGTGTGAGCTAACACAGCCAGTGCTCTTCGGAGCCAGAGTTTGCACTGGGAATGGGTCCCCCTCGGCTTTCTTTCAAGCGAGAGGTGGGGCCCACCCACTCTAAAAAGGGCTTTTGAATCATTCATGTTCCCTTTCCTTTAAAGGTGAGTCAAGGATCAATGCGTGCGAGCGTCCTAGGTCTCCTCCCTTTGCAGAGTGTGGGCCGGTGCGGCTGGCCTTTCCTTTCCTGCTGTCATTCCCATAGCTAGTTGGTCAGACACAACCGGGAAGGGCTGGGGGCCACGCTCCCTCTTGCTCCAGTCGGATGCTGCTCTGTGCGTGGCTGGTTGGTGGGGACGCCTCTCCATGAACACAATTTCATGGCTGGCTGGGTATCAATTTTGAGCAATGCAAATGGTGAGGCCATCTGAAATCTTGCTCTCTCTCATTTCCTCATTCCAGCGATAGAGACGTCCACAGAAACGCAAAGGCCAAGTGAAGTGTGTAATAGACCCCTATGCGCCGCAGCTTAAACACTGTCCACACGACCCCAGGGGGTGGCACTGTAGGTCGCGGGCAACTTGTGGAGACGGATGATCTGCCATCATGGCTGGCCAAGACACATTCTCAGTAGGCCTTCCCAACCCTTCAGTGTTTACGTATCCATCTCTCTAACCTTTCCAGCAAACATTTATAGAGCATGTTCTAAGTACATAAAACATACAGCTCTGGAATGACCTCAACAGTCAGCTCCCTGGGTACCTACATTCATGTGGGAATGAATGGAAGGGCCCTTATATGTCACCAGTGAATCTCCTCCATTCTCCAGATGAAGAACTGAGGAGCACAGCGGCAAGACACCGTTTTCAAAGACTCAGAGCAGGTAAAACACCAGCAGCAGTGAGGATTCGGAATCCTCCTCTTCAGATGCCAAACTCCCCTTCCTGAGGTCTGGTGTGCATTCCCAGGTCCCTTCCTGCCAGACACTAAAATGAGTGCAGACACGTGAAGTACATGCCTTTATTTAATCAGCTTGGTCTAATGCAGTACAAATTATCTTAATAAAGTCTGTGTTGAAATTATTCTCCATCCCTAGGGTCTGAGCTCTGCAAGGAGGAGGCACGTGCTAAACCATGGGGCCTGACAGGCCTGTGCCTACCTTCAGCCCTCAGCTTGACTTTGTATGCTCTGTGGGGGAAATGCCCAGAAAGTTGGGGCAAATGATTTACCCCCAGGTTCCGGAACCCTCTGCCTTCCTCCCTTGGCTGTGAAACACCATCTGGCTTCACATGACCCTAGAAGCAGAGGTGGGGTCGCAGCATAAGGAAGGCCGGGGGCTGTGGTGGCACAGACCTGGATGCAAATGCAGACTCTTTGCGACCCTTGCCAAAGGTCTAAGTCTCAGTTTTCCCATCAGCAAGATGGGAATTTTAATCATACCCACGCCGCCTGGTGTTAAAGGAAAAGGTGCAAGAGATCAGCACAGAGCAGGAGCTCAAAGGGGCAGCCAGTTCCAGTGGCGTGAAGAGCCAAGGAACTTCCAGGTAGGGTCACACCATGCGAGTTTCTCCATCTCTCTTTTCAGTGGCCTTTCTCTCTTTTTTCCTCCCCTCTGGTGTGTCATTCAGAGAAGCGAAAATGATACTGTTTTTACTCTAAGGCCCTTGCCAAATATTCTAATTAATACAATCCTCAAAATAAGATACAGTTAGAATTATAACCCAATTATACTGTGTTTCCAGGCATGAATCACTGAATTTTAAAGCTGATTTAATGCGTGTTCCCTTTAAACCAATGCACGCTCATGTCAAATGAACTCCAGGGCCTAGAACAATCTTTCCTTGGTTTTTAAATACAGACAATGCTGAGAGACACCCTGTTAATCATTCCTGTGTGTTGGACCATGACCCATACATACACTTGCATCAAAACAGCCTGGGAAATGGGCTGTAATTAAATAAATGTTAATTATTGACCTCCTCTAGGTCCTGGAGCAGGGGGAAAGGGGAAGAGAAGAGAATCCGGGAGAGCAGATGGTCCTGGCCTTCTGCAATCTCATGGCCTAGTAGGGGATGGAGATCTACATGAATAACTCCGGTGGGATCAACCGGAGGACTTGTATGCATGCATATAAGCATGACCAATGGACACAAGACATTGCGGGGAGGGGGTGAGAGCATGTGCCGGAGGGCAGGGGAGGCTGGGGGAAGGTTAATGGGAAAAAAAGGAGACATATGTACTACTATTTGTAATACTTTAAACAATAAAATAAAATTAAAATAAATAAATAAATAAATAAATAACACCAGTGGGATGTTTTCCAAAGAGTATCCTGGGCCACTACTCCACAAAGGGCAGCTCCACAGTGAGATAAGATGAAGGAATTTAGCTTAAGAAATGTCAAACTGATTGCTTTATTGGTGGGCTTTGGAGAGCTTTTAATAAGCTAACAGGCACGGTGACTCTCAAGCTTGACCTTGGCCTCCTTGTGGGAGGGGCCCTGCGGCACCAGAGCCGCTTCAAGCCGCCTGTGGGAAATGCCACCTGAACGCAAGGCAGACTGCGCTGGCACGTGCCTCTTTCTTGCAGAGCTCAGACCCTAGGGATGGAGAATAATTTCAACACAGACTTTATTAAGATAATTTGTACTGCATTAGACCAAGCTGATTAAATAAAGGCATGTACTTCACGTGTCTGCACTCATTTTAGTGTCTGGCAGGAAGGGACCTGGGAATGCTCACCAGCCCTCAGGACCACGTGCGGTTCCCATTCTCCCCCGGCTCAGGATCACACGCTCTCATTCCTGCAACTCAGGGCTATTTCTGCCTTCCACCCCTTTTTTGACCATTCCGATTCTGTGCCTTGGCTCCTCCCAAACGCCACAATGGGGGTTCTGTGTGTGTCCCTAACAGGTTCCAATTTATAGAACTATCCCCTTTTCTACCTCCTGCTGCTTTTCTCGTTAAGTAGGGGTGGGACTCAGTAAAATCTGGAGCTAGGGTAGAGAAACCAGGGGGATGTCACGGTCAAGAGTGGGCAAAGCTGGACGCCCCAGGAATACCGAGGCTCAGGATGCTGGAGGAGAGTCCCCAGTGGAGGGGGATGAGGTGGTCAGTAGGGACATCTGTGATAAGATCTACCAAGAAGACCAGGCACAGACTCTAGGGATGCAGGGAGCTGGGCAGTGGCTTCTTGAGGGGGTGCCATGTTTTATCATTTTGTTAAAAGCACTCTTGCCCAGATGCTATAACAATAGATAAAACAGCTGCTCTGGCTGCAGTGTGGGGAGAGGTGCCCTGAAGTGTCGCCTGCAGGGGCATCTCCCTAAAACCCCAGGGGCCCCCTAAGGCCCTGGTCTGGCACAATCTGCAGCCTTCCTGGGTCACTCCCCTGGAAGCTGGGTTAGAGCACCGGGGTGATTGGGCCCAGTTAACGGGTCCAGGGGTGAAGCAGATGTGAGTGTACCATTTTTATTATTTATGAGTAGAACTTGAATGTTTGTTGTTAGAAGTGGATGAGTAGGAGATAGAAGGAAAAGGACAAATTAGTCTTTAGATGATCCTCTCCCAAGGCCTGACCCAGAAAGAGACAAGGAACCTGGTATTTGTTTACAGGCAGCAGTTTCTGAGTCTGCGCAGACCGAGTGTGGCCTCGAGGGAGGGTCTGATTCTGTCCTGAGAACCCATGAAACCAAGCACAGAGGGGATGGTGAGGGGGTGTGCACTGGCCACACGGAGAAAGAAGGGCTCCTTTGTGACATGTGGCTCATCCTGACCACAATTTTTCCACAAATAAGGTATGCTATGTGCTCTAGGCTGTGCTGGTGACATTTCTTAAGTGTAAATGAACTTTCAAATTTTTTAATTACTAGGAAAATACCAATGAAAATGAAGGTCCACTGATTACTTTGGCTTTGAATTCACTAAAAGAACACAGTAGGCTAATCGGGGCTGCAGAGCATTGCCCGGCAACAGTGCGAGAGCCAGTTCCCAGGAGCACCCAGCGAGCAGCTGCTACACAATAATTTCCATCCCCATTGTTAAGCCCCAATTGGACATTTCACAAATGGGAGCCAGTTCCCTTGCCAACCTCAAACGCACCTGAACAACTCCCCTCAATTGCAGCCCCAATTGGAGGTCCACACAGAGGGCTTATGGTACCGAGATAAGTGGGCTCTGGAAGGTTTAGAAACATGCTGAGATGAGGGCTAGGTCTAAGTCTCAGTTTTCCCATCAGCAAGATGGGAATTTTAATCATACCCACGCCGCCTGGTGTTAAAGGAAAAGGTGCAAGAGATCAGCACAGAGCAGGAGCTCAAAGGGGCAGCCAGTTCCAGTGGCGTGAAGAGCCAAGGAACTTCCAGGTAGGGTCACACCATGCGAGTTTCTCCATCTCTCTTTTCAGTGGCCTTTCTCTCTTTTTTCCTCCCCTCTGGTGTGTCATTCAGAGAAGCGAAAATGATACTGTTTTTACTCTAAGGCCCTTGCCAAATATTCTAATTAATACAATCCTCAAAATAAGATACAGTTAGAATTATAACCCAATTATACTGTGTTTCCAGGCATGAATCACTGAATTTTAAAGCTGATTTAATGCGTGTTCCCTTTAAACCAATGCACGCTCATGTCAAATGAACTCCAGGGCCTAGAACAATCTTTCCTTGGTTTTTAAATACAGACAATGCTGAGAGACACCCTGTTAATCATTCCTGTGTGTTGGACCATGACCCATACATACACTTGCATCAAAACAGCCTGGGAAATGGGCTGTAATTAAATAAATGTTAATTATTGACCTCCTCTAGGTCCTGGAGCAGGGGGAAAGGGGAAGAGAAGAGAATCCGGGAGAGCAGACGGTCCTGGCCTTCTGCAAACTCATGGCCTAGTAGGGGATGGAGATCTACATTAATAACTCCGGTGGGATCAACCGGAGGACTTGTATGCATGCATATAAGCATGACCAATGGACACAAGACATTGCGGGGAGGGGGTGAGAGCATGTGCCGGAGGGCAGGGGAGGCTGGGGGAAGGTTAATGGGAAAAAAAGGAGACATATGTACTACTATTTGTAATACTTTAAACAATAAAATAAAATTAAAATAAATAAATAAATCCAAGTTTTATGCATAAGAAAATAAAAGCTCAGGGAAGTTAGGATTTCTGCTGGGTCCACACAGCTGATAAGTGGCAGGGCTGGGATTTGGATTTGACTCAAACTTTTCTATTTCCAAAGCCTAAATTCTTTTTTGTTTGTGGAGGGCCACTGAAGGGAGTATACAGCAGGGGATTAGCATTCCTAAGGGCATGCAGCGTTCCTGTGGCCTTTTAGTTCCAGGGTTGTCAGATGTGTCAGAAGGTAAAGGGTTTATAGTGTTTGTGTCAATGTACATCAGCTCCTGCATTTTCCTAAACATGTAATTACATCAACTTAATGATCAACTAGCA
Source organism: Myotis brandtii (assembly GCF_000412655.1). Lineage (NCBI taxonomy): Eukaryota > Metazoa > Chordata > Mammalia > Chiroptera > Vespertilionidae > Myotis > Myotis brandtii. The sequence continues at coordinate 34,171 of NW_005361955.1, read as the reverse complement.
ATAGGGGCAGTGAGCCACAGTGAAAGGAGGACATGCTTTGAAGATGTGGGGTCAGGCTGACTTTATGGGGTGACGTTGGGTGACCTGTCAGAGCCTCAGTTTCTTTATCTACAGCTGTGACTAACAACACTTTCTGACGTGACTATAGACATCCCATGTATGTAAAGAGTCTCCTTGCAACACTCTCAGGGCTATTTCTGCCTTCCACCCCTTTTTTGACCATTCCGATTCTGTGCCTTGGCTCCTCCCAAACGCCACAATGGGGGTTCTGTGTGTGTCCCTGACAGGTTCCAATTTATAGAACTATCCCCTTTTCTACCTCCTGCTGCTTTTCTCGTTAAGTAGGGGTGGGACTCAGTAAAATCTGGAGCTAGGGTAGAGAAACCAGGGGGATGTCACGGTCAAGAGTGGGCAAAGCTGGACGCCCCAGGAATACCGAGGCTCAGGATGCTGGAGGAGAGTCCCCAGTGGAGGGGGATGAGGTGGTCAGTAGGGACATCTGTGATAAGATCTACCAAGAAGACCAGGCACAGACTCTAGGGATGCAGGGAGCTGGGCAGTGGCTTCTTGAGGGGGTGCCATGTTTTATCATTTTGTTAAAAGCACTCTTGCCCAGATGCTATAACAATAGATAAAACAGCTGCTCTGGCTGCAGTGTGGGGAGAGGTGCCCTGAAGTGTCGCCTGCAGGGGCATCTCCCTAAAACCCCAGGGGCCCCCTAAGGCCCTGGTCTGGCACAATCTGCAGCCTTCCTGGGTCACTCCCCTGGAAGCTGGGTTAGAGCACCGGGGTGATTGGGCCCAGTTAACGGGTCCAGGGGTGAAGCAGATGTGAGTGTACCATTTTTATTATTTATGAGTAGAACTTGAATGTTTGTTGTTAGAAGTGGATGAGCAGGAGATAGAAGGAAAAGGACAAATTAGTCTTTAGATGATCCTCTCCCAAGGCCTGACCCAGAAAGAGACAAGGAACCTGGTATTTGTTTACAGGCAGCAGTTTCTGAGTCTGCGCAGACCGAGTGTGGCCTCGAGGGAGGGTCTGATTCTGTCCTGAGAACCCATGAAACCAAGCACAGAGGGGATGGTGAGGGGGTGTGCACTGGCCACACGGAGAAAGAAGGGCTCCTTTGTGACATGTGGCTCATCCTGACCACAATTTTTCCACAAATAAGGTATGCTATGTGCTCTAGGCTGTGCTGGTGACATTTCTTAAGTGTAAATGAACTTTCAAATTTTTTAATTACTAGGAAAATACCAATGAAAATGAAGGTCCACTGATCACTTTGGCTTTGAATTCACTAAAAGAACACAGTAGGCTAATCGGGGCTGCAGAGCATTGCCCGGCAACAGTGCGAGAGCCAGTTCCCAGGAGCACCCAGCGAGCAGCTGCTACACAATAATTTCCATCCCCATTGTTAAGCCCCAATTGGACATTTCACAAATGGGAGCCAGTTCCCTTGCCAACCTCAAACGCACCTGAACAACTCCCCTCAATTGCAGCCCCAATTGGAGGTCCACACAGAGGGCTTATGTTACGTAGATAAGTGGGCTCTGGAAGGTTTAGAAACATGCTGAGATGAGGGCTACAGTGTAGGCCATTAACTTCACAGCACCGTGTCCTATTGAAAGAGCTTGGGATGTGTCCTTCCAAGACAAAATGTGGCTCCTAGGAGGATATGAGCATTCATGCGAATCCAAGCTCCTTAACAAGGCAGCATGACATCCTACGGTCTGGTCTCAACTCTTTTCCCAGCCTCTTCTCCACTCATTCTGGTGCACATACATTCTAGTGATAAGGTACCCTGAGCATGACCGCATCAAGTTTCCCTGCCATGTCACAGGCTGTTGCCTTCCTTATATCTCTAGTGAACTCCTATTCGTCCTACAAAGCCCAATTTTAAAGAGTCAAAGGATTTTCTCCGATGCTGAAAATTTATTAATGGATTGTCATTCCTCTCAGGGAAGATACCCAAATTGTCCCCAAGGCCCAAAATTTGCATGATCAGATTCTTGCCTACACCACAAGTTCTATCTTCCAAGACTTGTTTTCTGACTATTCTTGAGCCTCAATGACCTTTCTGATCTACAGATGGAGCTGAGAGGGCAGGTCTGTGTGTGAGGGTTAGTCCTGGGGAAGTAGATCAAAGTCAGTGCATGCAAGGAGCCCTGGGGAGGCTGGAATCACAGAAGTCATCGAGTGCCAAGATCTTGCAAAGTGTCTGCCATGTTGAGTTTAAGTGCAAGGAGCAGAGAGCGGGTGGAGGAGGGGACCACGGATGTTTTCAAATTGTCACTTTCATTTGACTCAAACATGCCAAGCACACTGCATGTGCCCAAAACCTAACTCATAACAACTGTGAATTAGGTGTCATCCAAGTTTTATGCATAAGAAAATAAAAGCTCAGGGAAGTTAGGATTTCTGCTGGGTCCACACAGCTGATAAGTGGCAGGGCTGGGATTTGGATTTGACTCAAACTTTTCTATTTCCAAAGCCTAAATTCTTTTTTGTTTGTGGAGGGCCACTGAAGGGAGTATACAGCAGGGGATTAGCATTCCTAAGGGCATGCAGCGTTCCTGTGGCCTTTTAGTTCCAGGGTTGTCAGATGTGTCAGAAGGTAAAGGGTTTATAGTGTTTGTGTCAATGTACATCAGCTCCTGCATTTTCCTAAACATGTAATTACATCAACTTAATGATCAACTAGCAATAGGGGCAGTGAGCCACAGTGAAAGGAGGACATGCTTTGAAGACCTGGGGTCAGGCTGACTTTATGGGGTGACGTTGGGTGGCCTGTCAGAGCCTCAGTTTCTTTATCAACAGCTGTGACTAACAACAATTTCTGACGTGACTATAGACATCCCACGTATGTAAAGAGTCTCCTTGTAACAGTGGCTCTAAAAATATCCACCAAGAAATGACATTAAGGACTTCTACTCACATTTAATTGGCCAAAGCAAGTCACATGACCACACCTAACTCCAACAAAGATTGGTCCTAACATCTATCTGGGAAGAGGACAGAAATACTCAGTGAATACCTCAGTAATCGTTCTTTCTCTCACATTCTTGTAAAATAAACATATACTTTGTTTTAATGTTTGAAAACATTTTTTTTTTTGCGGAATAGCTTTCAAATAAATTGTAATCAGATATAATATGAGAGCTATTTCTCAAGTGACAATTCTATCGTTAGATGTGGCCTAGGATACTAGAGAAGGAAACACCTCACTGAGAATGGATTCCAGGGCCACAGACAACCCTCCCCACCCTAGGGTAGAGGCCTGCGGAGCATTAGCCCAGAGGGATTTCAGAATTGCTATGGACTAAAGACTGCTGTATTTCTCAAATTCTTCCTCTTTCTTAGTGGAATTGTTTTTTAGTTATTTTGTCTCATTTCACTGTTGCATAGTGTGTGTGTGTGTGTGTGTGTGTGTGTGTGTGTGTGTTTGTGTGTAGAGGTTAATGGTTATGGTTGTGAAAAATAATTCTTTCTATTAGAGCATATCTAGAACAAGTGAAGCCACATCTATGCTGGGTATGGAACCTCCCATGTATCTCATCCTGATGAAGAGATCACCAGGAATCACTCAGAAAGCCTGGACCCTGAGCTGGGAGCCAGTAACAGGTGGGACTTGGGGTTGTCTCATTTAGGGAAGGGTGGTTGGAATTTTTTTAATGTGGGAAGGACAGTCAAAAAAATATCTGTTGACTAGGTGGACAGTCTGTGGTGCTCATTAATGCTGTTCATAAAATATTTTCGGTTTTTCTCCCAGCCACATTATATATTTTACTTCCCTGTCCTTCAGTATGGCCATATGACTTGCTTTGGCCAATAAAATGTGAGTAAAAATGATTGGTGTCACGTGTAGGTGAAAACTTCAAGAGCCTATGCTTTCTTTTTCTTCTTCCTCAGTATCCAGCAGTGTGCCTGCCCTGTCTGCTTGGGATGCCGATGAAGTAAAAGCAGAGAAGAGCCTCCATTGATTTGCAATGAACATGAAGCAAGAATTATTTTAAGGAACTGAAAATTGGGGCTTGCTTGTCACTGCAGTACCACTTAGTCTATTTTTGATTCAAAGAGATCATATTAATTCTTTATGAAATCACTTTTTGTTTTGGTGGGATTGTTTTCCTACCCAGCGAGCATGAAAGTAGACAGCAGTGGTTATAACTGGCCTTGCAGAATTGGGGGCAGGTTTCCAGTGCCGGCTGGGTGACAGGAATCCAGATATGGTCTCTGAGGACCATTAAGGAACGTCATGGTAAGGTGCATGGTCAGGACAGGAGTAGGACCCTCATATAGTATGGGAAGTATCCAGGCTGTGCTCCAAAATATCCACAGGCTGGCTGTGGTGCTGGGTAGGGCATCGAGCCACACCGGGGGGCCATTGCTCTGGCACAGCTGTGCTCAGTGACTAATGATTCCTGTGCAACCTCTGAGTCAGTGCCTTGCTATACTAATTAGTTTCATGGACTCTTGCCAGATGACAGTCTCTCTTTCCTGATATCCTAGGGAATTCTGACATACTGAGGAAACTCTCGTCAAGTTCTATTGAAATGTTTCAGGGACTTTTGACTATCATGTGACATATGTCAGACATCTAGTAGGTGACCTCAGCTCAAAAACACTTTCTTTCCTTGCCTCGTTCGTGCTTTGTTTTCTTCCTGGATTTTGTATTCCTGCTCCCAGAGCTGCACTACCAGTATATGCACTGACCCCATCGTCAGACATCTAGTAGGTGACCTCAGCTCAAAAACACTTTTTCTTTCCTTGCCTCGTTCGTGCTCTATTTCCTTCCTGGGTTTTGTATTCCTGCTCCCAGAGCTGCACTACCAGTGTATGCACTGACCCCATCGCTTATTGCATGGATCTCTCCAGAACTCACTCTTTGTTCCAGAGGGGCCTAGTCTCCTCTAGCTCACCCTCTGGTTTGTTGGTCTTCTGAAAGCATATTCTTCTATCAGAGCCCACCTCTCCCTTCAGTCCTCCATGGTGAATGGTCCAAGTCACAAACCTTACTATTTTCACAGAATCCATCACCATGAGGTGGGTCATCGCAAAGGACTAATCTGCTTATTTGGGGAGTGTTTTCCGTCCCCTCTGCTCTCTCACTGGTACTTCAAAGCACCACAGCCCTTAAGGGAGCAAAAACAGAGTCCAAAGGATCCAAGTGAGAGAAAGAAGGGTTACATGCCTGTTCTTTGGAGAGCTGCTTTTCCTGATTCCAAACAGAAGACTAGCCTGGGTTTGTGTGTTGGAGGAAAGGAAGTGAGAAGGGAGCAGAGAGCTTTGAACTTGAGAGTGGCCTCCCATGGCCTCATGCCTGTGGGAAATTCATTGCCTACAGCCCTGTGAGTTCCATGAACAGAGGGGTGGGGGCTTGGGCAACTTGTGTGGCCAGTGTGGTACTTTAGAGCCAACTGGCAATTTTGATACAGGATTCTGTATTCAACCTTTTCCTATTCATAGCCCCAGTCTGAAACTGGCTAAGGTTCCAGAACAATAAAAGGCATTAACAACTCAGAGGCAACCATGGAACTGCTCATGATGATCTAAAATTAAAATCTGGTTTCAAGCTAAGTATTTTATTATTACACAAGCTTAGTGTCTAGATGAATCCATATTTTTATAAGTCCTGTTTTATTAGTAAGTGATAGTACATTTTCTTGGCCAATTCCAACACCATTTGCTGTTCCCTTTTCTCTATCAGTACCTTTCATGGGCTGCACACAGATGGGCCAGGGAGAAGGACTTGAGTTAGGATTACCTTGCCAACATGCGCCGACTGTAAGTTGCATGGCTATGTGAGATGGATGAATGGGCCAATCGTTGGTCACCAGGTATGGTTCATATGTTGCTCCATCCATGTATAAGGTAACCACAGGAAACTCCACATTGATGACATAGTAATGCCACTCTTTGTCACAAATCTAATGAAAAGAAAGAGAAGCAACACTTAAAATTGAATATGCAATGAAATAGCAAACAGGCTTTTATTCGGATTATCAAAAGTGGAGAAGGCATTTTTGGGTCAACAATTTTTATTGCAAAGAACTCAATGAACATAGTGATTGATAAACACTGAAGTTATACAAGCTCACATCAAACAGGATGGGGCAAACCATGGGGTAGAGGAATGCCTGAGAATGCAATCATCAGGCAAACATCTGAGTGAGGGCAGGTCACGTAATTACCAGCTATATAGGCTGGCAAGCTCTTGGTGGACAGGTGGGGAGGTGTCAGCTTAAATTTGCTTTGTATAAAATTTTTCTTACTAGAGAAAAATTAAATTGAAATTATTTTTCTAAGTTTGGGGATAGACGGAGCTATAAAAGGAAACATGCTAGATCAAAAGTAGAAATGAAGATGGAGAAGGGGATGAGAAAGGTAAAAAAAGAAGAAAATGGAAGAGGAAAGAATTAGCAGTTAAAAAGGAGTAAGAGAAAGGCAATGAACATGGGAAGAGGAAGAGGGACGAGACGCAGAAGAAAAGGAACCCCCCAATTCCTTTGTCTCTGTGTGAAGCTTTGCCTGGGGTGCTGCTGTAATCACATGCTCTGTTTAACTCAAGCAAAATCAATTCTGAGAGAGACAGTCTTCCTTCAGAGGACTCGGCCTTGTCCTACCTTGGAGCACCTGGGGAGGCTTCGAAGGACCACAAATAGGTCCTCCTGGCCTGGACGTGGTCCTCCTGACCACTAAGACTTGTGGTCTTAGGGCTGGGAACCAAAACTGAACCCTAATTGGTGGGTAGGAACACTGGGGACTAGGAGGGAGTCACAGTTCCTGACCTCAAGGGGCTGAACTCCCGGCATGCTCCAAAATGTTAAACCAAGATTGGGGTATTTGGGGGAAGGAAGATCGGAAGCATAAAAGAAAGAAAGGCTGAAGAACAATGCTCCCCTCCTTCTAATCCCCTGAGTGAGTGTCTGGAAGTCATGTTAGACTTTCTCTCTTCCACACTCCCTGTCCCTGTCATCCCTCGGCGCCCCACGGAGTCCATCTCCGAAATGTCTCTCATCTGTATCCTCTTGTCTCCATGGCCCCTGCCATCTGTGGCAGCAGAGACAGATGAGTTCTGCGTGAAGGTGACCCCAAGGTGAGGGCATCAAAGCCCTCCCCACATCCCACAATGGATTAAACGCGCTGTTTCTCATGAATAGATAACACCAACGGGGACGCTAAATGATCTTTTCCCTTTCATTTTGCAGTAAGAATTTTTCCTTAATGTTCTTTTTATATTGTCCTATCTCATGTCTCAGAAAATTGCTCCTTTTGAAGCCCATTAGGCTGATAAAGCCTGATGAATATTTTAGGGGTCCGTGGAAGATAAGCAGAAGGGGCCCAGGCAGATTCTCCAAAGTCCTGTTACGCTCCACTGACTGTACAGCCCGGCGCCTGTTACAGCTCACCAGAGGCCCTAACCCAATTACACTCCCCTCCTGCTCCAGGCCCGAGACCAGACGCTGGGCGGGGTGCAGAGCCCACAGGCTGGGCCTGCGTGTCTGGGTGGGCCTGCTGCAGGCGTGTAGATGTGGCACAAAGGAAGACCTGGAGACAGCGTCTAGGGGTGGTGGGAGAGTGAGGAACGAGGAAGAGGAGGCATCAATCTGAGGAGGCCCAGTGCACCCTGGACGTGAGGTTTGCAATCAGCCAGGCAGCAGATTCCAGAACCTGGACTATGGTTGACACCCGGGGATGTCCTCCGAGGCATCAGGAAACCTCTGGTCAGGCTCAGAGTGCAGAGGGACCCTGACATACCCCGTGCCCTTTGAAATGTAGGCAGAGCATGAGCATCAACCAGGCAGCCCTGAGGGTTGCCCCTATCCTGGCTGCCACCATCCCCCTCCCCCAGGACCACCCTCTGGAGCATGACTGCCCTGTTGGATCCAGGTGCCCGCTGCCCCTACAGCACTCCACGTCTGCCCACGCTGGTAGGAGGGCGGTCCGCTGGCTCCCTTTCTTTCATAACACTTATCACATCTGCGTAGGATAGTACAAAAAGTTCCCAGGGAGAAGTGAGATAATTCCACAGCTCAGCAGCAGCAGCGACCCCTCCCAGTAGTACATCTTTCCTAGGCACCCCGCCCAGCTTTTCTGAAGTGTGAATCGCAGTCCCAGGGGCTGTCTGTGTAAAACAGTGACCTTGTACACGCAGCCTCGTTTTACGTGAATTTCCCACTTCATTAGCATATCCAAGACTCCCAGCAGCCTCACCCTATGCGCCTGCAATAACTTTCCCACCTTGCAGGAAATGGGCCTTTCCGTTTATAGCATCCCTGAAAACAAAACCATAGCTGGGAAGGCTTGTTCGGATCACCTGCACAAACCATTTGGAAGTTTGCTGCTTTTACTTAACTTCGGCATTAAAATGCCTTCACCAACTTCATTTTACATGGGGGTATAATATGGATATGCTATAATCTACTTAAATGTTCCCAATTATCAGGTATTCATATGCACCTGCAATTATAAATGATACTGTAATGAATTTCTTTGTGTATAAATATTTGTCTGCATTTCTGATTAAATCCACAGGAATGATTCCTGGAAGTGGAATTACTGGGTCAAAGGTTGGAGGTATTTTGTAGGCTCTTGGTACATATTGTCAATTTTTTTTTCCTGCAAAGGGTTGTGCCTTAGACTCCTCTGCCCTCAGAGTAGTGCACTGCACCCTTACTACATTAGGCATTAAAAAATAGAAAATCCTGGCCGTTTGGATTTTATGTGGGTCACAAAAGATGGCAAGAAGGATAGTATCCAAGGTCAGAAGGGCAGGGCCTCTGGGAGTGGGGAGCAGCCCGAGTCAAGACTCCGAGGTGTGAATGATTAGAAACTTCCCCCGTCGACTCACACAGACTGAAAGTGAAGGGATGGAAAAATTCTGAAGTGTGAATCGCAGTCCCAGGGGCTGTCTGTGTAAAACAGTGACCTTGTACACGCAGCCTCGTTTTACGTGAATTTCCCACTTCATTAGCATATCCAAGACTCCCAGCAGCCTCACCCTATGCGCCTGCAATAACTTTCCCACCTTGCAGGAAATGGGCCTTTCCGTTTATAGCATCCCTGAAAACAAAACCATAGCTGGGAAGGCTTGTTCGGATCACCTGCACAAACCATTTGGAAGTTTGCTGCTTTTACTTAACTTCGGCATTAAAATGCCTTCACCAACTTCATTTTACATGGGGGTATAATATGGATATGCTATAATCTACTTAAATGTTCCCAATTATCAGGTATTCATATGCACCTGCAATTATAAATGATACTGTAATGAATTTCTTTGTGTATAAATATTTGTCTGCATTTCTGATTAAATCCACAGGAATGATTCCTGGAAGTGGAATTACTGGGTCAAAGGTTGGAGGTATTTTGTAGGCTCTTGGTACATATTGTCAATTTTTTTTTCCTGCAAAGGGTTGTGCCTTAGACTCCTCTGCCCTCAGAGTAGTGCACTGCACCCTTACTACATTAGGCATTAAAAAATAGAAAATCCTGGCCGTTTGGATTTTATATGGGTCACAAAAGATGGCAAGAAGGATAGTATCCAAGGTCAGAAGGGCAGGGCCTCTGGGAGTGGGGAGCAGCCCGAGTCAAGACTCCGAGGTGTGAATGATTAGAAACTTCCCCCGTCAGCTTCTAATTGGGCATCCAAACAGGCCTTTAGCTCAGCCTAGCTTTATGCCTGCGGACTCCTCGCACCAAGTAATCTATGAAGGCAGCTAAAGGAAATGCCTAATTAGTGTTTCATAAATGTGGATCTACGATCAAGAAGAAAACCCGTATTAACCCTCGGCTAGAACTGCAGGGAAAAACCACAGCTGAAAAATGATGGAGCCAGGAGGAGGCAGAAGTCAATGTGTCCATGCACAGCTCAACCGAGAAAGAAGGGGAGTAGGCAAAGTTCTTTCCTGGGGGAGAGGACTTTAATTCCCAATTGATTGTGACTCGTTGGAGAATGCAGCCGCACCAAGCATGTCCAATGTCATCCCCTGGTGCCCAGAGCCTCCGCTGGACCAAAGACCCCCTGCTCTCTAACCCGCAGGTGTGCTCCTGGGGGGGGGGGCGGGCGCAGCTGCTTAGCTGGGAGTGAATCAGAGAGCAGAGACCCAGGGCCAGATGTGGAGGAGTTGTAGCAGGGCCATGTCAGAGGAGGTCTGAGTAGGGAGTAGGGAGTAGGTGGGTACTCCAGGGTGAGCCAGGGGCCAGGGAAGCCTCCACGAGAGGGGAGAGCAGGCTGGGCGGCTGAGGGGTTGGCCCAAATGTCCTTTAAATGCCACATTGAAGTTCTGAGTTGGTCACCACCGTTCAAGGCAAGGTGCATTTATGTACCAACCACTGTGTGCTAGGGAGTACGCTAGGGGCTGCACAGGGCACAGTGCTTGTCAGACACGTGCTTTGCCTTCAAGGGCTTCAGTCTAATGGCATCAAGTACACAAAAGACTCCAATGGAACGGGAATGGAGATGAGAGTGATAGACAAGGTGCAGAGCACTGTGAGGTCCCAGGAGGGGAAAGAGGGCTTCCGGCAGGGAGAAGGGGGTGTGTAGGGTGGATATGGAAGGACTGTTAAGATGCCACTCAGAATAGACGGCAAGCACAAGATTCCAGGTGCAGGGAGCAGACACCTTTTATTCCTTGAATCACCCATCTCGCTTTTCTACTGCCAAGGAAAGTACTAGGTTGGGGCATGTGGAGGCTCACGCATTCATTCGCTTCTGCAGATGTTTACTGAATGTGCGTCCTGCTCTGTGAATGAAAGAAAGCACTTGCTCTATGGAGCTTCCAGTCCAGTCACAGAATTGACAAAACCCTTGTTGTGACTCATGCCTGCACAGGTTTTTCAAGGTCCCAGGTTCACCCTGTGGAGGAGAGGGCGTCTGATTGCACTGGCAGGGGGACAGGGGCAAAGACACAGCTGGGAGGGTCAGGCTGGCTTGGGAAAGGTGAGGAGTGGGCGATGAGGCTGCAAGGGTAGATTTGGAACTGAGCCCCGAGGACGCGGACTACTTCTATTCCGTAGGCAACGGGAGATCTGGGTGTTTCCGGGCCAGAGGAGGAGGATGGTCGTCATAACAACAATGAATCTTAGAACACATTTTTCCATTTTGAAGCAGCTTTTCAGATTCCTGATCCTATTTAATCCCTGCTGCAATCTTACAAAGTAGGAGGGCCAGCTGTGTCTTAGGCACCTTTGGAAATAAAGGGAAGAAATAACATGGTTTCTAATCTCAAGGAATTATAAGGAGTAGGTGTAACACACCCCCCCCACTGTGTGTCTTTCCATTTCACACACAACCAGTGGCTCAGCTCCACACACTCACTACACACACACACACACACACACACACACACACACACACACACACACCCTCACAGCAGAGGCTGATCTCTTACGTGATGCACTTGTATGTCGTTGTCCCTGAATGGCCCCACTTGATGTTCTACAGGCTTTTCAAACTCACTGTGTCCAACACTGAGTTGAACACCCTCTGTGCTCCAGCCTCAGCTGCTCCTCCTCCTGGATCCCCCTCAGCGAATGTTTCCTCATCTGGCCTGTCGTCCAAGCCAGAACACTAGGCATTGCTTGGGACTCCCCGACTCTTTCTCTCCCTCCAGTTAACTTACTGCCAAGTTCTGACGATGCCTCTCTTGTCCATTCTCACCCCTCCACCCTCACTCCTACTCAGAACTTACAATATGTACCAGAGAGGGGTGAGGTTGAGAAAGTGTGTCGGGGAGAGGCTACTGCAAGGTGGAAAGCATGGATCAGGGAGGGGGGACCACTGTGGCAGGGGAACGATGAGAAAGCTGTGGTGTGAGTGTGGGTGGAACAGAGCCAGCAGCCTGCTCGTGACCAGCTGCCATGGGCTGCAGGGAGTGGCAGGAAGGTGGGCAGGGCAGCAAAGGAGGGGCCAGAGGGGGTCCATGCTGGCCAGGCCTGTGGGTATCGGGCTGGTGTCACACCTACTTTAGCGATTTCTGGGGAATTGTGTTCTGGATTTTGGGAAACTAATTGGACCTTCCTAATTCTGGGTCCCTTCACCTGTTAAGTGAGAATATTAATCGTATATATGTCACAGGTTGATTGTGTCAATCAAGCTAAAATAAACCATACCCAATACTTAGCACATATTTTCAGCCTAAGCAGATAAGGAAACCCCTTTCCTTTTCCAAATACATTGAGATGTGGATAAAATGTAACAACAATAAAACAAAATAAAACGAAAATAAGAGCTGGGAAGAGAAATCCTTAGATATAAAAGCAAACAAAAGAAAAAAACCAAAGTTGCATCTGAGAGTTGAAACAGTGGCCGCTTGAGGGGCTGTGGCCCACACTATTCAGTCATGGTTTCCAAGCCCATGGGAATGAGGAAAAGCCCAGCGGGCAGGTATGTCTGCACAAAGCCCACAGCTGAAAGGGACTGCCTCAAGCCCAGTCCTGGGACGACCACTGCCATCGACCTAGGAACGCAGGAAGTAAGCCAGCCAACCAGCCTGGAACGCATGTCCATGCACAGGGTCCAAAGGTACCAGCCCACGTGGTGTGGAAATCCGGAACGCAGAAATAACTTACAAATGTGTGCATGAGGTCTGTAGGGACCCCCAAAACCTCTCCCTAAGAAGAAAAACAAACAACCTCTCCCTGGAGAGGTCCCCACAACCCAGGGTCTGAGCAGGACAGTTCCTGTCGGAGATGAGCTCCGAGTGAAAACTTACAAATCAAAGAGGAAAGGACTCTGCGTGCATGAGAACAAACAGACAAAAGAAGTGATCACATTCACATTCAGGAACCACACAGGATGGAGCAATTTGAAAGGGAGCAGGAGAAGGCAGGTTGGAAAACGCACCAGATAAAAATTCCAGAAATAAAGGAGAGTTGTTGAAATAGATCCATGGGTTACACATAAACTAGAAAGCTGAAAGCAGAATCGGGGAATTGGAAGACAGAGGAGATGGTAGCAAAATGAGCAACTTGATAACGCAGTTAAGAGCTCTGGATTCTTTGGCTGATGGAAGGACACATCCCAGCGGACACCCTGTCAGATGTGTGAGGTGGAGGTGAGCTGGTGGGGAGGGCTGGGCTGGGCTCCTGAGGGCTTTGTGTGCCCGCTAAGGAGCATGTAACTATTTTACTGCCTTGCGTTCTAGAAAGCCATTCTTTACTTCAACAGCCTCATCATGTGTGAAATTCAGATGACAATGGACACATAGAGCTACGTAAGCCCATGGCCCACAGGAGATATGTGAAGGATGGGCCAAAACGGAACTTTGTTTCCGGAAATGCAGAGCTGCTGAACCCGGAGGGTTGAAACCAGGCAAATCTTGTTCTCACAGCAGACTAGCAAGGCCGTTTGGCCTCAGGCCACTGTTCTGGAACATTAGAAGGATGAGGTTTTGGTTAATGCCAAGATCAACTTCATGCCAAAGGAAAGATGCCAGTCTTATTTGCAAATCTATTTAAGATCTCCCCAGGAGGTCGCCGGCGCTTCCGAACTGGCAGGGAGAAGCGCAGTGTATTTTCAGCGGAAGGTGATTATGACAGCTCAGAGAGCACCCGCCGGGCCTCCTGTCAGAAAGCAATTGCTGACCCTGGGCGGCGGAGAGGAAACATGAAAGGTAGGCTGTGTCAGAGAGACCAGCCCGTTTGTAATTGGGTTGAGCAATATTTGGGCAAAGCCCCAAAACTATCCTGGAAAGCTGTCCTTGAAATCTATGCCACTTGTACAAGAATTGCTAGCACCTGGGATTTAAACTCATCCATGGGGAGGGCAAACACACCTGTATCATAGGCACTGAGGACATGCTGCTCCCCTGGCACCATGCTATGGTTTTTGCCGATGTGATCAGCTTATGGACCAGCTGGGTTATTCATTCCCACCACTGCCTTTAAACAATGTCAACCAGCTCTTCCATCTCCACCCGACAGAAAGTTGCTCTCAGTGAAGGGGGGTTGTGCTCAGTCTCCCTGCGGAGGGAGGGAGAGGACCAGGACCAGCCAGGGGAGATGAGGCCGCCCACAGGCTACCGCTTGGGAAAGTGTTGTCTTCAGACCCTGTCAGGCTTCTTTCCCAAGTGGAGTTTTGACAAACATTTCCTGCAACATGAACCATGAACGAAAGAGTCCAGGGTCAAAATGCTTTGAAAAAACTCACTTAACAGAGTTAAACAGATTCCTATTAGCTAGACTCCTTGGGCAGCTGCTGTGGAAGTGTGGTTTCTGAGCTAGAAATATTCTTCATTTGTAAAGCAGTTAGACTACCTATGCTTCAGGAAGATTTATTTATTCTATGGATATTTACTGGTAGCAATTATAGGTCAGGAATTATTGTAGGGGTTAGTATATAAAGTGAGCAAAAACACATGCAGTTCCTTCCTAAGGGAATAGACAGAAAATAAAAATAAAAACCAACTCATATAACTAAATGCAACATTATATCTGAAAGAAAGACTATGAAGGGTAGGAATGTATGAGCCCATCATTGGGAGATGTGACCTTCTTCTAGAGCAGTGATGGCGAACCTTTTGAGCTCGGCGTGTCAGCATTTATTTATTCAATGGATATTTACTGGTAGCAATTATAGGTCAGGAATTATTGTAGGGGTTAGTATATAAAATGAGCAAAAACACATGCAGTTCCTTCCTAAGGGAATAGACAGAAAATTAAAAAACTCATATAACTAAATGCAACATTATATCCGAAAGAAAGACTATGAAGGGTAGGAATGTATGAGCCCATCATTGGGAGATGTGACCTTCTTCTGGAGTCAGGAAGTGATGGCGAAGGAAAGGAGGCAGGGGAACGGGCCAGTGGGGGTAAGAACGTTCGAGGCGGAGGAACTGTGCAGGCAGTGGCCTGTGGCTGGAACACAGAGGGCTAAGGGAGAGCCTGTGAGATGCTGGGCAGGGGATCTGGCAGAGTAGGTGCCAGGGAAGTGTCAGCCTCTATCCTTTTCCCAGCCCCACTGCTGCCAGTATGCTCCCAGGGCACCCCCAACTCCCTGTCCCCAGATTAGTCTTCCTGTCTACTCAGACTGGGCTCTTGCTGCACCAAATCTGTGGGGATCCCCATCCCCCACAGACAAAGTGTTCACCCCTCAGCTGTACCCTAGAGAGAGGCTGTAGTTCAACACTGAGGCTCTGGAGCCAAGCCTCCAGGGTTCAAATTCTAATTTGACCACTTCCGGGCGGTGTGATCGCAGGCAAATCACATCCCCTTTCTGTGCCTCAGTTCCTTCATCTACAGAATAGAAATGATAATAGCAACTAACTGATAACTCATGGGGTTGCGAGGATTAAATGAGTTAGTACATCTACACCACTTAGAATAGTGCCTGGCACAGTGAGTGCTCAAAACATGTAGGTGTTCCTAGGGGTATTGTGCCTGCCCCTTATTACCCTCAAGTGCTTACATTGTTCTTGAACTTTCTGACCTTCCCCCATTTGGTCCAGGACATGCCCAACCAACTTGTGCTGCGTCTCTGTTCACCATGCCACCTGGGCTACTTCGACTGTGCCAGCCTGCACTATCCTCTGCCCACCCTACCCTCCTAAGTCCCCCACAACACGCAAGGCACAAGTGTAATTTCACACTTTCCAGTGGTCACATCAAATAACTAAAAAAAAACCAACCCAAGCGATATTGACTTTAATAATATACTTCATTTAATCCAATGTATCTATTTGTCATTTCGATGTGTACGGGCAACCTCTGAGAGACTGCGGGTTGGGATGCAGACTACCGCAATAAAGTGAATATTGTCATAAAGAAAGTCACATGAATTTTTTGGTTTCTCAAGACACATAGAAGTTATGTCTATACTATACTATAGCCTTAAGTGTACAAGAGCATAATGTCCAAAAAATGTACATGCCTTATTAAAAAATACCTTGTTGTTAAAAAAATGCTAACCATCATCTGAGTTTTCAGGAAGTCTTTTTTTTTTGCTGGTGGAGGGTCTTACTTTAATGTTGATGGCTGCTGACTAATCAGGGTGGAAATTGAAGAATGGGGTGGCTGTGGAAATTTCTTAAAATGGGATGACAATGAGGTGTGCTGCATTGATTGACTCTTCCTTTCATGAACAATTTCTCTGTTGCACATGATGCTGTCTGATGGCATTTTAGCCACAGTAGAGCTTCTTTTGAAATTGGGGTCAACCTTCTCAAATCCTGCATTGCTCTGTCAACTAAGTTAATGTAATATTCCAAAGTCTTTGCTGTCATTTCAACAATCGTCAGAGCATTGTCCTCAGGAGTAGATCCCATCTCAAAAAACCACTTTCTTTGCTCATCCACAAGAAGCAATTCCCCTTCCATTAAAGTTTTATCCTGAGAATGCAGCAATTCAGTCCCATCTCCAGGCTCCACTTCTAATTCTAGTTCTCTTGTTTCAGGAAGTCTTTTTTTTTTGCTGGTGGAGGGTCTTACTTTAATGTTGATGGCTGCTGACTAATCAGGGTGGAAATTGAAGAATGGGGTGGCTGTGGAAATTTCTTAAAATGGGATGACAATGAGGTGTGCTGCATTGATTGACTCTTCCTTTCATGAACAATTTCTCTGTTGCACATGATGCTGTCTGATGGCATTTTAGCCACAGTAGAGCTTCTTTTGAAATTGGGGTCAACCTTCTCAAATCCTGCATTGCTCTGTCAACTAAGTTAATGTAATATTCCAAAGTCTTTGCTGTCATTTCAACAATCGTCAGAGCATTGTCCTCAGGAGTAGATCCCATCTCAAAAAACCACTTTCTTTGCTCATCCACAAGAAGCAATTCCCCTTCCATTAAAGTTTTATCCTGAGAATGCAGCAATTCAGTCCCATCTCCAGGCTCCACTTCTAATTCTAGTTCTCTTGCTATTTCCACCACATCTGCAGTTATTTCCTCCACTGAAGTCTTGAACTCCCCAAAGTCATCTATAAAGGTTGGCATCAACTTCTTCCAAAATCCTGCTAATGTTGATAGTTTGACCTCTTCCATTGAATCATGAATGTTCTTAAATGGTGAATGGTGAATCCTTTCCAGAAGGTTTTCAATGTACTTTGATCCATCAGAGGAATCACCACCTATGGCAGCTATAGCCTTCAAAATGTAGTTCTTAAATAATATGACTTGAAAGTAAAAAATTATTCCTTGATCCATGGGCTACAGAATAGCTCTTATGTTATTGGGTATGAAAACAACATTAATCTCACTGACAGAGCTCTTGGGTGACCAGGTACATTGTTGATGAGCAGTAATATTTTGAAAGGGATCTTGTTTTCTGAGCAGTATGTCTCAACAGTGGGCTTAAAATATTCAGTGAACCATATTGTATACAGATGTGCTGTCATCCAGGCTTTGTTGTTCCATTTATAGAGCATAGCAGTGTACATTTGACATAATTCTTAAGGGCCTTAGGATTTGCAGAGTAATAAATGAGCATTGGCTTCAACTTTAAAGTCACCAGTTGCATTAGTCCCTGTCAAGAGAGTCAGCCTGTCCTCTGAAACTTTGAAGCCAGACATTTACTGCTCCTCTCTAACTATGAAAGTCCTAGATGGCATCTTCTCCCAATATACCAATGTTTCATCTACATTGAAAATCTGTTGTTTAGTGTCACTATGTTCATTAATTAACTTAGATCTTCTGAATAATTTGCTGCAGCCTCCACATCAGCACTTGCTGCTTCACCTTGCACTTTTATGTTATGGAGACGGCTTTTTTCCTTAAATCTCACGAACTAACTTCTGCTAGCTTCAGACTTTTCTTCTGCAGCTTCCTCACCTCTCTCAACCTTCATAGAATTAAAGAGAGTCTGGCTGAAGGGAATGTTGTGGCTGGTTTGGTCTTCTTTTCAGAGCACTAAAACTTTCTCCATGTCAGCAATAAGGCTATTACACTTTCTTATCACTAGTGTGTTCCTGGAGTAGTACTTTTAATTTCCTTCAATAACTTTTCCTTTGCATTCACAACTTGGCTAACTGGTACAAAAGGCCTAGCTTTTGGTCTTTCTTGGCTCTTGACAGGCTTTCCTCACTAAGCGTTATCATTACTAGCTTTTAAATGAGAAACATGCAACTTTTGTTTTCACTGGAACACTTAGAGGCCATTGTAGGGTTATTAATTGGCCTAATTTCAATGCTGTTGTGTTTCAGGAAATAGGGAGGCCCAAGGAGAGGGAGAGAGATGGGGCAATGGCTGCTCAGTGGAGCAGTCAGAACACATACAGCATTTACCAATTAAGTTTGCCATCCTATATAGGCATGGTTTGTGGCTCCCAAAACAATTATAATAGTAACATCAAAGATCAATGATCACAGATGATCTTACAAATACAGTAATAATGAAAAAGTTGGAAATACTGCGAGAATTACCAAAATGTGACACAGAGACATGAAGTAAGCAAATGCTATTGGAAGAATGGATAGACTTGCTTGATGCGGGGTTGCCACAAATGTTCAATTTGTAAAAAATAAAAAAAGAATGCAATATCTGCAAAGTGCAATAAAGAGAAGCACAAAAAAGTTAGGCATACCTGTAAGCAATATTAAAACTCATTAAGATACTGTACTTTGTTTTTCTTACTAAGCCTTTGCAATCCGTTGTGTATGTTCCACATACAGCGCCTCTCAGTCCAGACTTGCCACATTTCAAGTGCTCGATAGACACACATGGCCAGTGGCTCTCCCATTGGTCAGGCCAGTCCTTGACTCTGGGATCCATGAGGGCAAAGACCACGTCTGTACCTTCAGGTATGTAGTCGGTTCTTGATGAATGCTGATGGCACGAATAAACAGCAGCCATGCTCTGCAAAGACCCCTGAAGCCACTTTCTCTGTTACTTGGCACACAGCCTTTCAGCTACAATGGGGATCAAACCCTGGGTACCAAGTGCCAAATGACCTTCTGAAGAAAAGGGGACCCAGCATAAATCTTCACCACCCACCTCTCTTTCTTCACACGTCCCTCTTCTGCTGCTGTTTGGGCTCTGGGTCCTTTAAGCACTTTACCAGCCTGCCGGGCCCAGAGAGCAGCGGGGACTTGCTCAAGGTGAGACAGCTGGTTAGTGGCAGGGCTGGAGCCCAGAACTCCTGTTTCCCATCCTTAGGCCTGTGCTTTTGAAAGTTATCTCTTGGCAAAGATAAGAATAAATCATAGGCCCTCGGAAGAGGACCTCAGTATATTAAGCAAATAGCTTACTGAGATGTAGTTAACTATTCAGTAATGTATTTGAAGAAAATTAATTTTTCATTCTGTCACTCAGAATATTAAGGCTGACTCTCCATAAATACACAGCCTGACTTCTCCTTGCAAGTTAAAAAAAAAAAGAATCTCAGTGGATATCTTTAGAGAAAAATATTTATAATTTAGTTGACATATCTCCTATTTTGGTGCTGGTAAATAAACCTCCTCTGAATAATTCAAATAACAAATTCTGCCCCCTTTGGAAATTGAGCTGATTTTGAATGGAACTGGTTAAGTGTTTCCATCTCCAAAGACATAGCACGTGCCAGCCAGCAAGTGCATCCTGCATTTCAAATCTCACAAGGACCTCCTCAGGGGTTGGCTCCTCAAACCAGCCACCACCTGGCTGGTTGGCCTGGCCTTCAGCCACACGTCCGCCTGGTGTGTGTCTGTCAGCTCCCCGGAGGAGCAGCTGTGCGCTTCCATCGGAGCTGTTGGAGCTGCACACAGACCCTCCGCTACACGGCTTCCCGCACTGATCTTGCTCTGGTGGAATCTGAGCGCTGACTGTAACTAAAGCCTGCCAGTGGGCCTCACACACTGCTCCCGAAAAGATCCACTGTGGCTTCTTGTGGATCACCTGTTCCCCCTGCAGAGCGATTTCTGTGGGTTGGCCAGTGATTTGCATTTCACAGGGGCCTCCAGGGAAGGCCCGTGAACAGGTTGCTTCAGCTTGGAATTCTACAGCAGAGAAATCGGGTATTCTCCTTGAATGACAGGTCAGTCCATTAGGTCTGGGAGAATGTGTAGAAATCTTTAGGGAACAGAGGCAGTTTAAAATCCATTAGAACATCCAAGATCTTAAGACCAGGTTGTTGTGGATATTTGTCAAGTGGAGTTTTCAAACCTGGGTTTTAGTCTCATACAAAGCTCTGGGAACAGTCTGAAATCTGGCAATAGCCCTCTCCCCACTACACCAGCACCAACCCTCCTTGCTTTGGAGAAAAGGTGTGGTGGGTAGTCCAATCAGCTCTATGCCCAGATTAATCACTCAATGTGGACTTTCTGAGTGCTGATTAGGTGCAAAACATGTGCTGGTTCCAAGTTCAGTCTGATTGCACATGTCAGAAAATATAAATGGCCCTCCACATTCACTGAGATAAGTGGCATTCATTCATCCTGGCTTCACCCAAGCTACACTATCTAGGGACCGGATTTCACAAAGCCTTCAAACAATGCTGAGAACGCCCAAGTCCATGCCTCCGGGTTGGTCTCCGTATTAGTCTGCTAGGACTGCTACCACAAACTACCACCCACAGGGTGGCTGAAAGCAACAGGAACTTACTGTTCTTAGAGTTCTGCAGGCTAGGAGTCCGAAATCAAGGTATTGGCAGGGTGGCCCTTCTGAGTGAAAATCTGCTCCATGCGTCCCCCCTAGGCTCTGGTGGCCACAGGCATTCCTTGATTTATAGATGCATCGCTCCATCCTCCATCTCCATGTGGCCTTCTCCTGTGTGTGTGTGTGTCTTCACATGGCCTTCTCCCTGTGTGTGTGTATCTTCACGTGGCCTTCTCCTGTGTGTGTGTCTTCCCGTGGCCTTCTCCTGTGTGTGTGCATCTTGACATGGCCTTCTCCCTATGTGTGTGTGTCTTCATGTGGCCATCTTCTTATAAGGACACAGGTCATATGGATTAGGGGCCCATCCTACAGTTAAGTATGACCTCATTTTAACTAATTTCATTTGAAACAACCCTATGTGCAAATAAGGTCACATTCTGAGGTATTGAAGGTTAAGACTTTAACATCTTTTTTGGAGGGACACAATTCAACCCCAAGCAGCTTTCTTTTGTTCCTACCATGTTCCCAAAGTGCAGGGCTAGGGACACAGAAAGTGCTCAGAGGATGTGCACAGCATTCGATCCTATCACTGACCATGATAGGAAAAGCAAAGTGGCTACATAGTGGGTCACCATATTTTTTTTTGTATAAGGAAAAAAAATTCTTTGACTCTCATATGATAAGAGTAAACTCTGCAATGTTATGTGTGTTTAGGAAGTGCTACTTTAAATAGAAGAATCCCTTGTTAAATAACTTTAAAAGGCTCCCATTAAAGAGTCTGAGAAACATTTGTTCGTTCATTCCTTCCTTCATTCATTCACTTAATAAATATGCATGGAGGCTGCCCATGCACCAGGCACCCTGCTCTGTGAGGAAGAAGCTGAGATCCTGCTTGGGGAGCCTGGAGTCTCAGCCCTGAAACCTATGACTGTGTCACCTTGAATGGCAAAGGGACTTCTCGGAGTGATAAAGTATAGGATTTTGAGATGGGACAGGATCCTGGATGACCCAGGTGGGCTCAATGTAATCACAAGGGTGTATCAGTGAAAGAAGGAGGCAGGGAGGCAGAGAAGGTGAGGTGATGGTGAAAGCAGAGGTTGGAGAGATGTAGCTGCTGACTTTAAAGATAAAGGGGCCATGAGCAAGGAATGTGGTGGCCTCCAGAAGATGGGAAGGACAAGGAAACCGATTCTCCCACAGAACCTTTAGAAGGAGCACAGCCCTCTGACACCTGGATGTCAGCTCTCTGAGACTCATTTCAGACTTCCGACCTCCAAACTGTAAGATGCGAAATTTGTGTTGTTTGAAGCTCTAAGTCTGTGGTAAATTGTAACTGTTCCTCCAAAAACACTGCTTTCCTCACTTTTTTTTTTTGTAGTAGGCTCCATTCTTATACTGCACTTCTGTTCTGCTCTCCCCTCCTCCTACTTCTCCCACCCTGTCAGCCCTCCAAGGCCAGTTCCCACCACTTCATTCCCCACACTGCTCCTGTTAACAGACGGGAGAGGGCCTTGTCTCCCTTGGTTGTTGCTGAGGTTGGGGTTCTTGCGATATTCTGAGAAAAGGAATTTTCTGAGAATCACACGGGAGAATAAGTGAGTTGCATTTGCATGGAATTAAATCCCTGAATTTCCAAAGCCCCAGTTCCCTTAGTCCAGTCATAGAAAAAGTGTAGCTGGGGCTTCAGTAGAGCTAAAATTAGAGCCAGTGCCCAGAGCTTCCTTTCCATGTTGGAGCTGGGTCCAATACAGCATCAGACTAGCTTAGCTTGTATTTCCCACTGCAGACCATTGCATGTGGGGGTCCACATGGCTGTGGGCCACATGGGCAAATGCAAGAGAATCAAGACAACACACCCCAAGCAACAAGAGCAACAGGAGAAAGTTCCTTTGTTTAGAGGATTATATATTCCTGAATTTTGGTGCACTTGCAGTGGCCACACCAATTCTGGCCAATCACCTTTGTTCCAGGTTTGACTGTCAGGCAAGTACCTTCCTTAGTCCCCCCAACTTTACTGGCCCTGCATCTATCTTCCCTATGGGGTTCCCTGGGGAGTGCAAAATTTCAGCTTCCTGGTGAAGGTGCCCAAATGAAGTGCCTATACTGTCTGGCCTTCTTGCTTTGCTCCTTTCCTATCTATAATAATAAAAGCATAATATGCTAATTAGACCAGACATCATTCCAGATTTAATTCCGGATGAAGCCGGGGCATCCGGGGTGGAGGGAAGCCCAGGTCCTGGGTGCCTGCTGGTGGCCAGAGCAAAGCCAGTGCCGGCAGCTGGGGGAAGGAAGGCCTACTCTTGCATGAATTCCGTGCATTAGGCCTCTAGTTATTAATAACTAGCTGATCACAATGGTATCACTCCCACCCCCAATCCCGAAATCCTTCACTGATGCCAAGGACAACACAGCTGGAGACCTACCGCAAGGTTCCCCATGAACTAAATGCATTTAATTCAGGGCTCATTTTCCTGAAATGTCCACAGAGCCCCTCTGCATGGAAAGGGTGCATTGTGATGTGGAGAGTTCAGCAGCTGTCCTTTGTTCACACCTTACGCAAGCACGGACCTCTCAGCCTGTCTGAGGTGTGTTTCATTGCTACAAGGCTTTCCACTCAGAGAATGGAATTCGCTGGCCTTGGACCCAGGCATGGTTAAGCCTGAAAGATGTGCTCTTCAAATTCTCTGAAATGTCTTCCCAGGGAAAGGCTGTCTTAGGAGAAGGCTCCCATTTCATCAACTGTAGTCAACAACGCCGTGAGTACTGCCCTCTCTCACTTGGTTTGTGCCACTCACTGGACAAAGAACTTATTTAGTTCTCCCAACAACTCTTGGGAGATAAACTCTTTACAGATAAACTGAGACTCAGCGAGTTTAGGTAACTTGCCCAAGGTCACACATGAGTTTGTGTCTAGAGCCCTTCTGGAAAGCCTTGCTGCTCAAAGAGTTAGCATCACCTGGGAACTGATTAGAAACTGGAATCTCAGACCCCACCCGCCTTCCAGATCAGAATCTGCATTCTAACAGGATCTGTAGCCAATTTGCCTGCACGTTAAAGTTTGGGAACCTCTTCCCTAAACCATTATGAGGTACTATCACTCAAGAAGAAAAAAAACAACAATCATTTATTGGATGTGAATTCGAATAGCTTGTCTGGTAGATTCCTGCAGGGCAAGTGGAAGTGGGCTCTGTGGGAGGCTGGAGGGCTTTAGGAGTGGAGATGAGGCCTCCAGAAGCATTCCATGTGATCCCTAAGCATTCAGCTGCCAGGGGAATCCATCCTCCCTGTACCTCAGGCCGGGCAGGGGAGGGCTGCTCCTCCAGCTTTGTTGAAGGACTGATGCTGGGTGTTTTACCTTATATGGCAGCCTTGGGAGCTGATGCCCTGCAAAGGGCATTTGAGTGATCTTACAAACATCCCTGTCTGGACTGGATCTTCAATCCCTTAGCCTATGGAGGAAGCCAGCTAGGAAGTTCTCAGGAGAGGGAGGGAAGGAGGGAGGGAGAGGGAGGAGAGAGAGAGTATGAGCAAGCAAAAGCAAAGTGGGTGAAGGGATTGATTGATTTGGGGAGGTGCCTTCTGCACCAGACAAGTGAAGAACTGGCTCTCTCAACAACCAGACTCACTCCATTAAGTAGCATCAGAGGGTCCTCCCTTCACCCCAATACTCAACTAGAAGTGAGAGGAGCAAGACTGGCACTAACTATCATTACTGCCTTTAAATGCATTAACTTAGATCTTATTTATTCATCACCACCTCATTCCTCATCAGATTTAGGATTAATTTGTATTAAGAACAGATCCTTAATAACCATTATTAGTGACAATATTATCCCGCTTTTTCCTCAGAGTCCCTAGAGCAGTGGTTCTCAACCTTCTGGTCCTTTAAATACAGTTCCTCATGTTGTGACCCAACCATAAAATTATTTTCGTTGCTACTTCATAACTGTAATGTTGCTACTGTTATGAATCGTAATGTAAATATCTGATCTGCAGGATGGTCTTAGGCGACCCCTGGAAAGGGTCATAGAGGCAGCTATGGAGTGTGGGGACTGGGACCCCGTCAGGTCTCCTGAATTCTAGATGGCGTTTCTTCCTTGGCTGGCTGTTTCCAACCAACTAACAAAGATGAAAGCCGAACCATCAGTAAAAACACAACACAACACAATCAAATAGAACAACTCTGCATATGATTCAGGAGTACTTAATCCAATTTCTCATGTTCTTACCCAGTGATGGCGAACCTTTTGAGCTCGGCGTGTCAGCATTTTGAAAAACCCTAACTTAACTCTGGTGCCGTGTCACATATAGAAATTTCTTGATATTTGCAACCATAGTAAAACAAAGATGTATATTTTTGATATTTATTTTATATATTTAAATGCCATTTAACGAAGAAAAATCAACCAAAAAAATGAGTTCGCGTGTCACCTCTGACACGCGTGTCACCTCTGACACGCGTGTCATAGGTTCGCCATCACTGCTCTAACCCAAATCCATGTTTTAGATTCACGACTGTAGAATCTTATGTCAATGGTTTGCCTTGCTCCATGGTGGGATCGCCCATGTCTATTAGAAAGTTTCTCTCCCTCACAGATGTTCTGGGTGTATGCCCAATTTTCACATATGCGTTTCCTCTGTGGTGATCTCTCTCAGTTGTTGTTGTTGTTATTATTTTGGCTTGTTTTGTTTTCTCAATTCCCAGATATTTTCTGGGCCCTTAAATAATTACCAGCAAGACTGGTTTTGAACCAGCCTCTGATATTCAATTAGAGTAAACGCCTGCGTGTTATGCTGAGTAGGGGAATAAGCTGGTATTTATGTCCAGAGTCTTTTGGATCACAAGCTGGCTCTGAATTCCCAAGTCCCCACTTGGGGGCCCCTAACCTGAGCCTCCCTGACTCCCCAGGAAATGCCTTGATTTTTACCCCAGCCCTCCCCTCAATGAAAACCCGTGCATTTCAACAGTGGGTTTAGGTATCTGTACCCAAGAACGGCAAGGGGTAGAGCTTTAGGCACCTGGCAGGCTAATAGGAGATACTCAGTGAGAAGTATGCAGAGGTGGAGGGATTATACCACCCATGACGCTGCGGCAGTTCTGCCAATGAGCAGAGCTGCCCTGCACAGAGAACGGCTTCTCTGTCTCCAGATGCTGCCCAGCTTCCCAGGCCGTAGGGGCAGCTCAGCACGAAGTGGGTCTTTGTTCCCGAGGTTGCAGTCTCAGGCCCTCAGCGCAGAGAAAGGAAGAAAAGCATGCCCCAGCCCAAGGCATCCTCCCTCCCATGTGCTTGGCTGACCATTTAATTACAAGGCCCAATCAAACTAATCACACTGCGGGGACCTTGAAGACATTCGGTAATTAAAGGCCGCCTGGCTGCCGAGGCCCAGAAAGGTAGACTGTTTTTGCTGCGGTCTACTGATGGGGCTGAGAGTCACACACCGAAAAGGCAAAGCTTGAGACCAAGGGATCTGGAAAAAGAGAGGCATGTGGAGAAAGCCCACTCTCCAAGGGCTCAACCTTGGGTGGATGGGGCCTCCAGGCTTTTTCAGAGTCAGGGAGGAATAGGAATATATTAAAACAAAACCCATTACCATGGATTACATGACTGAGCCACAGCTGGCAAGAGCCGAGTTATGTGCGATTGAAAAAGGTAAACCAACCAGGGAAGTGCTGGCATCTAGCAAATGCTCAATAAACAATTATTATGATATAATCTTTGTTATCTATTTGGGTGAGGGCAAAAATAATTCATCCAGTGGCCACGATGCCAGACACAATCTCAGTGTTGGAGATCCCAAGGACATGCTGTCCTTGCAAATTTCCAAAGACAAATGTAACCAAGGCTGAGAAAACAAACACTTCAGCAAACAAAAGCCTTCGAGGTGGCATGACATGCGAGTTCAGGGCTGCCTTATTGTGTGAAGAGAGGGGGTGACAACAGCTACTGGCTGTGTCGAGTCATCTCAAGGGTCCACTTTAGCCACTCTTGGGGATGAAAGAGAAGGGGTCCCTTGGTAATATGACTCTTAGTGGAGAGACCAGATTAGCACACAAGTAATGATTGCATCTTATTTATACTCTGGCCCATCTGAAACAGATTAAATGTGGTTTGTGAGGATAAAATCATTACACAATATAAAAAGAAGTCAGCAAAGAAAAGGAACCGTGGGAAGGAAAAGTAGGTGGAAAGTCTGTCAGACCCCTCTTTGGGGCAACTCGGATCTGGGCACCATCTCTTTGAGAGAGGAGATGGGGAGGGGCACGGCCATCATTGGTCCCAGCTGCCCTGGTGTAAACACCTCTGCATGGGCACCCCAGCTGCTGCCCAGGGATGGACTTCCCAAAGGCATAGTCCTATAGCCCGTCACTCTGCTGTCGGGGTCCCCGGTCATCTCAGAGGCACACGGCACAGCAGGAGTCATGCCACCAAGACATCCAGGGGCATGAATGCGTCTGAAGTATTGGCCAACGGGAGACAGGGGCCAGCGCAAACATTCCTTTCCCTTTCCTGCTCTCCTCATGTACCACCCGGTAGTTCATTGGGAACAGTTCTTCACTGCGCTGGAAGAGCCGTCGGCTGAACTTGATCACAAGCCGTGTCCAGCTTGATCACACACCTTTTCATTTCTCTCCCTCATTCCCTGCCTCACTCCCCTTCCCTCGCAATCACCTCCCTGGGCTTGCATACCTTACTGTAAAGGGCAAACTCATAAACTTCTGCCTCAGGCTTTGCTTTCTGGGGGCTCAGGCTAAAATAGGACGTTAGGGGAAGTCTTGGAGTGAGTGCACGTGGCCTGGACTCAGGCTCCTCCCCAGCTGCCTGCCCCTCCACTGTTTCAGCAGCGGCTGCAGCCCGTGGTGCCCAGCGTTGCAGAAGCCAAGGAGAAGAGGATGCTCCATGAGTCACACTGTCTCACCACGGCCACAGCAGGGAAAGGAACCTTCTGTGGGACAGAAGTGGAGCTTTTTTTCTTATACTGAGTCCAGACAGAAGTCTCTCCTGGGGGTTCTCAAAAGAAGACATTGTGTGATGCACACAGCATTGTCCTCAGCCTCACCCTTTATGAATCTAACAATGAGTTTGGGGGCTGGTTCTTATAATACCCTTCAAAGTGAGCTGGAAGGTTAACATCAAGGTGTGTGCCAGTGAGATCATGGAGCTAATGAGGTATTACAGTGCAGGGGTTGGCATCAAAGGCTTGGAAGTGGCACGGGTTTAGCTGTGATTTCCAGTTCTGCCACCGCCTATCTGTGTGCCCTCGGGCAAATGAAATGCCCCAAGTCTCGGCGTTCTTCATTTGTCCAGTGGATCGTGGTAAGTCAGGACAAACAAGATGATGAGTGAAAGCTGCGCAGTGACACTCAGCACACGGTGAGTGTTCAGTAGAGACTGCTACTGACAGAACTATTCTGAGAGGACCCTGGGACGAAGTCCAAGTACAATGTGGTTCTCAGATGGTCTATCTTAATGCAAGGACTAAGTGTAGAGTAAGTGTATTTTGAGCTACAACGAGGGCTGCTTTTGAATTTCAAGCATTTCAGGTATTACATATAGTTGTTTTAATACCTAAGTTCTGAGAGAATAAGATAGTGACCTAAAGCTACCCTTTACATTTATATGAATATGTTATTTTATTAATGACCCTACCATTTGAAACCCAGAAGTACACGCAGACTACGTGTGTGACATAGCTAGCAGGGCAAGGAATTAAAAAAACCCTTAAAGTTACTCAAGGCTCCATGGTTTGGGGATCCTAGGGACTGAGATATACCAATTTTTTTTCCATATTTCAGTCATTTTGGAGAATAACTAAACTCTAGGCTGCTATGTTTGTTTTTACTGGCTACAAATGTTAGAGAAGTACAGAGAAAAAGAATACTGGGGAGGGCTATAGCAATCACGAGGAACAAATTTCTCTTTCTCTCTTTCCCTCTTTCCTTCCCTCCCTCCCTTCCTTTCTTCCTTCCTCCTTTCCTTCCTTTCATCCT
>NW_005361955.1:3500-5492 GCF_000412655.1 Myotis brandtii | reverse complement strand
GTTGCTATGATGCGCACTGACCACCAGGGGGCAGACATTCAACGCAGGAGCTACCCCCTGGTGGTCAGTGCACTCCCACAGCGACAGCCCTTGTGCCAGATGCTGGGCTCATGGCTGGCGAGCGCAGCTGTGACAGCGTGAGCCTCTCCCATGGAAACTCCCCCTGCGTGCCCCTCCCCCATCCGGACCAGACCCGGATCAGGACTGACTGGACATGAGCCCATGGCCGCTTCTTGGTCATGGGCGTGTGGAGACTGCAGCTGAGCGGCCGAGCTGTGGCAGATGAGCAGGAGCCTGGCCCGGACTCAGGCTCCTCCCCAGCTGCCTGCCCCTCCACGCACTACTACATGCTGATTTCAGCCGGATCCCCACAGGCCATGCCGAGGGACCCCACGGGTGCACAAATCCGGGCCTCTAGCATTAAATAATCATACAAACACTATATATTCTAAATTGTGACAAATGCTTTGAAGGCAGAGCACAGGAAGTGACAGTTTTAAAGGAGGTCCTCTAGTCTGAGGGCCAGAGAAAAGCAAGTTGAATATGGGCAGGGATTCCTGGTGGAGAGTGAGCCTATGGACATGCCTCCCTCCTCTGACTAGTACGATGGACAATGGGATTCACAGCTGTGGGTAAGGCCAGCCTTCACAATAGTGGACACAAGCCCTCAGCCCCACCAGGAGGCAGTGTGTTCAGTGGAAAGAACACAGGCTCTTAGAGAGACCAATTTAGGAGCTGTGTGGCTTAGGATAAGCCACTTCAATGCTCTGAGTCTCAGCTCTCCCATCTGTGAAATGGGGATTATGACCACTGTGATGATTAAAAGAATAAATGCAGGTAAAGCACCTAGAGCAGATCCTAGCAGAGAAAGACTCAGTAATGTTCATTCCTTTGATCCTCTCTTCTCCCTTCTGTTTTATTACAACCTGGCAGTCATCTAGCTCCTGATATGATAGAGCGGGAACGTTGACAAGGATCTCTTTGTGACCCCACAGAACCTAGCTTCATGCCTAGCATAAAGCAGGTACGCACAGCTAGTGCTGCTCACAACATATCTGACCGAAGAAGCAAACTTGACAGAATGCCCTTAGGTTCCATGACGAATGCCACAGCTGAGAGAACAGCATGGCGGAGAATCCAAGCAAACCCCATAATGCATGTAAAATGCTTCTCCACCGTCCTAAATAATAACACAGATTTAATTAAAAACACTTTAAAGACATCCTTTCAATGCCTCTCCCTAACCCTCTGCTCCTTTATTAGACTCGCAATTTGCTGACTGGAGTGTGATTTTTGCTGAAACCTCTGAATAGCAAATCACACTTTCATCCCAAAGTGTCAGAGATAACGCCATGTCAGAGACCGGAATAATTAAAGGCCAAAGAGGTAAGCCCAGCCAGGAGTGCAGCAGAGAAACATGAGCGAGCCAATGATGCTCACAGACTTTTTTTTTCTTCTTTCCTTTTGCTGATTAAACCAAAGGTCTTGGCTGTAAATTAGAACCACGTTCTCCTGAAATATTAATCTATGTCTTAAGGAAAAAAAGGGGGGAAAAAGACTCCTGGGTTGATTGTAACAATTTAAACTGCTGATGAGTGTCCTTGGCAGCGATGAGTAGGGTTTGTCAAACTCTGAAATATTCCTTCATGGTGGGAGGCCCTTGATTCCAGTGGGAGTAGAGTTTACCTACGGACTCCTGAGCTCTTCCCACCTATGTTTTAATTTTCATGCATGTCCCTATCCACCCACCCAACAACCCCTCCACCCATCCATCCATCCATCCATCCATCCATCCATCCATCCATCCATCCATCCATCCATCCATCCATCCATCCATCCATCCATCCATCCATCCATCCATCCATCCATCCATCCATCCATCCATCCATCCATCCATCCATCCATCCATCCATCCATCCATCCATCCATCCATCCATCCATCCATCCATCCATCCATCCATCCATCCATCCATCCATCCATCCATCCATCCA
>NW_005361955.1:0-2271 GCF_000412655.1 Myotis brandtii | reverse complement strand
CATGGAAAAACAAATTATCACTTGACTCTGGCTGTGGTGTAAAGGATGTTTTCCAAGACCTGAAGTGACCAATTGTGCTTTACTCCAGTGATGAAAAGCCTAAGTGTATTAGGGACAAATGACCTGAAAGAGTTAAGGCTGTGTTCAAATCTTATGACATGAACAGGCTTTAACTGTTCTCGCTCCCTAGATAAGCTGTGGTGAGATGAAATACAGAAATGGCGCCACGTGGAGTAATAATGTGTAAAGAGGACCGCCCTGGCTTCTTCAATCAGCCGTTAGCACGAGTGCTCGCAGCCACATCTCAGACAGGCTGGGCTGTGGGAGCCTGTGGGGTGTGGGCTCTGCCCTATGGTGACTGAGCTGAGGATGGTGTCCGTGTTCAGCCCTCGATGCTGCTTGGGATGCCCAGCGAAGGCTCCCATCAGTCCGGCAGGGACCACTGTGCTGGGCGCTTAGGGATGGCTTCTCTTTAGCTCCTAAATGCAGAAGCGACAGGCGGTGCAATGTGCTATATGATCACTTTTAATCCTCCCCATCTTATGAAGTAAGTGCCATTCTATCCCTTTTACAGATGGGGAAACTGAGGCACGGTGACCTCAGTCAGCTCCCCCGAGGTCCACACAGCCAGTAGTGGCAGAGCTGGGATTCAGGAAATCAGGTTCCAAAATCCATGCACTTAGCCATTAAGCTGGGCTGCCATCCACAGAAAAGTATGCCAGAGGGCACGGCCTTTTGTTTCCGTAAAGCCCAGAATTCCAGAATCCTCTAGGAGATGTGGACTGGTTAAGCCAAGACTGATCAGTATGGGCAAAACAAAGGAAAATAAAGACAATGATAAAACGATGCAATTTATCATCATCTGGCATGAATCCGCAGCTTTATGCACATTATCTACTGCTCATATAGCTCATTTTATACAGGAAGACAGGGAGCGTGGAGGGGTTGGGCAAAATCGCAAAGTTCCCACACTAGTCACCACAGTGAGATGGGAACTTGAGGTTTTCTGTTTAAACCCATGCTCCCACTTCCACACACTTTCTTCTGCTCTCGTGAGGCCTTATACTTCCTCCAGGTATACCACATGTTCAGCTGTCCTTCCTCTCCCAGGGGCGCCTGGGACGGGGACTGCAGGCCCGAGGATGCCCTGCCAGTCTGTGACAATCACACGCGCCCCTAGCAGCATGCCTGTAACGCACCCTTGCCACACTTGGTATTCTCATGAGAACAAACTCCACTTTTCTATTTCACTTGGTGAAATTAGTTTTTAAAAGTAAGCTGATGAACAAAATAGAGACACAGAAGCATGGAACAGACTGATGGATCTCAGAGGGATGGAGGGGTGGGGAGAGATTAACCTGGGAACTTATATGCAGATATGCATAACCCATGGATGCAGACAATAGCGTGGTGAGGCCTGAGGGGGGTGGGTGCAGGGTGGGGGTGGGGCGTCAATGGGGAAAAAAGGGTCACATCTGTAACACTTTCAACAATAAAGATACATTTTTAAAAATCTTATTTGTGTTTTTCTATCGCTAAGCCCTTTAACTCCTGGCCTGGGCTGCCTGCTCCTACAGACTAACCACTTGGACCGGTCAGGGACCCTAGGCCCTCTACTCCCCTGGAAAAGAGTGTCGGTATGGTTCAATTCTCAGCTCCTCTCTTTACTGGCCAGTTGTTTATACCATCTCTAAGCCAGTTACCCGACGGTCGGAGTGAGAGGGTAATGACGCCTGGGGAGAATGAACTGAGACACTGAGGTGAAGCTGTGCAAAGTGGGTGGCAAGGTGCCAGCCCAAGAGCAGTTGCCAGCCTGCAGCCCCCACTGAGCCTGTATCGGAGCTCATTAGAGTCAAAACACTGTCAGCGTCACCCCTGTAGCCTGGGCCTCCCACCCCCAGGGCTGGTGGGTGACCCTTCCCTACCAGGCTTCTTTCTGCATTTCCCCCTCTCCTCGCCCCATCAGGGTATTCTAATGACCCTTCTCTCCCATTCAACCCTAAGCTCCTTCAGGGCTAGGATTGAGCCATAGCAACTGGCACCGCCTCCAGCACACAGAGTTCTTCCTTTTTAAGTTACTTTTTAAAAATCCTATATAATAAAAGCCTAATATGCAAATTGTCTGCTTGGGAGTTTGACAGCTTGCTATGACATGCACTGACCACCAGGAGGCGGCACAGAACAAAGGAAGGCCCTGGCCGGCTGTGGCAGCTGGGGGAAGGAAGGCTCCGATAAGCCCTGATCACAGGCCAGGCCTAGGGACCCTACCTG
>NW_005361954.1:0-550 GCF_000412655.1 Myotis brandtii | reverse complement strand
TATATTACTATGTAATATATTACTTTTTTGAGAAGACGAATAGACTTCATTAAAGAAAATGATGCAGCTACACAGTCAATGGCAGTCTTTGGGAGGGAAGTCCTTACCTTCTGTGTATTGGACACTCGGAGAGGATTGAGTGTCGGTCAAGGACAAACAGGTGGAGTCGGAGAGCGTGGGATGAAGTGCCGACAGGAACCCTTCCTATCGGCTGGTTTTGCTCGTGTGGATTGCTTCCTCTTTTGCTTTGAAGAAAAGAGAAGGTCTACCCGGTGTGGCTCAGTGGATAGAGCATCGGCCTGAGGACTGAAGGGCCCCAGTCAAGGGCACGGACCTCGGTTGCAGGCTCCTCCCCGGCCTGGGCCATGGTCGGAGCTTGTGCAGGAGGCAACCAATCAATGTGTCTCTTTCACATCAATGTTTCTCTCTGTGTGTCTCTCCCCCTCCCACTCTCTTAAAATCAATGGGAAAATGTCGTAGGGTGAGGATTAAAAAAAAACACAAAAATTAAAGGAGAGAGAGAGAGAGAGAGAGAGGTGAAATCTACAAA
>NW_005361953.1:0-745 GCF_000412655.1 Myotis brandtii | reverse complement strand
CTAGTAGTTTCAGGAAGAGGCTCAGGTAAAAGCCAGAAACACCAGGAGGATGCAGAGGGGCCTCTGAAAGGCCTCTGGGCTCCAAAGGCTCCTAGTCGTGCTTGAGGGTGGGCCTTTCGAAGAGATACTCGCCCAGCCCAGCCTGGGGGGCAGCAGCCTGCAGAGGTGAGTCAGGTGTCGCCCATCTTCTTGATGAGTTTCACCTTCTCATCCAGGAAGTGGTTCTCCAGGAAGTCACAGAGATGAGGGTCTGCATGGGTAGAACCCAAGGCATGCAGCTCCAAAAGGGCCTGGTTCAGGTTCTTCTCCAAGGCCAGGGCAGCTTCCATGGCATCCTGAGTTTTGCCCACTCATCTTGGGAGGCTTCAGCACGTCCTGGAAGAGAATGCGGCTGCCACACTTGTTTTGCAACTTTAAGAGATGTTCAGCGCCCTCGCGCTTGTTCTCCGCCAACTCGAGGAAGAAGTGGCCCACACCCTCAAGAGCCACATCGTCAAAGTCGAAATAGTAGCCCAGAGAGAGGTGGGTGTAGGAGGCCCGCAGATGCAGGTTGGCCAGGCGATTGACTGCAGCCTCCACCTCGGTGGAATAATTCTGACGAATTTGGAGCTCATGGTTGTTCAGCAATAAGGAGTTAAGGTAGAAAAAACCCGGTGTGTTGGCTGGTTCCGGAGGAGGTTCTGAAGGTGGTGACTGGATGAGACGCAGGAGTGGCCGGAGGCTGGAAGAAGGGGTGTCCCTGGGT
>NW_005361952.1:0-504 GCF_000412655.1 Myotis brandtii | reverse complement strand
CTTGTAGGCCTTCAGAGGCAGGGTAAATTGTTATTTGGAAAATATTCTCCAAAGGGGAGCGAAACCTACAAAGGGTATCGATGTTGAGGGACATGGTTTAATAATGCCTTCTTGAGGTGTAGACTTGGATTCTTATAAGTAGTTTAACTTAAAATGACAAAGGCTTAACATATCTCAGAATTATCAGCCAAGAAACAGTAATGTGTTAGGCCAGTGGTCGGCAAACTGTGGCTCGCGAGCCACATGTGGTTCTTTGGCCCCTTGAGTGTGGCTCTTCCACAAAATATCACGTATGGGCGCGCACATACAGTGCGATTGAAACTTCGTGGACCATGCACAGAAGTCAGTTTTCGGCCTGGGCGAGTCTATTTTGAAGAAGTGGCATTAGAAGAATTGGGGGGTGTCGGTCCGTCCGGTGAAGGGAGATATGGCGCAGGTGGGACACAGTACTTAAACTATATAGATAGGTTAATAATAATGTACTTACCTATATAGTTTAAGTTT
>NW_005361951.1:0-1139 GCF_000412655.1 Myotis brandtii | reverse complement strand
TGTCTGTGTTGTATCTTTTTCATTGTTTCACAATGAATTATTGCACTAAAAATCAACCTAATAACTTACTCATGTATTTTCACAGTAGAGGATTTATTGTGTAAATTATGGCACACCCAGGCTATGGTATAATTTTAAATGATTATTTTATGATATATTGAGAAATTACATAATGATGCTTACTGATAAAATAAAGATAAAAATATTTTTAGCATGATAACTAGGTATAAAAAATTATTCATTAAAAAAACTTGTAGATATTATTCCATAAAGTTAGCTGTGATTATTGTTTTGTGTTATGTGCTTCTCTTGTTTTTTGTGTTGTTATTAATTCTCTCTTCCCATATTTTCTACACTAAGTGTGTATTATTTTTTTTATTAAAATAGAAATATTTACTTTGAAAAATGGCTTGAGATTATTTAACTATTAAGAGGCAGGGCCGCCCTAACGGATTTGGCTCAATGGATAGAGCGTCGGCCTGTGGACTCAAGGGTGCCAGCCAGGAAGGGACCCCAGGAGGGCTCCTGGGCATGTCTGGCCCATCTTGCTCAGTCCCATTTGGATGGACACCAGCAGCAAGCTAACGTACCAGTTGGAGTATCTGACCCTGTTGGTCAGTGCATGTCATAGCAAGTGGTTGAGCGGCCGTAGCATATCATTAGCATATTAAACTTTGATTGGTTGAATGGCCGACTGCACGATGAGACATTCAACATGTAAGGCTTTTATTATATAGAATATAATCTGCCATTCATTACACAAGATACTGACTAGTTTTATAGTGGTCCACAGAACAGAATAACAGGGATACAAGCATCAAAACAAATAAGTATAAACTTATAAACTATAATAATTGCTTAGAAAGAAAAAATAAAGTTGCTATTTGAGAAGAAAACAGCAATAGGGCCCATAGATTGAGTGACCAGGAAAGGCCGCTCTGCAGAATTGGCCTGTAAGCTGCTCTCAAAGGAGGAGATCATGTCTAGGTCTCTCTGCTCCATCACCGGAAATGTTGAGGGAGGGCCTCGGGGCAGGGATGTGACGGAGGGGCACTTTCCTAGAGAAGACGATAGCCAGACTAGTGATAAGCAAATGTGTGGGCATTAAACAGGCAGATTTCATCCCACCCTGTGGTATA
>NW_005361950.1:0-1523 GCF_000412655.1 Myotis brandtii | reverse complement strand
AAATCCCCGCTTTTTCTGTAACTCCACTGAGAGGGAAAGAAAACTTCCAATCCCCATCCACCTTCCCCAAAAGAATGCCACCCGAGGAACGTTCCACCCATCCTCCAACACTATGACTCACTTCAGGGGCAGCAGAACACCAGCTCTGGGGAGAGACGAGGAGGAGAGGCCAGAGGCAAGTGTGAGAGCTGCTCCATTCACTGCAGGGGTCCTGCAAAGATCACGGGGACTTTGGGGTTTCATTGAGCCACATCTGTTTGCAGGCGACTTCAACCCCTTTCCCTGGGTCTCACTTCTGGGGTCACAGAGAACAAGCCTATTCTCCCCACCAATGGAGCTTTAATGCCCTTTACATTTTCATTTGTTTCTGGGCTAAACATACTCCTCTTCCTCCGTCACCCTGGATGAGAAGGTTTGTGTGTTGGGATCTGCGGGAGTGAGAGGCAACTCCTTCCCTGGACTTCCTAGCTGCGTCCTCTCAGCAGGACGGCGCTCGGGAAGGGAGAGGCTGGTTAGAGACTTGTTTTCACTTTCCCTAAATTGCTATTCAAGACAGTGCAACGTAATATTTAGCTCTTCCAGCCACTGGTTCCCGCTCTGGGTCAAGGAAGCAACAATTGGAATAACACTGCTCACTTATGCACGTGGTAGCCTACACCCCACAGCCAGCCCTGTGGGCATGACCAGGAAACTGCTTCAGTGGTGGTAGGGGGGAGGGAGGCCTTTATTCCTCTCCCTCTACCCCCCATAGAAACACTACCACCTCATCTGAGCTGGTCGGAACTTGAGCTTTTTGCACCTCCTTCTGCAAGTCTTGCTTGTGGTTTTGCACCTCATCGTGGACTGTAGCCTCTGTTAACCTAATGTACAGCTGAAAGCAGGGAGGGCAAACCTGCCTTTTGATTCATCTTCATGATAAAGTAGTAACGATGGTGATAGTGGCAGCCAATGTGGACCGGTGGCCAAGATGTGCCGGGCACTGTGCTGAGTGCTCTGTGGGTGTCCTCTTATTGCATCCACACCACAACCCTGTGAGGGGCCTGCGATGCTCCCCTTGTCTGACAAAGGAAGAAACTGAGGCTGAGAGGGTCTGTGGCTTGGCTGGGATCATGGGGTTCATAGGGGCAATGGTGGGATTAAAAAGCAGGTGGAACAAAAAAGCAGGTTGGTCTGGCCCTGGCTGGTGTGGCTCAATTGGCTGGGTGTCGTCCCATGCACCGAAAGGTTGCCAGTTCGATTCCTGGTCAGGGCATATGGCTGGGTTATGGGCTCAAGCCCTGACAGGGGTCATGCCAGAGGCAACCTACCAATCGATATGTCACTCTCACATCGATGTCTCTCTCTCTCTCTCTCCCTTTCTCTTTCTCTAAAAATCAATTTTAAAAATCTTAAAAAAAAAAAGGAGGTCAGTCTGACTCAGGCCAGTGCTGCACCTCTGCTCCCACTCTAGAATGCTAGCAATCATCACATCAGCCATTCATTTCACTGTCTGTGAGAAAGCCTTTTGTAAAACTCTAAAGTAT
>NW_005361949.1:0-970 GCF_000412655.1 Myotis brandtii | reverse complement strand
GAAGCTTGTCTCAGGTAGCTGGGAGGCTAAACTAAAGACCATACTCAGGATATAATCTTAAAAGGCCAAAAAATTATCCATCAAGTATTTCGATAAAAACACTTTCAAATAAGCAGGAAGTCAATATTTTACTTTATATTAGGAAATACATGAAGAAAGAGGAGAACATGAATTCAAAAACCAAAGGCAGACAGAACATAAAAGCAAGTACACAGACAGGAAAACCTTCACTGCATGTCCAAGTGTGTGGCAGACACTCAAATTCCTGTCAAGATCACTAGGGCCCTCTCACTTTGGCACACTCTGGACCACTTCCAACCCCAGGGTCTGCTTTCTCTGTCCATATCTCTACCCTGGAGGTTACTTCACACAGTCCCATAGGTGCCATTGGGAACCAGTGTAAGCTTCGTCAGGAGCATGCCTAGCTGGTCTGCAGTGTGGGTCCGATGTCCTGAGAGCAAGACCTATTGGCTAATTACCCAGGTGCTCAGTATTTACATTAAATGTCAACATGTCAGTATTTACATTAAATGTCAACATGTCCCTCTGCAGTTCCAGGAGTTCGATTTCCAAAGACAATTTATACAGCTCCAGGGCCATCTTCACACCCTCCACGCTAGGGAGACACCGCGTGAGTTTTCTGCCTGCTATCACCTGCTCACAGCCTGCAGGGACCACCTAAAAGAGATACAGGTGGCAGGTGGTTGGGAGGCTTCTCTGAGATCCTGATAATGCAGCACAGAAGGTCAGGTCCAAGGTCTTCATTCTCCAGAGGATAAATCACAGTTGGGTTCCACACACATTCAGAGGGTAGTCAGCATAACTGAGCTCCTGTCAGCAATAATAATCCCCTCAGCAATGCTCCCTCTTTAGACTGCCCTCACTTCTTCATCTTACTCCCCACCCACTCGCCGATTTTTCTGGGGCCACCTCTCAGGGAAAATAGGTACCCACAAATCCTTGCCTCAAG
>NW_005361948.1:0-365 GCF_000412655.1 Myotis brandtii | reverse complement strand
TCGTGTGTATTAGATCACCGGTAAACTTTAGCAGGCAGTTGATTATGTGGATTGTGTTTGACGCATTGTTCGAGCTTTTTCTTTTCCCAATTGGTTTTTCGTCCGTGATCTCTTCTGGTTTTTGTGTTTGATGCTTGCAGTCGCCTGTGTAGGTATTCGTGTTGGATGGTTTGGGAGAACCGTGTATGTTGAAACTTGTTGTTGGCAGTCACTCCACCCTGGTACGTTTCTGGTCGTACCAAGGACTACTTGAGCTGCGAAACTGTTTGCGATGTGTCCGTCCCTGGTCTCGAAACTGGGGTCTTCGGCGCATCCTACATATTGTCATCACTCTTCAGTACTGTGTAATTCCGTTGTATTGAGTT
>NW_005361947.1:0-519 GCF_000412655.1 Myotis brandtii | reverse complement strand
AGTGGATAGAGCATCAGCCGGCGGACTGAAGGGTCCCGGGTTCGGTTCCAGTCCAGGACACATGCCCGGGTTTCGGCGGTCCCCAGCAGTGGGGGGTGTGCAGGAGGCAGCTGATCGGTGGTTCTCTCTCATCATTGATGTTTCTATCTCTCTCCCTTCTCTCCCTTCTTCTCTGAAATCAATAAAAATGTATTTAAAAAAAAAAAGAACGGGAGTTCAGAGACATGCGGCATAAAGACAGCCACTGGTCTGGTCTCCGGAACAGCGCTGGGCACAGGGCGTGTCTGTGATGTGAGCTGACCCCAGTCATGCCATCCCGTCCCCCCCCCGATGTCAACCAGCAGGACCAGCCACAGCGGAGCCCTCTTGCTGTGCCTGCAGCGTATCCACTCCGTCCTGGGCCCAGGGCTGTCCTCCCAGCCCCGCCGGACCCCGTGCGACCAGCAGGCACGGTCCCTACGGAAGACACAGGTCAGGTGAGCGGTGAGCACCGGCCCAGGGCCACCCTAACCCAACACC
>NW_005361946.1:0-526 GCF_000412655.1 Myotis brandtii | reverse complement strand
CGGGCTAGGGGAGGGACCAAGAGGTTGGTGTTCTGCCTACTTGCCAGTCCCCAGTCCTGCCCTGCCGCCACCCGTCCTGGCTCCCTGTTTTCCATCCAGCGATCGAAGCCTGTGGGCTAGGGAGAGGGACCGAGAGGTGGTCAATGCACCTCATAGCAACTGGTCAAGTGGTCAGTCTGGTCGTTACGCCATTATGGTCACTGGGATTTTATTATATAGGACTAGAGGCCCGATGCACGAAATTCATTCAAGAGTAGTCCTTCCTTCCCCTCGCAGCCGGCACTGGCTTTCCTCTGGCACCCAGGACGCGGGCTTCCCTCTGGCCGCCGGCAGGCACCCAGGACCCAGGCTTATCCTTGCAGCTCTGGCTTTGTCCAGAAGGTCTAATTAGCATATTATGCTTTTATTATTATAGATTATTATAGATATACGTATGTAAGTACTATTGAAAAATAATATTAGTGAGAAAGCACATATAATAAAAAAAATCTCAGCCCTACCTGGTTTGGCTCAGTGGATAGAGCAT
>NW_005361945.1:0-498 GCF_000412655.1 Myotis brandtii | reverse complement strand
TTCCAATTTGGATGACTTTTATTTTTTCTTCTTGTCTAATCACTATGGATAGTATTTCTAGTACTATGTTGAACAGGAGTGGTGAAAGTGGGCATCCTTGTCTTGTTCCTGTTCTTAGGGGAAATGGATTTAGTTTTTGCCCATTGAGTATGATGTTGGCTGTAGGTTTGTCATATAAAGCTTTTATTATGATGAGGTATGATCCCTCTATTCCCACTTTGCTGAAGGTTTTTAACAAGAAAGGGTGTTGGATTTTGTCAAATGCTTTTTCTACATCAATTGATATGATTACGTGACTTTTGTCCCTCCGTTTGTTTATGTGATGTATCACATTGATTTATTTGCGGATATTGAACCATCTTTGCATCCCTGGAATAAATCCCACTTGATCATGGTGTAAGATCTTTCTAATGTATTGCTGAATCTGATTTGCTCAGATTTTGTTGTGGATTTTAGCATCAATGTTCATCAAGAATATTGGCCTGTAGTTCTCTTTTT
>NW_005361944.1:0-307 GCF_000412655.1 Myotis brandtii | reverse complement strand
CTCTCCAATCTGGGACCCCTCAGGGGTTGTCCGACTGTCAGTTTAGGCTTGATCCCAGAGGAGTGGGCCTAAGCCATCAGTCAGACATCCTTAGCACTGCTGCGGAGGCAGGAGAGGCTCCTGTCACCACTGCTACGCTCGCCAGCCATGAGCCTGGCTCAGGGCTTCTGGTTGAGGGGCACTCCCCCTGTGGGAGTGTAGTGACCACCAGGGGGCAGCTCCTGCATTGAGCGTTTGCCCCCTGGTGGTCAGTGCACATTATAGCAACCGCACTGTTTGGTCAGTTTGCATATTAGCCTTTTATTAT
>NW_005361943.1:0-914 GCF_000412655.1 Myotis brandtii | reverse complement strand
AGATTAACCAAAGAACTTATATGCCTATATGCATTACTTATGAACACATACAATAGGGTGATGAATGCTTAGGCCAGGATGGGAACCAGGTGTAGGGGGCCACAGGAGGAAGGGACATCTGTAATACTCTCAACAATAAAGATTTTAAAAAAAGAATTTGTAGCACAATTTATAAGTGCATAAGTTAAAGGAATATATATGTACAGTATACCTTTTTATACATTCAGGATTTTATTAAACACTATAAATACTTAAAAAAAGAGAATATGCTTATATCATCTTTTATAAATACTACCCTAGAGTTTCAAAAGTAGTTGTACCAATTTGTCTTTCTATTAAAAGTGTATATCATTTCCACTTTTTTCATATTCTTGCTAATAACTGGTTTTGTCCATCTCTACATTTTAACTCCCTGGCATGTTTGTAGTGATATCTCATTGTACTTTTTTACTTGCACTTCTTGAATGAAGTTAGATGCTTTCCCATGTATTTATTGGCTATTTGGATGTCCTTTTTAGTGAAATGCCTGTTTAAGACATTTCTCATTTTTATATTGAATTGTCTGAGTTTTTAAAATTATCATGTATCAAGATTTATATTTGAATTGTATCTATATATATAATAGCCTAAGTGACCATTATGGCAGAATGACCGGAATGACCGGTCGCTAAGATGCGCACTGACCACCAGGGGCAGACACTCAACACAGGAGCTGGTTCCTGGTGGTCAGTGTGCTCCCACTGGGGGAGCACAGCTCAGCTAGAAGCCAGGATTACGGCTGGTGAGTGCAGTGGTGGTGGCGGGAGCCTCTCCTGCCTCCACGGCAGTGCTAAGGAGCAGCAAGCCGAGTGGTACGTAGCCTGCCACTAGGAGCAGCGAGTCCAGCTGTAAGCCAGCAGGCGGACATCCCTGGA
>NW_005361942.1:88724-90028 GCF_000412655.1 Myotis brandtii | reverse complement strand
CTGACTGGCAGCCGTTGCTGTTTGCTCCACCCTGGTGGTTCCCAGAGATCCCGTCCCACCCACTTTCCAATCCCACCCAAGCTGTGCGCATTGGCTTTTGCCTATAAATAGCCTGTCCTTTCTCTGCCTAAAATCTTTCAAATTGCAGCTGGGTCAGAGAGCCCCAGAGCTTCCAAAAGAAGGCTCAAGTCCTGGCAGCAGCAGCCTGCCTTGCTTCACAGCTGGCCTCATCTGAGCACTTCCAAACCTCATACAAAGAGGAGGAACATGCAGTTGTCTCTGATTCTCCTGCTGGGCAGTCCCAGACAGTAGCTGACCTTGTACCTCCTTGGAGATCCAAGAGGCAGTGTACCCAGTGGTCAGAGGGAGACCATACAATTTTACAACTCTTCACAACCATAAGTGACACACTCAAGGGGAAGACTCAGTGAGCACCAAAGCCCCACTGAAGCAAGTCCTGCCCCATAAGGGTGTCTCCTGTGCAATAGATCTTCCAATATAGACCCAGCTGGTCATCACACCAATTGTCCTGGAGGTCAATTCCTCCCAGTGATAC
Organism: Myotis brandtii; assembly: GCF_000412655.1. Taxonomy (NCBI): domain Eukaryota; kingdom Metazoa; phylum Chordata; class Mammalia; order Chiroptera; family Vespertilionidae; genus Myotis; species Myotis brandtii. The sequence goes on along the minus strand of NW_005361942.1, from coordinate 89,472 downwards.
CAACAGCAATCAAGGGTTAACTACAATGAGACTGTGCAAACAGTCCACAAAGATGTGCATCAAGAGTGTTCACCTCAGGTTGCTGGGGAGGATAAGCCACTGGGCCCTATAGGACACCTACCACACAAGGCCACTCTATCAACTCAAGGAGACTTAGCAGCTACCCAGTACATGGAAACAAACACAGGGAAGCAGCCAAAATGCAGAGACGAAGAAACAAGTCACAAATGAAAGAAATGGATGAAACCAAAATACTGGATATAGAGTTCAAAACCATGGTTATAAGGTTACTCAAGAATCTTCTAGAAACCTCCAATAAATTTAGTGAGACCCTTAAGGATATGAAAAAGGACCAATCAGAAATTAAGCATACACCTACTGAAATAAAGAATAATATACAGAGATCCAACATCAGACTAGAGGATCCCAAGAATCAAGTCAAAGATTTGAAATATGAAGAAGCACAAAACACCTAACTGGAAAAGCAAAAAGCAAAAAGAATCCAAAAATATGAAGATAGTGTAAGGAGCCTCTGGGACAACTTCAAGTGTACCAACATCCAAATTATGTGGGTGCAGAAAGAAGAGACAGAGCAAGATATTGAAAACCTATTTGAAGAAATAATGACAGTAAACTTTCCCTACCTGGTGATAGAAATTAACTTACAAGTCCAGGAAGCACAGAGAACCCCAAACAAGAGGAATCCAAAGAGGACCACACCAAGACACATCATAATTAAAATGCCAAG
>NW_005361942.1:77159-85991 GCF_000412655.1 Myotis brandtii | reverse complement strand
TCGAATCCTTTTCAAGACCTTCTCCCAAGTGGAGGGGTCCCAAATGGGGGCCTCGATTAACCACGGATTGGACTGTAATAGATATTCCCAATGAGTTTGGAGTTCCTTTTCAGAGACCTTAACTCGCCTGCTCTGCAGTAAGGTGTGGAGCGCGCGCGCTTGTGGCCCTCTAGCCGAAGGGGGAGTTTCCCATTTTACTGTAGAGTCGGTCACCCGTCCAGCCGTTCTGGGGGCCCCACGTTCGGGTGCCAGATGAAGCAGGGGGTCCCTCGGGGGTGAGGACGCCGGAGCCCCAACGTGCTAGGGCGTCTGCATGCACCACTCCGGGAACCAGGTTCAGTGACGCAGATCTGTTTTATTGTGGAACTACAGGGGTATATATAGCATGAGGGGACCAATCAGAGGGAGACACGATGCTATAGGCGACCACTCAGAGGGAGACATGTTGCTATAGGCGACCAATCAGAGGGAGACACGTTGCTATAGGCGACCATTTAGAGGGAGACACGTTGCTATAGGCGACCAATGGCTGAAAGGCTGGGGTACTGTGCACGTGGCTCTAGGAGTTAGTTCAGGCGGGCATTGCTACTTCCTGGTGTGCCGAGGAAGCATGTCATGATGGAGTGTGCTCACACCATTGCATCAGCCGCAGCGCTGAGACATACTTCCCGAGCTCTACTACAGGGAGGGAAGGCCTGGAGTGGGGTGGGAACCGGGTGGAGGAGAGCTAGGGGGAGAAAAAAGAGGAACATCTGTAATAATCTGAACAATAAAGATTAAAAAAATAATTTATTTTTTCTTCAATTTAAAGTAATAAATGATTTTTGTATGAAATTCAGAAAAATCACGAAAAAGACAATAAAAATGATATACTAGTTAGAAGGTAAATTGTTAAATAACTAAAAGATAGTTTGGTAATATGTATCAAAGGCCTTATAATTTTGTATATTTTGTGGCCTGGCATACCACTTTTTGAAATTTATTGTAAAGAATTCATAATAAATAATTAATTTTCTCCAGCCAGAGAAAACCATATTTTTTTGAAGCTTAGTAACATTTATTTTTTTTGGTGTTAAATAGTTATTATTGCCTCTGTTTTACTGTTGGATAACTTTAGAATGACAGAGTCTGATTTTCCAAAGTAATTTTTTAAACTATCAAGTTGCAGATATGAGACTTAAACCCAGAAAATATGAACACAGGTCCTTCTCTTTTTTCACATTTACCTACACTTTGGCCCAGACAGAAGAAAGCTTTAAGGTCTGTGTTACTTTGGCAAATTGTTGGAATATCTTTTGCAAGATAAGCAAGGTATGGTGCAGACATGGCAAGAAACTTCATACCAGAGTACAAATTATTGAAATAGTGAGAATATCCAAATTTCTGCTTATTTTCAAAATTAGAATATCCAGATAATGTCGCAAGCAGTCTCATCCAGATCCTACAAAAGTGTCACCTATGAAAAATACTCAAAACTTAATAATAAGCATAGTTATTCATAGTTATTAGGGTCCTGTCAGTAAGACATCACACATCAGAATGCAATATCATATTGTAGTATACAGGGTACAAGTCTTGGAGTACAGTGAACTGGGTTTGGGCTTAGTTTTGCTACTTACTGGTTGAGTGAGTGTAACAATGCTCAAGTTACCTAATATAAGTTTTATTTTACTTATAAAACAAAACTACCTATCATGCAGAGTTATAAAGATTGAGATAAAAGCCAGATAGCTAGTTGAGATAATTCTCCAGAGAAAGTTATATGCCAAATAGGTAAGTGAGCTTCAGGATAGGTAACAAATCTCTTCTTCTAAATGATTATTGTTGTTTTTAATTTTTTTGTGAACCTTGGGAAATAAATACTTGCTTCTCACTTCTGCTTCCAGTTTCATTTATCCTATACAGACAAGGAGCGCTATGAAAATGAAGAGAGACCTGATGTCCAAAAGCAGATCCTCGTTGATATTGCCAAGAAGCTACCAGTTTACACAAGGACTGGAAGTGGAGGTCAGTTCATCCAAAGTCAACCAGAGAGGCAGATCAGCAAGTGTCTCAGAAAGTCTAAGTCATATATATCCTTAGGCTAGCCCCTTTTTTTCTCTTCTCTTCTGAAAAACAATATGGAGTCTTTCTCAGCATTTTATTATAAAAAATTTCAAAATTTTATCCAAGATGGAAGAATTATACAATAAACATTTGTATGCCCACCACTACAGCCCACTACTAACATTGAACTATATTGATTTATCACACATCTGTTCACAAACTCATTCCTCTACCCATCATTCATAAAGCTTAATTATTTTTGGTGCATTTAAATGTAAGTAGCAGATATCAGTACATATTTAAATTAAATATTTTATAATTCTTTTGGGGATGAAATATACATATATAAACAAGCACAAATCATAAATGTACCATTCAGCATTTCCACAAATGTACACACTCGTGTAACCAAAATCTCTATAAATATTACCATACTCCAGAATGTTCTTTCATGCTCCTTCTCACTAAATACAGCCACTATTATGATATTTTTTCCTCCATATATTAGTTTTATCTGCTCTAGAATTTTATATAAATAAATATATACTGTATTTACTATTTTGTCTGCCTTATTATATTCAGCATAATGCCTTTGGGACTTACATTGCTGTGTATTTTATTGCCAAGTAATATTTCATTGTGTGAATATTTCATAGTTTATTTATCCATTTACACATTAATGCACATTTGGGTTGTTTCTGCTGCTTAGATATTGTGAGTTAATCTGCTGAGAACTTTCTTGTACAAGTATTTGTGGAGAGATGTGCCTTCATTTTTCTTGGGTAAACATCTACTGTGGAGTTTTACTGTTAGTTTTTATATGCATGACTAGAATTATACTAGCTGAACTAATTGTTTGCTTTTTAAAATTTGAAAAATAAGGCTCTTTTGACAAAAAGATTCTGTTTCAAAACTTTAGGAAGTGTACTTTAGTTATTTATGTTCATTTATCATTTACTTAATAAATATTTATTAAGATCCTATATGACAATGGGGGAAATTTTAATATGGTCTGAGTATTAGATTATATTAAGGACTTGCTGTTAATTTTGTTAGAGCATTAATGTCATATGGTGATTATAATTTTTAAGCAAAGTCTTAAGGCATACTAATATCTTCTGAAAAGAAGACAGACACAAAATTATACAGTTTCAGATAGTAGAAAACAGAATTATGTGATAAAGCAGTGATTACAAAGAAGAGGCATATTGGATGTACTGGGTTCAGGTTTATATTTTGTCTGATCTGTGTGTCTGTTAAAACTTTGCATTTGTTACTAGTTTTTAACAATTAGAATATTACCAAGTGAAAATCCAGATTTCTAGCTTCTCTTGAAAAATCAAACAATCTGCATTTCTGCATGCAGAAATTAGCTGAAGCTGAGTAGTAAATCTCTTTAAATAGGGCATGGATTATCAGGTTCTCCCACAGTCTCCAACTAGCTGCTTCACTCACTATTCCCTATTTCCTGGACCCTTGAAGCTTTTTTTGCAGTCCCTGTGATAGAGAGTAATATCAGGCTTCTCTAAATAAATGTCATTTGATCTGAGACTTGAAGATAAAAAGCAAATGCAAATACAAAACACCCTGGAACAGGAGCAAACTTGCATTAATAGGAGAAAAGACAGATAATCAGTGTAACTGGAGTATTGTAGTAGGAGAGTGGCACAAGTTAAGAATGAAGAGGTAGCCTAAGGCCAGATGATGCAGGCCATGGTAAGGAGTTCGGATTTTTTTCTAAGGGTGTTGAAAATCCATTGAAGGCTTTAAGTATAAAGTGATATGATCTGATTTTCATTTTAACTGATCAACTGGCTCTTTTGTAGAAAATATACTGTGGGTGGAGGAGGGACAATAATGAAAGAATGAGTAAATAGGCAGCAGTTATTGTAATCATTCATGTGAAAGATGATGGTGGCTTACACTGGGCAGTGACATTAACCATATCTTTAAAAAATCAGGCTAGAGAAAGAGATAAAAGGCATACAAATTGGGAATGAAGAAATAAAAATGCCACTTTGACAGATGACATGATTCTTTATATATAAAACCCTAAAGACTCCACCAAAAAATTAGAAACAATAAACAAATATAGTAAAGTAGCAGGATACAAAACTCAATGTACAAAAATCCCCTGCATTCCTATATACTAGCAATGACATTTCAGTAAAAGATATGAAAAAGAATTCCTTTTGCAATTGCAAAATAAATAAATAAAATACAAAGGAAGTGAAGGACTTATCTACTGAAAAATACAAAGCATTATTAAAAGAGATGGAAAAAGACAAAATGAAATGGAAAGACGTTCTGTGTTCATGGATTAGAAAAATCAACATAACTAACTGTCCATATTACCCAAAGCAATATACAGATTTTATACAATCCCATTAAAATCTCAATGACATTTTAAGAATAAATAGAACAAAAAATCATCAGATTTATATGGAACTACAAAAGGAACTAAAGAGACAAAGCAATCCTCAGAAAAAAGAAAAAAGCTGAAAGTATCACACTACCTGCCATAAAATTATACTACAGAATAAACATAATATTAAAAAACATGGTATTGGCAGTAAAACAGATACACAGACCAAAGGAACAGAATTGAGATCCCAGAAATAAAACCACAGGTATATGGACAAATAAATTTTTGACAAATGAATCAAAAACCTACAATGAAGAAAGGAAAGCCCCTTCAATAAATGGTACTGGGAAAATTGAAAAGTCACATGCAAAAGAATAAAACTAGAGTAGAGTTTGTGCCATGTACAAAAATTCATTCAAAATGGATCAAAAACCTAAGTATAAGATCAGAAACAATACATTACATAGAAGAAAATGTACATATTAAACTTATGAGCCTTGGTCTTAGAAAATAGTTTATGAATTTGTCCCCAAAGGCAAGGGGAATAAAAGCAAAAATAAATGAATGAGACTATATCAAACTAAAAGCTTCTGCACAGCAAAGGAAATTGCCAATGAAACAAAAAAGCAACAACCAAATGGGAGAAGATATTTACAAACAACAGCTCTGACAAGGCTTTAATATCCAAAGTATATAAAGGACTCATACAACTCAACACCAAACATACAATCCTATTAAAAAATGAATAAATTTAAAGGAGTTAAAAGACTTGTACTTGGAAAACTAAAGGACATTCAAAAAAGAAATAGAGGAAGATACAAACAAATACTGTATATCATGTTCATAGATTGAAAGAATTAACATCATTAAAATGTCTATACTACCCAAAGAAATCTGATTCAAAGCAATCCTTATTAAAATACCAATGGCATACTTCACAGAGTTAGAACAAATACTCCAAAAATGTATATGGAACCATAAAAGACCCCAGATAGCTGCAGCAATCTTGAGAAAAAAGAATGAGTAGAGGGGATCACAATACTAAATATCAAACTACACTACAAAGCCATTACAACAAAAATAGCCTGGTATGGGGCATACGAACAGGCATATAGACCAATGGATCAGAACACAGACCCCAGAAATTGACCCACACCATTGTGGTCAATTAATATTTGACAAAGGAGGCAAGAACATACAATGGAGTAAAGACAAATGGTGTTGGGAAAACTGGAAAGACACATGAAACGAGGCCACCAACTTGTCCCATACACAAGAATAAACTCAAGGTAGGTAAAAGACTTAAATATATGGCATGAAACGATAAAAATCTTAGAAGAAAACATAAGCAGTAAAATCTCATACATCTCACGTGACAATATATTTATGGATACATCTCCTAGGGCAAAGGAAACTAAGGAGAAAATAAACAAATGGGACTACATGAAAATAAAAAGCTTCTGCACAGCAAAAGAAACCACCATCAAATTGAAAAGGGAACCCACTGAGTGGGAGAACGTATTTGCCAATGATACATCTGATAAGGAATTTATATCCCAAATATATAAATTACTCATACAACTCAACAAAAAGAAGACAAGCAATCCAATTTAAAAAATGGGCAGAAGACCTGAATAGACATTTCTCCAAAGTGGACATACTAATGGCCAAGAGACACATGAAAAAATGATCAAAGTCACTGATCATCAGAGAGATGCAAATTAAAATGACAATGAGATATCACCTCACACCTGTCAAAATGGCTATCATCAGAAAAATCAACAGACAACAAGTGCTTGCCAGGATGTGGAGAAAAGGGAGCACAAGTTCACTGCTGGTGGAAATGCAGATTGGTGCAGCCACTATGGAAAGCAGTATGGAGTTTCCTTTAAAAGTTAAAAATGGAATTTCCATTTGACCCAGTGATCCCACTTCTGGGAATATATCCTAAAAACCCCAAAACACCTATCAGAAAGAATATATGCCCTCCTATGTTCATGGCAGCATTATTTTCAATAGCTAAGAATTGGAAACAGCCCGAGTTCCAATCAGTAGATGAATGGATAAAAAAGCTGTGGGACATTTACACGATGGAATACTATGCAGCTGTGAAAAATAGGGATCTCTTACCCTTTGGGACAGCATGGCTGGATCTGGAGAATATTATGCTATGTGAAATAAGTCAATCTGAGAAAGAGAAATATCACATGATCTCACCTATTTGTGGAATCTAATGAACAAAAGGAATTTACCAACAAAATAAGACCTGAAGCAGGGAGGCATGGAACAGACTGACATACCTCGATGTGGGGTGGGGAGAGTTAAAGTAAACAGAGGCTAAATAATTTTCCCAAGATCACTCAAGCAGTTGACAGTATAGTTTGTTTTGTAACACAACATCTTATGATTAGGTATTGTGTCTAATCCTATGATATGAAAACTTTCCCCCTTACCTTCATTCCCAAAAAGGTACTTTCAAGATTGATTCAATAGGGTACACTTTCTCTCTCTCTTAAGTATGCTTGAGCCCTTCCCCACCCCCTACTTTCTCCAGGGCTCGCTCTCTCTCTTTCTCTCTCTCTCTCTCTTTCTCACCATTCCCCCTTTTCTTCCCTGTGCATACCTTTGTGCACACTCTCTCTCCTAAGCTCCAAAGGACCTTCTTTTGCCTCTGTATCTTGTTTCCTGAGCCCGTGCAGACCAGCTGGCTCACCTTTCTTACTTCTGTGACTTTCTAAATGAACTTTTGTTTGTATTTGAAAAAAAAAGATTGATACAATAGGAAAAAAACATACATACCACAATTCTCTTATGCAATTTGCCTTTTGCTTGATAACTTGAAATGAGTTTGACTACCTGTAATCAATGTATATATATAGCAAGCCATTCAGATAAGCTAGGAAGATAGATGGTATCACATTGAGCTCTAATCAGTGCTAACCATCTTATTTTTCCTATAGCTGTAAGATTCTGTGACCAGTGCCATTTGATCAAGCCAGATCGCTGCCACCACTGCTCTGTCTGTGCTATGTAAGTGACAGCTATATTTTCCCTGGACTAAGCTTTGCAATTGATGGTTGCTAAGACAACAATGTGACTGATCTTAACATGTAACCATTCCTAGATAAGAGCATTTCCTTTCAATTATAATGAGCACATGCCAAACACACTCATAGTGATGATAATTCAAACTATTCTAAAGATAGGAAAGAAAAATAAAGTCTCATTTAAAAAATAAACATTTTAGCCCTACCTAGTTTGGCTCAGTGAATAGAGCATTGGCTTGCAGACAGAAGGGTCCCAGGTTCTATTCTGGTAAAGGGCACATACCTCAGTTGCAGGCTCAACTTGGGAGGCAACCAATTGATGTGTCTCTCTCACATTGATGTTTCTCTTTCTCTGTCTCTCCACCTCCCGTCACTCTCTCTAAAAATCAATGGGAAAATATCATCAGGTGAGGATTAAAAAATAATAATAAATAAACATTTTATTTTAGAACAGTTTTAGATGAATAGAATTATTCTATATAATAAAAGGCTAATATGAAAATTGACCAAACGGCAGAACGACCAGTAACTATGATGTGCACTGACCACTAGGGGCCAGACCGTCAATGCAGGAGCTGCCCCATGGTGGTCAGAAGCAGGGCAGCGCTTAGGACCCCTTGGGGCCTGGCAGGTGGACATCCCCTGAAGGGTCCCAGACTGTGAGAGGGCGCAGGCCAGGCTGAAGGGACCCCCCCCCCCTTCCCATTGCACAAATGTCATACACCAGACCTCTAGTTGTAAAGATAATTCTCATAAGTCTCACACAGTTTCCCTATTATTAACAGCTTATATTAATACTAGAGGGGTCCGGTGCACAAAAATTTGTGCACTCAGGGAGGGGGAGGGAAGGGGGGTCCCCCAGCCCAGCCTGTGCCCTCTCGCAGTCTGGGACCCCTCAGGAGATAACGACCTGCTGGCTTAGGCCTGCTCCCGGGTGGCAGAGGGCACGCCCAATCCCTAGGTGCAGCCCCTGGTCAGGCTCAGAGCAGAGCCGATTGGGAGGTTGCGATGCCACCCTCAGTCACGCTCAGGGTAGGGCCAATTGGGGGGTTGAGCACCGCCCCCTGTCACACTCAAGGCAGGGTCGATGGGGAGGTTGCGGTGCCACCCCCTGTCACGCACAGAGCAGGGCCCATCAGGGGGTTGGGGAGCCCCCCCCTATCATGCACAGAGCAGGGCCGATCAGGGGGTTGAGGAGCTCCCCCCTGTCACTCACAGAGTAGGGCCAATAGGGGAGCTGGGGCACCGTCCCCTGTCACACACAGAGCAGGGCGGATCAGGAGGTTGGGGCGCTGCACCCTGTCACACTCAGGGCAGGGCCAATGGGGAGGTTATGGCTCTCCCCCGTCACACACAGAGCAAGGCCCGTGGAGG
>NW_005361942.1:58099-76053 GCF_000412655.1 Myotis brandtii | reverse complement strand
GTTGGAGTCTGCAGTCACTGAAGCAAGCCTCATGTTCGCTTCCAGCTGCCTGGCTGCCGGCCGCCATCTTGGCTGACAGTTAATTTGCATAAGGATATGCTGATTAGCCAATGGGAAGGGTAGCGGTCGTATGCTAATTACCATGTTTCTCTTTTATTAGTGTAGATGATAAATTTGTTACAATTAATGAACAAATAGTTATACATTATTTTGGACTTAAATCCATACTCTATTCAGATTTCCCTTAATGTTCTTTTTCTGTTCCAAGATTCCATTCAGGACACCATATTACATTTATTTGCCATGTCTCCTAAGGCTCCTCTTAGATGTGATACTTTCTCAGAATGTACTTTCTTTTATGTAACCTTAACAGCTTTTAGGATTGTCAGGTATTTTGTAGAATATATTTCAGCTGAAATTTTTCTTTAGATTAGACTTGGGTAGTGTGTTTTGGGGAGGAAAACCATAGAGGTAAAGTACCATGTTCATTATATCATACCTAGGGTACATAATATAAACATGACATCATTGTAATGTTAGTCTTGATCATCTGGCTGAGGTAGTGTTTGTCAGATTTCTCAACTATCAAGTTACTCTTGCCCAGCCAGTGTGGTTCAGTGGTTGAGCATGACCTATATACTAGGATGTCATGATTCGATTCTGGTCAGGGCACATGCCCAGGTTGCAGGTTCAATCCCCAGTAGGGAGGAAGCTGATCAATGATTCTTTCTCATCACTGATGCTTCATTCTCTTTACATTTTGTATTATAACTCAGTACTACATTGTTTTGTTACTCTAATTGTTCCAGCTTTGTAAAACCACACTTTTATGTTAATTAGGTATCATCTTCATATCTTTCGTCTTGGGTGCTTATTTCACTTGTATTTATCTTACCCTTGATTCAAACACAGATGTAGCCATATAGTTTCTTCCGTAGTTTTAATTAACTATATATTGAGCAAAATGAAGGGCAATATCCTAGACCTATTCTCTGTATCAATATCCTAGATTTCCCAACCACTTTTATAGATTGGACTTTTAGGCATGCAACTTGTTGCCAGCATGATCCTATAAATTGTTGTGCTTGGCTAATACAAGGAATAACTGAGAACACCATAGTCTTAGTGTAGCTATTGTGGAAATCTAGGAATGAGTGTACTGGTACCATGTAAAAATACTGGTGAGAAATTGACTTAAATTTTGAGGTTTTGCTTCATTTCCATAGCCCTACTTATCACACTATATTTTGCTCCCTTTTTAGGTGTGTTTTAAAAATGGACCATCACTGCCCTTGGTAAGGCCCTTTTATTTTATTCTTTCCTCCAAAAAGAGTTGCTTAATATGCCTACTTTAGTAAGCACAGTTGTAACATGCCTGTTTCTGCTCTTCACTGGGCTCTTATTTGTGTGAGGGACAGGGGGCTTAACATTTTAAAGCAAGAATAAATATACCATAAAAAGTATGGTGGTGAATTCTTGGGTCACAAAGCTAATGGTCTCTTGTCGATTAGCTTTAACAATTAGTCATAGTAATGGAATAAAGCACAAATAGTTCTTCCTTTTGACATTATGCAATCAGTTTTTGTTTTTGTTTTTTGTTAGTTTTTTTTGCTGTCTTGATGTTTACTTGGCTCTTAACAAGTAGGCTACTGTTTAACTGAGTAAACAATGTTACATTTTACACATTTTGCCTTTGGCCCTCCTCATCAGCCAATAACCAAATTAAAATACTGTACATTGTTAGCATCAGCAATTCTCCAAATTTTCTGTCTGATCTAGAGAACCAGTCTGAAAGCATCTAACTACAAAGAGAACATGCCACACTGTACTAAATGTAGCTGCTGATATTTTAATAGGTTTTCAGCATCCAAGATCTAGGTTTGATTGGGTGTGTCAGGAACCAGTTCAGAACAATTAGATTGGCCAGGTGTCTCTGTCCCTGTGAATGAAAGGAATAACAAGTGTGATGTTAACTTGCTTTTCTAGTTTGTTCCTCTTATGGGAATTTTATTTCTGTTGAATTTCTACACAACACATAATGAAACAGTAGGAGCAACATACTTCCATTGCTTAATTCACTTATGTATCAGTGTGCTCTCAATAAATGGGTCCTGATTTCAAATTAGTTTTTCTTTTCTTTTTTTAGGGTTAATAATTGCATTGGATTTTCCAACTATAAATTCTTCCTTCAGTTCTTAGGTTATTCTGTTCTCTACTGCCTGTACATTGCTACAACGGTCTTCAGCTATTTCATCAAATACTGGAGAGTAAGTTAAAAAATCCTGAATTCCCTGCCCCCCCTCCCAAAAAAAAACCACACAAACACACACATACTCCAGTCTGTGACACTGTTTGCCTTATTTTTTAATACATTTTGAAATAACTAATATGGAAATAACCATAAGGGAAAGCACCAAAAGCAAGTTTCCCATGTTGAATATTCTGAGATTCAGGAGCCGTTATTTAAATATTCCTATTTTAAAAGTTCCTGTTGGCCTAACTGGTTTGGCTCAGTGGATAGAGCGTCGGCCTGTGGACTGAAAGGTCCCAGGTTCGATTCCAGTCAAGGGCATGTACCTTGGTTGTGGGCACATCCCCAGTAGTGGGTGTGCAGGAGGCAGCTGATCGATGTTTCTCTCCCATCAATGTTTCTAACTCTCTATCCCTCTCCCTTCCTCTCTATAGAAAATCAATAAAATATACTAAAAATAAATAAATAAAAAGTTCCTGTCATATATGAGAATATTTTTAAGGCCTTCTAGAACCTAACTTCTTGATTCTTACTAATTCCTTACAATGTACTTCTCTTGTCAAGCTTTAAAAAGTCACATGTTACCAATTATAGACTTGACAAATGTTGAAACAATTCTACATCCTTAGATTCCTAAGAAAAAGCATAACAAAGTACTCCCTCATTGTTAGAAAAATACTTTCTAATTCCTTGTTCAAAGGAGAGCTGCAAAATTCCTACAGGGAAAGAAAGATACATTAACTTATCTTCACATATTACCAAAATGAAATGAGGAGTCTTATTTGAACTTTGTATAACAAACACTGGGATTCTAATACTGGCTCTGTTAGCTGCTTTACAGGCTCATTAACAAAATCAAGTGAAACAGTTGTTGGAAGTACTCTGCCTTTCAAAATATGATTCCGATAATTATAATGAAATCTAAAGAAATCCTACTTTCATCTTTCTTCTACTTGAAGATATCCATCATAACCCGTCTATTTCCAAAATAATTGAATGTAGATTTTCAGTTTACATATGTGTACAGGTTCTGGCAGCAATATAATGAAATATTTTGTTTTGTTTCATGCCAATGGACTCCGGAAGACATTACCTCCATACAACTCTAGTATAATTACTAAGATATCATAATGTTCCATAAAGAGGATTGTCCAACCTGAACCTGAATAACAAAAGACAGATGTAGGCAGAGCTACTAGTTATTATTTTAGGAATTGCACAAGAGCCTGTACAACAAGAATATCTTACCTCAAGCAGAGAGGTAAAGCAGCAGGGAAAAAACATGAATAGAAAGGCACAGCAGTGAGACTCTAGGTAGCTGAGAAGATTTTAATTGTTAAATAGTGATTCACCCCAGTAGTGTAGAAAATTATAGTGCTATGTGCTTTCCATTCCTCCTTCCACTTGCTTAATCAATTCAGATATTTAATAATATTAATAATCGGAAATAATATAATGGATATAAAATTCTTCAACTCAGAGATACAAAAATATAAACAGAAATGAAGTTTTCTCATCAATTTTGTATTTTCCCCAAATATAAAATGCTTCACCATCTTGGTATTTCTTCATTGGTCCCTTTCCACAACACAGGATCTCCTATCAATTGCTCAGGTTTCTGTGATATGTTTGGCATTTTATTCACACACTATGCTACTACCCTGAAAGTAAAGAAAATAACTGCATCCAATTCATTAGGCAAAATGTCAGCCTTGGTCTTCACTACTGACTTGGCTCTTAACACAGTAGGCTACTGTTTAACTGAGTAAACAATATTACATTTTACACATTTTGCATTTGGCCCTCCTAGTCAGCCAATAATCAAATTAAAAAATGTCAGCCAGGTGCCATATGCTTTTTTTTAACTCTTGAAAGTTAATAGTTGGACATGAATCAATCACCAGAAATATGTCAGTATTCATAAGCAACATCAGGGATGAACATAGACTTGTCCTTTCCTATGCCCTCGTTTCTTCTCTACAATATACTAGCTTCTGCCTGACATATGTGAGAGAGGCGATTAAACTTATTTTGTCTTGCCCTCATAATGAAAAAGACATTCAAATAAATGATTCTTTTCAGTTTCTCCAGCTACAGAGCCCTTTGATGTGGGCTAGGGATGGCTTTCTCAGTGTAAATTGAGTCTCCCTTAAAATGAAATGTAAACACTGCCATTTATTATTTTTTCTTTATTTTATTTTTTCCATCACCATTTAGCCCCTCTATACCCTCTTTTGCCTCCATCCACCCCTCTTCCCCCCACAATCACCATACCACCCTGAAAACTTATCTGACATTTATTTTAAAAGCTATGTAGCAAGAAAGCTAGCTGTGCTCCTAAGAACAGCAACATCTATTTGTATGGCACTTTACTATTTTCAAAGCACTTTTATATCTAGTATGTCATTTTATCCTCACCACAGCCTTGTGAAGTAGACAAAGCAGGAATTGTTAGTCTCATTTAAAGATGATAAAACTGTGGCTCATAGTGGTTAGGTGACATGCTCCGGATTATCCAGCTTATAAGTTTCAAAGTCAGTATTGAATCTGACTCAAAGCCCATTGACCTTAAACATGGTACCATGTCTTACTGTCCATTATAGTCCTGCTGTGGAAAAGCTCTAGCACATTCAGAATGAAGACTTCAGAAGACCATCACATTTGTCTCTCCCATTAATATTAACTTAAAGAGTAGCTGCTTTGTTAGGAAAAATTAGTAACTTACATCTCCCATTTTGGGCCATGAATCTCCTCGTAGAGGCTATGAATTATTTTAGAACCAAGAAAATAAGTATTATTCCACTAGTATTGCCCTGAAATGTTTCTGGTGGTTGAGTAATTTAGCTTGGTTATCTTCTGAGAAGTTAATTTTGAACATAGGGCCATCATCTTCTAACAAAAAAAAAGTTAAATATTAAGTACTTTATCAAGAGACAATACAGTAGATAGGATTTGGAAGACACAAGAGAGTCCTGTAAGAGTACTTAGAGCAGGGAAAGATTTTCAGCTATGCTATCCAGAGTGTGAACTCACTTTATATCACTCCCTCTTGCACAGTTATTTATTTCCCATTTAAACATAAAAGGTAAGAATGAAAATAAATAAGTTTTAAAAGCTTTAAAAAACACATTCAAAAAGTAGAGATGTGAAATAAAAACCCAGCCAGGTAAAAACCCCTACAAACTGATATATTTGTTTCCTATAAATTCAAAACAAAACAAACAAAAAACAATCAAATTCAGTTTGGATGCTTAGGCCAAGAAGAATCATTTCAAAAGGGAGAAAATTTTATGCCATTTTCACCCAGCCCACCTCTCATATGAAAGCATCTCACTGACTTACTTTCTCTTATCTTCAGCCTTCAAACACACACAGGAAGATTTCCAATATTTCTTCACATCAAAATGAATAAAAATCTCCTGTAAGAGAAGAAGTAAATTGGTACAAGCTAAATTTGCCAAGTTTTTCCCAGCCTTAACTTTCTTCTTCTAAGCTAGAGTAGAACCAGATCCTAATGTAAGGTCCACTTTGAGAATTAGCTTTAACTTTATCACTTGAGATCATTTGTAAATATTTCAAAATAATTCATCAAGCCAAAACAATGATCAGCAAGAAAAGGAAGGGATAAAGGAAAGTCATTACCATAACTGCTCACTCAAAAATTGAAATTTTTTCTAAGATTATCTATAGAAGACAAAATGTTATGAGCTGTGCATGCTATAGAACTTTAGAAAATTCATTTTGGTTTAGGGCTGCACATTTTTAAAAAACTGGTGCCACATGGAGAATAAGATGTCCCAGCTAACTAGAAAAATATTTAGCTACCTGCTTTTAAATTATCCTGTCAAATCTGCTTAATTTTACAGTCTAAACAGTAATTTTACAGGATGTAATATATCAGCACATTGTACTTCAGCTATAAAAAACAAACAAACACGCACAACCAGACAAAATTTGTAGTAGCTTTAAAATCAGTTCATGACTTATGAGCAGAACATTTTAAAAATTCTACCTATGTGTTTTAACTTCCTACATATATCATAATGACATTTTTTAACACACATATGCATCCAAGAAAATATGGCATATAAAGTATTCCAGAGTAACTCACCTTGAGATAAGAGGATGAACCATATGTTCTCAAAATTACCTCTAGTTAGTGATTCATGATTTAGAAACTAATTTTAAAACTAAGACATTGCATACCAATTAAGGACTAAGTATACTCTTTACAAATTATCTTTTTCTAATTGGTACACTATATGCTATATTTTAGAGTGACCTGCACTTAAGCAAGAATCCATGTTAGGCTTTGTAAGCTGAAAGCATATCTATAAGAGGCATGGTCATCAAAAGAAAGAAATTTTTTACAAATTTTACAAAATCTACTTTTTAATTACAGCTAGACATTTTAAACATATGAAAAATTACTAACCTTTATTGAAAAACTAGCCAAGCCTTACAACTTTAATCTTTCGTTTCTGTTTATTATTTCTTTTCTAGGGGGAATTACCCAGTGTTCGCTCTAAGTTCCATGTCCTTTTTCTCCTATTTGTGGCCTGCATGTTTTTTGTCAGCCTTGTGATTCTCTTTGGTTACCATTGTTGGCTTGTCAGCAGAAACAAAACCACCTTAGGTAAGACGGGATATTAAGACTACAAAAAAAGTATTAATGTATATCACAGTGACCTGTGGATTATTCCCAAGAAAGAGAAAAACTTCCAGTGAAGCATTTTAGCTGCAGTGACATTAATTTCCCCCTGTTGAGATAAATGCAAACAAGTTTTACCAAACAGGAGGGCCATGGTGAATGAAGCTTACATAGGGAAGAGAACATTAGTGAAAGAAACCTCACACAAAACCAAAAATGACCATTGTTCTTTATAGTTCATTTTGGGTAATAGCTCTCTCGATTTTCAGCTTGAATTTTTTATAAGTGTTCACATGAGGAAATGAAGGAAAGAATCAGTACAGAAGGGAATACCAGAAGTTGGAGATAAAAGTCAATAAAAATAGAAGAATATAACTTAATGAGCACATCCAAAAGTAGAGTCCTAAGAAAGAACTCAAGCCAAAAAAAAAAAATTGAATATCTACAATCATCAAGGAGTTGTGTAGGGACTGTGTGTGTGAGATGAACACATTGAACAAGTGAGTTTCTAGAAAATGAATATAGTAAATTAACTTTTTTCTGTCTATTATTCTATGCTCTGGTTTGTTGTTTGAAGAACTATATTTCTGATTGATTCCAGTGCAACAATTTTTTTTATCTATGGTGAAAGAAATATTTACATTGTATGTAAATCAATTCATGACAAGTGAAGAGAAAGTGTCAAAATGTTGAATGGCTAGCTAAAATAGATTTGAAGAAAGTTTAGCACAAAGTCAATTATACTTTTAAAACTCATTTATTAATTACACTAACAGGAAAGAAGGTATTTGCACTCATTTTCCAAACCAAATATATATGTAGCACTTAGTTGCTAGGGTGGTAGATTAGCACTTTTGGCTTAGACAAGCTGCAAATTAGAAAAGAATTAAAAGCTTCATGATAAAAGAGTCTGAAAACAAAGAACAAATAGGAAATGACCAGATGCAGTCAGAGCCCATCAGTAAAAGTATTTGCTTAATGGAATAAATGTGTTTAAATATAATACGCACTAATATGGTTAAATTTCTCTTAGTCTTTAAGTCTGATTATAGTTCACCCATTCACATTTTTTTTCTGGAGTAAAATTCAGCTTACATTGTGTGCTTCAGTGTGAACATCTTCATTTCTGAAATGTTTCAAAACCAAATCAATGTTATTACTATCTCTTTATGTTATTGCTTTGGTCCCAGTTCTAAAGATGGAGATTGTTTGGCTGTTGTTGCCAATAAGATTTAAATAAAGTGCTGTTAAATCTATTATTTCACTCCTTACATGCAGCACGACAAAATTATATTATGCCCATGGCTACTTAATTTTTCTACCATCATTCATTTTTTTCTGCCTTTTTTTTTAAATAAAAGAGAGTACCAATTCTTTGTGTTTAATAACAAACTTACTTTGTGTTAAGTGGTTAAAATAGTTTTTACTAAGTAAATAAGAATGAAAGGCCTATGCTACCACAGCAGAAAGGTATCATAAGACCAAGTCTCATTGATGGAGAACTGTAAAATTATGACTTTCCTGAATTTTTTTTCCCTTTTGTCTTCTTCCTCTTTTATTCAACACCCTTACATGCCCCAGAGGCCTTCTGTACTCCAGTGTTTATAAGTGGTCCAAAGAAAAATGGGTTCAACCTTGGCTTCATCAAAAATATCCAGCAGGTGTTTGGAGACAACAAGAAGTTCTGGTTAATACCTATTGGGTCCAGGTAGGTAATGATTACCACTGAAATAAGTTGATGCTGGACCATACCTTGAAGTAACAGATTCAATTTTTATTGTAAAATGCAGCATGTATCAGTTCAATGTAAAATTTTATTCCCTAAGTTTTTCATTTCTAAGTTAGCAAAGACAAATCATGAGGTAAGGGTATGATAAAATAGGCATTTTCATGCCATTTTTTTGTGACAGTGTAAACTGGTACCATTCTTTTATAAATGAATTTGGTAATATGTACTTAAAAATCCTAAGAATCTACAAAGCCATTGTCCCAATAATTCCATTTCTGAGAATCTATTATAAAGACAGAGACAAACTAGATACAAAAATGTTAGTCACAGCAATAATTAGGATACAACTTAAAGTCTGGCAATATGAGAAAAAAACATATATATAGTAATGGTTATAAAGACTATGTCACAATAAGGGAAAATGCTTATTATATTTTAAGTGAAAAAATGTAGAATTCAAAATAGTATGTACACTGTAATATTTCAGTGAGATATGATTCACTTGTGTTAACTTGAAAGCAACCTGAATAGTGAAGAAACACATTTTTATTTATTATAGAGCACTATAATATTTATTTAAAGCTGACATTTAAAAATAAATCTGAAAAATAAAAATATATACAAATAGGACTTCTAGTCAATATAGAACAGTAAGTAAATGCTGTGCTATTCTCCTCCCATGACTACATCAAAATTACAACTAAATTATAGAACAATCATCCTGGAGATAATCTGAAAACTAGTTGAATGGAACTTCTGTAAATAAGAATACAAAGAAAAAGCCACATCAAGACTAATAGGAGGGGTGAAGACTGGAAACAGGCTGATCCCACAACCATGTAAAGAATTGGGAGGGATATCTCAGCTGTGGAGGTTCCCCCTGAGGAGCAGTAGGTCTCAGACCCACACTGTGAACCCTGGCTCAGTACACAAGTGTTGGGAAGTGGAGTCCCCACAATGTCTGGCTATGAAAATCAGTGGGGATTCTGTCTGGGTGAGATGGAGGGTTGCTATAGACCCAGGCATCTTCTTAAAGGGCCTGAGTCAGACTCACTCAATCACAAAAACTCATCCTAAGCTTGAGCGAAGAGATAGCAGCTCAAAATGTACCAGGGACCTATGGGGATAAACTGAATTGTGTGGCTTCAAGGCAAGAGCTTGAAGGGCAGCCACTATTGTTCCTTTGTTGAGCCCTCTCCCCACACTGCCTGCAGTTGCAATCAGGCACCAAATCAGAATCTGCATTAACCTAGTGAATACCCCTGGTCCAACCTGGTGACTCTCTGGGACCCCACCCCATCCAACTCCAGCACCATCCAAATCTCTTTCAGCACTTGTTTCTTCTAAGCAAAGGACTATGGTCCATGCTGAAGACTTTCTTAAAAACTGTCAAAGCTCCACAAGCCCCAGGCAGGTGACAACTGGCCTCTTTGTGACTGGTGCCTCTTGCTGAGTGTTCTAAGGCCTACAACTGGTGTCAGCTGGCCTAGGTTAGTAGTGTGGCATCTCTCATGTGACTCTGGGCACAGTATAGGCAACTACCAATCAAGCATCACTTTGTAGTTTCTAACAGGTGGCCCTAGGGAGTGCACAGGTAGAGGCTGAACTGGTCTTGCACCAGAGCCCCTCAAAAGAAGCCACAGAACAAACATACCCAATGACCAGGTTCAGATCACAAAAGAACATCACCAAATTGGCTTCACAAACAGGATACCCAAAGGGTGGTCTCAGCAGTTACTAGAGCACCAATGGGGTAAACCCTGCTGTGTGGGGTCAGCCCACACACAACAGCTCATACACTGTGATGCTGGCCAAGCCTCATAGCTAGTCAGCCTGAGGATCAACCACACCTATTATTGCAGCTATATCATTTTTCATTTCTTCTTGATTCTTATTCATCATGTATTTCTCCTTCAGCTCCTTGTAATTCTCATTGTGTTGCTCGTAATTCTCAGTCAGATGTTTGAGCATCCTTATAACCATTACTCTGAATTCTTTCTCTGACAAATTACTTGCCTCCATTTCATTTAGTTCCTTTTCTGGTGATTTCCAGAACCCGGACACATCCACAACAGCTTGCACGACAAGTTTGGGGCTGAACCACATAGTCATACAATCTATGAGGAGACTCCATCTATGAACGGTACAATAATATTCAAGTCCCAAGTACATTAGGATAGGCCAACAGCACTCAGGGCTCAACAACAATAGGAGGGCACACACAACCCACACAAAAGATACCCCAGGAGTACCTGACTCAAGTGACCAAGGAGACTACACCACTGGGATCCACAGGGCACATACTACAGAAGATCACTCTGCCAAGACTGGGAGATGTATCAAATCTACCTCACACATAGAAAGAAACCCAAAGAGTGATCCAAAATGAGGAGAAACAAACTAATCCCAAATGCAAGAGCAGGAGAAATCTTCAGGAAAAAAACTAAATGAAATGGTGGCAAGCAATTTATCAGATACAGAGTTTAAAATATGGGTTATAAGGATATTTAAGGAACTAAGGCTAAGAATAAATTATCTCATTGAAAATATGAACATAGAGAAAGGAAATATATTTAAAAACCATAATAAACCATTAAAAATAAGTCAGAAATGAAGACTGCAATATCTGGAATAAAGAATAAACCAGAGCCCTAACCGGTTTGGCTCAGTGGATAGAGCGTTGGCCTGCAGACTGAAGGGTCCCAGGTTCGATTCTGGTCAAGGGCATGTACCTTGCTTGCGGGCACATCCCCATTGGGGAGTGTGCAGGAGGCAGCTGATCGATGTTTCTCTCTCATTGATGTTTCTAACTCTCTATCCCTCTCCCTTCCTCTCTGTAAAAAAAAAAAAATCAATAAAATATACTTAAAAAAAATAAATCAGAGAAGCAAGATGGCAGTATAGGTAAATGCTGGTACTAGCACCTCCCACAACCACAGCAAAATTACAACTAAAATGAAGAACAACCATCATTCAGAACTGCCTGAAATCTGGATGAATGGAAGTTCTACAACTAGAAGTAAAGAACAAAGCACATCAAGTCTGGTAGGAGGGTTGGAGGCATGAAATGGGCTGATCAGATACTCACCTGTGGTGATTTTTAAAATCAGGAGTTATATATCCAGTTCAGAGGCCTCCCATGAGAAGCAAGGGGTGTAAGCCCCACACCAGACCCCCAGCCCAGGGTTTCAGAGCTGGAAAGAGAAGTTCCCATAACTTCAGGCTGTAAAAACCATTGGGGATTATGGCTGAGTGACAAGGTGGCTGCTGGAGTCCTAGGCAGTTCCTCTTAAAGGGCCAGTGCATGCACTTACAGGGTCTTACTCTGTCTGATCTCCAGTGCTGAGTGGCAACATTGGGGGAACCAGGAACATATGAAGAGGAACTGTATTGTCTGGCATTGGGCAGAAACTCAGGGACAGCTTTTTCTAAGATGGGGGTACTCACAGGGATCATTGTTCCTGTGCTGGGACCTCCCCCATCACAGAGCTGACTGGCAGCCATATCTGAGTTTCCATCAGTGTGGCTCACACAGTTCCCTCCACATTGGTGATTCTCTAAGACCCCATCCAACTTGCAGCCCCACCAAAGTGGCTTGCAGTAGCTTTTCCATAGGAAAGGACTATCCTGGATCAGGCCTCAAAATTTCCTAAAATCTCTCAAACAGGCAGCAGCTGGCATGAGTGTGCCCCATACCTGTCCATAAGAGGCCCAAGACCTGGCACTAGCAACAGTGTACCTTGCTTCAAACTTGGCCTCACCTAAGCACTTCTAAGCACAATACAAATAGCAGCTATCTGAAGATCACTGTAGCTCCTTCTAGGTGTCCCCAGCAAGTGGCTGACTTTGCACTTCCCAGGAGGCCACAGAGTTAGTGCACCTGGTGGACAACTTCAGACCATACCAGATTATAACTCTATACATCCACAAGTGGCACACTCAAGGGGCAGACTCATTGAGCACCAAAGCCCCGCTGAAGCAGGTCCTGCTCCATAGGGGTGTCTCCTACACAGCAACTCTTCCACTGTAAATGCAGCCGGTCCTCACAGCCAATTGGCCTGCAGATCAACTCCTCCAAGTGACACCAACAGCAATGAAGGTTCAACTGCAACAAGGCTATGCACATAACCTATAAAAGGGGCACACCTAGAATGCCCAGCTCAGGTGACTGGGGAGATCGAGCCACTGGGCCCTACAGGGCACCTACAACACAAGGCCATTCTACCAATTTCAGGAGACATAGCAGCTCTACCTAATACATAGAACAAACACAGGGAAGTAGCCAGTGTGCAGAGAAAAATAAATATGACGAAAGAACAGAAGAAATCTCCAGAAAAAGAAATAAATGAAATGGAGGCAAGTAAACTACTGGATACAGAGTTCAAAACAATGGTGATAAGGTTGTTCAAGGATCTTAATGAGAGCTTCAAGGGACTCAATGAGAGCTTCAAGGGACTTTTTGAGACTTTCAAGGATCTGAGTGAGAATTTCAAAGGCATGAAAAAGGACCAGTCAGAAATTAAGCACCGCTGAAGGCCCCAAGACCTCCACAGTGTGTTAATGCAGAGTGGCGCACCACCCTGGCTGCAGGCTCCAGTATCCCCTTCAGTGATTTGCAGAGTCGTGCACCACCCCACCGTGGGCTCGGGGACCCCATAGTGAGTCCCAGAGATACATACCACTCCAGCAGCATGTTTCGGGACAGCACAGTGAGTCACACACCAGTGGGACCTTACAAGCAACCCTTGCTATGGGAGCCTGGAACCTGAGCACATCCACAACAGCTTGCATGACAAGTTTTGGGCTGAACCACATAGTCAGACAATCTATGAGGAGACTCCATCCATGAATGGTACAATAACATTCAAGTCCCAACTACATTAGGAGAACCCAAATAACTCAAGTAGTGGGCTTTCCTAGAACACCCAGATCAGATCTGAGAGACTGCACCACTGGGTCCCACAAAACACCTACTACGTAGGATGACCCCCCAAAAATCTGAGTGGCATAGCAGTTTGATCTAAGACATAGAAACAAATACAAAGTGATAGCAAAAATGTGGAGGAAAAGAAACAATGCCCAAATGAAAGAAAAGGAGGAAATCACCAGAAAAGGAACTAAATGAAATGGAGGCAAGTAATTTGTCAGAGAAAGAATTCAGAGTAATGGTTATAAGGATGCTCAAACATCTGACTGAGAATTACAAGCAACACAATGAGAATTACAAGGAGCCAAAGGAGAAATACATGATGAATAAGAATCAAGAAGAAATGAAGAATGATATAGCTGCAATAAAGAACACAATGGAAGGTTTCAACAGTAGACTACAAGAAGTTGGGGACCAATTCAGCAAATTAGAAGACAAGGTAGAAAAAACTCCCAAGCAGAGAAGCAATAGGAAAAATAAATTAAAAAGCAGGAGAAGAATCTAAAAGAGCTTTGGAACAACATGAAACAATACAACATCCTCATAATAGGGATGTCAGAGGGGGAAGAAGATGATCAAGGCATAGAAAACCTGTTTGAAGAAATAATGACAGAAAACTCCCATGACTTGGGCAAGAAAACAGTCACACAAGTCTAAGAAGGACAGAGAGTACTAATCAAGATGAACGCAAAAAGACCAACACCAAGACACATAATAATTAAATTGACAAACGTAAAAGACAAAGAATCTTAAAGGCTGCAAGTGAGAGACAGGAAATTACCTACAAGGGATCTCCCATTATATTATCAGCTGACTTCTCAATGGAAATACATCATGCCAGAAGGGAATGGCATGGAGTATACAAAATAGTGAAAAGCAAGGGACTAATCCCCAAAATATATCCATCAAAGCTATCATTCAAAATTGAAGGTGAAATCAGGAGCTTTACAGACAAACAATGTTAAAGGGACTGTTGTATAACAAAGAAATACAAAGGATAGAAGGAACACAGGCATAAAGAACAAAATGGCAAGAAACAAGTAAATCTCAATAATAACCTTAAGTGTAAATGGATTAAGTACTCCAATCAAGCCATGACCGATTTGGCTCAGTGGATAGAGCATTGGCCTGCAGACTGAGGGGTCCTAGGTTCGATTCCGGTCAAGGGCATGTAGTGTGGTTGCGAGCACATCCCCAGTGGGGGGTGTGCAGGAGGCAGCTGATAGATGTCTCATTGATGTTTCTGACTCTCTGTCCCTCTCCCTTCTTCTCTGTAAAAAATTAATAAAATATATTTAAAAAAACACATAGGGTAGATAAATGGATAACAAAACATGATCCATATATATGCTTTCTACAAGAGACCCACCTCTGAACAAAGGACTCACACAGACTGAGAGTGAAGGGGTGAAGAAACTTCTTCAGGCAAATGGAAATGGAAAAAAAAAAAACCTGGGGCAGCAATACTTTTATCTGAATTAATAGGCCTCAAAGTGAAGGCCATAATAAGATATAGGAAAGGCCTCTTCATAATACTAAAGGAATTTATAAAACAAGAGGATATAACTTTGATAAACATACATGCACCCAATACAGGATCATTCAAAGACACACACACGCACACACACACACACGCACGCACGCACGCAAACTTCTGGAAGATATCAAGTAAGAGATCTACTGCAATACACTCATAGTAGGGGACTTTAATACTACATTAACATCACTGGATAAATCTTCTGGATAAAAATCAACAAAGAAACAGCAATCATAAATGGCACAGTCGATCATATGGAACTAATTGACATCTTCAGAACATTTCACCCCAAAGTTATGGAATATACATTCTTCTTAAGTGCACATGGGACATTTTCAAACATAGATTACATGTTTGGACACAGGCTAAGTCTCTAAAAATTCAAGAAGATTGAAATCATATCAAGCATCTTCTCTGATCACAATGGCATAAAATTAGAAATAAACTACAATAAAAATACTCAAAAGCAATCAAACACATGGAGGCTAAATATCATGCTAATAAACAATGAGTTACCAAAGAGGTCAAAGAAGAAATTAAAAATATCCTGGAAACGAATGACAATGAAAACACAACAATCCAAAGTCAGTGAAAGTTCATAGCACTACAAACTTGCCTTAAAAAACAAAAACAAACTTGTAATAATTTATCTAACACTACCACTTAAATAATTAGAAAAGGAGCAACAAAAAAACCTCAGAGGAAGTAGAAGGAAAGAAATAATAAAGATCAGAGGGGGAAAAAAGATGGCAACCGGCAAGAAGGTAGGGAGGGACAGTGTGTGAGAGAGTTAAGGAGTGATAGAGGAGCAGCATGTTCATTGTACCTTATTGTTTGGTACTATGCACTCATTGGAACATGATGGTGAACAACAAAAAAAAACACAGGGTCCCTTCCTCATAGTTCTTACTGTTTAATTAGGGGTTTAGACATCAAATCTCATAATCACATACCCAAACATACAATTCCAAATGATAAGTCTTATGAAGGAATGGTATTTGGTTCTACATTTAATGAAGAGATCAGACTTGGTCTAGATCAGTGATGGCGAACCTTTTGAGCTCGGCGTGTCAGCATTTTGAAAAACCCTAACTTAACTCTGGTGCCATGTCACATATAGAAAGTTTTTGATATTTGCAACCATAGTAAAACAAAGACTTATATTTTTGATATTTATTTTATATATTTAAATGCCATTTAACAAAGAAAATTCAACCCAAAAAAATGAGTTCATGTGTCACCTCTGACACGCGTGTCATAGGTTCGCCATCACTGCTCTAGCCACTAGGGACAAAGACCTGTGACCACAGCTGCAGATCCACAGACACCAAGAATCCAGATATCCCAGCTGCAGATTTCTGTGAGTCACAGAACCATCCTCCTCCCCACAGGCTTGCTGTAGCACCATATGAACTGCTGAACATGCCCTGCACAAGCAGGTCTCCTGCCCACACAGGGAGGCTCCGGCTCCGCTGCCTGAATTTGAGCCTGAGACATGGACACTGGGAATCTGTTTCCCACTGAGCGCAATCGTGTGACCAGACCCCATGCCCACACAGGGTGACTCCAGCTCCACTGCTTGAAATTGAGCCTGGGCAAGCGGACACTGGAAATCTGTTTCCTGCAGAGCACAATCTCGTGACCAGACCTCATGCCCACACAAGATGGCTCCAGCTTGACTGCCTGAATTTGAGCCTGGAATCTGTTTCCAGCAGAGCGCACTCTCGTGACCAGACCCCACACCTACCCAGAGCAGCAGTGACACCTGACTTTGTTTCTTGGCAAGCGCAGATGGAAGTCTGTTTTCCACAGTGCAGGAGTGGACCTGCTGCCGACACAGAACAGCTGTGCAACCCGGTCCCCCAAGCAGACCGGGGACCCTGATTCTCTGCATGAGAGGCAGCACTGAGCACCAGTGACTTGACTCTGTTTCTCATCATGTGAGCCTGGGATCCCTGATTCCCAGTGCATGCACACTAAGAGCCAGTGCATGCGCACACAGGGACTCTGAT
Organism: Myotis brandtii; assembly: GCF_000412655.1. Taxonomy (NCBI): domain Eukaryota; kingdom Metazoa; phylum Chordata; class Mammalia; order Chiroptera; family Vespertilionidae; genus Myotis; species Myotis brandtii. The sequence continues at coordinate 58,946 of NW_005361942.1, read as the reverse complement.
TCCCAGCGTGCGGCGCAACAATCAACAGAGACTCCAATACTCGATTCTTCAAATGGACACAGTGGGATTCTGACTCCTGACACACTCTAGGGGACTCTGATTTTTTCCACATGCCAGTGGGGTCTCTTTGTCATCACGGCACAGGCTGGGTTCCTAATATTAGGTGCACGTGTGAGACTGCACTGAGCACCAGTGACTCTGATCCTGGGAGAGCTCTCACCAACCCACAGTAGCCACATGTCTTGGTGTCGGAGCTCTTCAGTGACACTCTGGTGGTGTGAAGCTCCCAAAGCACACAGCCCAGGCCTCCGCAACTCCGCATTTGAACCTTCTGGTGATAGTTAGAATGGGGAGACGACAAAACAATACCTAGAGGGAAAAAAAGGGAAATCACCAAGAAAGGAAATAAGTGAAATGGAGGCATGCAAAATGACAGAAAAAGAATTCATAGTAATGGTCATACAATTCATACACTGGATGGTTGAGAAAATCCACAACCTATACAAAAATCAAAAGAAAATAAAGTGATATAACTACAATAAAAAATACCATGGCATGTTCAGGGGGTAGGGGAGGCCAGGGGAAGGTCAATGGGGAAAAAAAACGAGACACATGTACCACTTATTTGTAATACTTTATTTTTTTTATTTTTTGACTGAATTAAATTTTTAAATTTTCTTTTATTGCTTAAAGTATTACAAAGAATATTATATATGTCTCCTTTTTTCCCCCTTTGACATTTCACTGGCCTCCCCTACCCACAGTGTCTTGTGTCCATTAGTTCTGCTTATATGCATGCATACAAGTCTTTTGGTTGATCTCTTATCCCCCCCACCCGCCCCTGGCT
>NW_005361942.1:45025-54149 GCF_000412655.1 Myotis brandtii | reverse complement strand
TTCCTTTTCTGGTGATGCCTGTTTTTCTTTCATAAGCAGGCTGTTTTTTTTGTCTCCCCATGATCTCTCTTCTCCGGGTGTTTGGTTATGTAGTTCTCTCTCTGTTGCATTGATTTAAAGGCACAAAACACAACATAACAAGGCACAATGCACAAGGTACTGAACACAAATGTATTCAGATACTAATAACCCCAAATAAAGGTGACCACCAGAGAAAAGAGAAGTAGGGGATAAGGAAGAAAGAAGAAGAGAAAAAGAAAAAAGAGAAAAGGAAAAAAATGTGCAAAAATGAAATTGGGAAAAGGAAAAAAAAAGTAAAAGAAAAAGAAAGAGAATGAAATAGAACAGGGGAAGAAACTATTTATATGGGGTTAAAACTCCAATAGAACAGCCACTAATCCCAGCCTCTTCCAGCAACAGATACCTAGATATGAATGCAAACTATAAACAACAACTAATATCAAGTGAAGCAAGGGAAAACTGAAGCAAATATAACCAGAAAAAAAAAACAAAAAAGAAAAAGAAAAAGAAAAAGCGAAACAATCTCACAAACAAGCATAAAAAACCCCAATATAATCAACAGTCAAGTAAACAACAACAAAACGACACAGAGAAAAAAAATTTGGATAGTGAAGAAAGAGAAGAGAGAGGTGTATATGGACTTAGAAAAGGGGATTGGAAATTAGATATATAAGTAGGGTGAATTTTAACAGGGTAAAAAGAAGGAATAGGGAATATTTAAAGCAGGAATAAGGTAAGAGAAACAGGACAACAAAAAGGGAAAAGTGAGGAAGAGTGTTTTGGCATAAAGGTAAAGTTGAGGTAGAGTAAAATGATGCTAAATGAAAGATGAAAATAGAATATAGAACACTAATTCCAAAATAATATAAAGAGAAAATAAAATGACACATTAAAAAAAAAGGAAAAGTGGTAGTAGTAATAATCCTGGTTAAAAATAAAAATATGGTAATTAAAAAGGTAAAATCAGATGACGAAAAAAGAAAAAAATTTAGTTGCTTAAGTAAAAGGTTCAAAAAATAAAAATGTACAGTAGTGAAGGTGCTTCACTTCCTCTACTCTTCTGTTTGGCACGCCTTAGTCCTGTCAGGTATTCAGGAGAGTGTTGAAGTTCCCTGCGATACACTGTTCCTCTGTGCTGTAAACCACAGTCCTGATTTTAAAGCAGGCAGTATTTCTTTTTTTCCCAGACTGCCTTTATTTGTGTTTACAGAAGAGTCAGTTCGTGGTTCAGCCTCTGGTTGGCAGTGTTTTTGGATTGACCTTCGAGGCTATAAGTCCTCTCTAGCCAGTATTTAGGTTTTGTTTTCCCTATCGCACTTAATACTGGTTTGAGAGAGTCGACTGCCCCAGAGCTGGTTCCTTGATCGTTACTCCCCGCTCTGATTCCCAGGTTCCACAAACACAACTTTCCCCTTCAGTCTCTGTGAGTGACCCCAATTGGGTGATCCTATGTATTGGGTTTATTAATCAAAAGCAAAGATTTAAGGAGAGAGGAAAAAAAAAAGAGCCAGAGTAGGTGTGTGAGCTTGCAACCCTCCACCATCCAGCTATGTGCACAATTCTCCCAAAGTCTCTTCTGCACATCCTCTCTCCCCTGGCACTAAGCAGTGGGCACACTGGCAAAGTCCGAGGCTGCCTTTTTGCACCCAGTCCAGCTATGGGCTGATTTTTAGAGTTCCCTTCTGCCAACAGCCCTGCGGGACCCCTTCCACACTCGCGGATCACGCTGGCCCTAAGGGCTGCGGACTTTGTGGGGCGCAGATTTCCCCTGCGCGCGTTCCTCTCTCCAACCTGAATTACAAAATGCACCTATATCTAGGTGAAATCTGACCTTTCCGTGAGGAGCAGGAGGGCTCGTCTGAGTCCACGTATTCGCTGTGCTTGTGATCCGCTGTTCCTGGCTTAATAGTTGGTCCCTGGGTACCGTGGTTGCAGGGTCTCTGGATGTATACGCTTCCGATATTAGCCACTCAAGATGGCGCTGTCTCCGCGGCTGAGCCGGCTGCTCCAGGAGAGATTTCAGCAGCAGTGGAGGCTGCCTGGTGTTTACCAGGGTTATATCTTCTTGTTGTATTGATCCCTTTAGTATTATGAAGTGGCCTTCCTTATCTCTTGTTATGGCCTTCACTTTGAGGTCTATTTTGTCGGATATAAGTATTGCTACCCCAGCTTTCTTTTCCTTTCCATTTGCGTGAAAGATATTTTTCCATCCCTTCACTTTCAGTCTGTGTGAGTCCCTTTTAATGAGGTGGGTCTCTTGTAGACAGCAAATGTATGGGTCATGTTTTTTTATCCATTCAGCCACTCGATGTCTTTTGATTGGACCATTTAGTCCATTTACGTTTAAAGTTATTATTGAAAGGTACTTGTTTGTAGCCATTTCTATTTTTTTGTGGCTGTTTTCTTTCTGGGCTTTTTATTTCTTCTTTTTACACCAGTCCCTTTAGCATTTCTTGCATTGCTGGCTTGGTGGTGATGAACTCCCTTAGCCTTTTTTTGTCTGTGAAGCTTCTTATTTCCCCTTCAATTTTGAATGATAGCCTTGCTGGATAGAGTATTCTTGGATTCAGTCCTTTGCTTTGCATCACTTTGTAAATTTCCGTCCATTCTTTTCTGGCCTGATGTGTTTCTGTTGAGAAATCATTTGATAATCTAATGGGAGATCCCTTGTATGTAACTTTCCGTCTCTCTCTTGCAGCCTTTAAGATTCTCTCTTTGTCCTGAACATTTGCCATGGTAATTATGATATGTCTTGGTGTGGGTCTTTTCGGGTTCATCTTGTTTTGGACTCTGTGCTTGTGTAACTTTTTTCTTCCTCACCTTAGGGAAGTTTTCTGACATTATTTCTTCAAATAGGTTTTCTAAGCCTTGTTCCTCTTCCTGTTGTTCTGGCACCCCTATTATTTGTATGTTGCTTTGTTTCATGTTGTCCCATAACTCCCTTAGGCTCTCCTCCTGCCTTTTAATTTTTTCTCCAATTGCAGCTCAGTTTGGGTGTCTTTTGCTTCCCTGTCTTCTAATTCTCTAATTTGGTCCTCCGCTTCTGGGATTTATTCCAGTGATACAAGTCTGGTACAGTTTCTGCAAATCAATAAATGTGATACGTCACATAAACAAATTGAAAGACAAAAACCACATGATCATATCAATTGATGCACAAAATGCATTTTAGAAAATCCAACACCCTTTCTTGATAAAAACTCTCAGAAAAGTTGGAATAGAGGGAACATACCTCAACATAATAAAGGCCTTATATGACAAACCTACAGCCATCATCATGTTCAATGTGCAAAAACTAAAACATTTCCTCTAAGAACAGGAACAAGACAGGAATGCCAACTTTCACCACTCCTGTTCAACATAGTACTGAAAGTGCTAGCCATAGTGATCAGACAAGAAGAAGAAATTAAAGCATCCAAATTGGAAAAGAAGCAATAAAACTGTCATTATTCACAAATGACATGCTATGGTACAAAAAAAAACCCTAAAAACTCCATCAAAAAACAACTAGGTTTAATAAATGAATTTGGCAATGTAGCAGGATGTAAAATTAACACCTGGGAATCAATGGTATTTTTATACACCAATAATGAACTCTCAGAAAGAGAAACTAAAAAAATCAATACCATTTACCATTGCAACAAAATATTAAGAGACTTATGAATAAACTTTACCAAGGTGGTAAAAGACCTGTACTCAGAAAACTACAGGACATTAAAAAAATAGATGAGGAAGATATAAACATGTGGAATAATATACTGTGTTCATGGATTGGTAGAATCAACATAATTAAAATGTCCATACTATTCAAAGCAATCTACAGATTCAATGCAATCCTTATAAAATCACTAACAGCGTATTTCACAGATCTAGAACAAGACCCCAAATAGCCGCAGCAATATTGCGAAAGAAGAACAAAGTTGGAGAGATTACAATACCAGGTATCAAATTATACTATAAACCCACTGTACTCAAAACATCCTGGTACTGTAAGAACAAGAAGCATATAGACCAATGGAATAGAACAGAGAACCCAGAAATCATCCCAAGCCATTATGCTCAATTAATATTTGACAAAGGAAGCTAGAGCATACAATGGAGTCAAGACAGTCTCTTCAATAAATGGCGCTGGGAAAATTTCACAGATACATGCAAAAAAAATGAAAGTGTACTATCAACTTACACCAAACACAAGAATACTCTCAAAATGGATAAAAGACTTAAATGTAAGATGTGATACCCTAAATATCCTAGAGGAAATCATTGGCAGCAAAATATCAGGTATCTCTTGCATCAATATGTTTACCCATATGTTTTCTAGGACAATACAATGAAAACTAAGGAGAAAATAAATAAATGGGACTACATCAGAATAAAAAGCTTCTGCATAGCAAAAGAAACCATCAACAAAATAATAAGAGAGTGCATTGCATGGCAGAACATATTTGCCAATGATACCTTAGATAATGGTTTAACCTCCAAGTATTATATGGAACTCATATAACTTAACAAACAAATGAAAAACAAATCCAAGTAAAAAATGGGCAAAGGACCTAAATAGACACTTCCCTAAAGTGGACATATAAGGCCAAGAGACATGAACAAATGCTCAATGTCACTAATTTGCAAGAAATGAGAATTAAAAAGATAATGAGGTACCATCTCACACCTGTTAGAAGGCTATCATCAACAAATCACCATACAAGTGTTGGCGTGAATGTGAACAGGGAACCTTGGTACACTGCTGGTGGTAATGCAGACTGGTACAGCCTCTGTGGAAAACAGTATGAAGTTTCCTCCAAAAATTAAAAATGGAACTCCCTTTTGACTCAGTGATCCCACTTCAAGTAATATATCCTAAGAAATCTTATACATTAATCAGAAAACTACGTGCATCACTGTGTTCATAGCAGTGCAATTTACAATAGCTAAGATTTGGAAACAGACTAAGTGCCCATCAGCAAATGAACGGATTAAAAATGTGGTATATTCTGATCCTGGACGAGCATGGCCCCCACCAACCCATGGCGGCCACACGCCTTGGTATCAGAGCTCTTCAGTGACACATGGCGGGTGTGAAGCTCCCACTGCACATGGCAAGGCCCCTGCAACTCGACATTTGAACCTTCTGGTGATAGAATGTGGAGACAATGAAACAATCCCCAGAGAAAAGAAAAGGAAATAAGTGAAACAAGCATGCAACATGACAGAAAAAGAATTCAGAGTAATGGTCATACAGTTCATACACGAGATGGACGAGAAAATCAACAAGCTATGCAAAAATCAGGAAGAAATGAAAAGTGATATAGCTACATTCAAAAACACCTTGGAAGGTTACAACAGTAGACTAGAATAAGCAGAGTACTGAATTAGTGAGTGAGAAGATAAAGTACAGAAACAAGCCCAATATGAACAGCAACTGGAGAAAAAAATTAAAAAACAGGAGGAGAGCCTAAGGGAGCTTTGGAACAACGCAAAACGAAGTAAGGTATGCATAATAGGGCTGCCAGAAGGACAAGAAGAGCAACAAGGATTAGAAAACCTATTAGAAGAAATAATGACAGAAAACATCCCTGATATGGGGAAGAAAAAAGTTACACAAATACAGAGAGTCCCAAGCAATATTAATCTCAAAAGACCCACACCAAGACATGTCATAATTACAATGGGAAATGTTAATGACAAAGAGAGAATATTAAAGGCTGCAAGAGAGAGACAGAGAGTTACCTACAAAGGATCCCCCATCAGATTATCAACTGATTTCTCAACAGAAACACATCAAGCTAGAAGGGAATAAAAGGAGGTATACAAAGTGATGCAAAGCAAAGGATACACTACCCAGCAATACTACCAATCAAAATTGAAGGGGAAATAATGAGCTTCACAGACAAAAAAAAAGGCTAAGGGAGTTTATCTCTATTAAGCAAGCAATGCAAGAAATGCTAAAGGGAATGCTGTAAAAATAAGAAATAGAAAGGGAAGAAGGAACACAGGCACAAAAAATAGAAATGGCTACAAATATGATTTCAATAACAACTTTAAATGTAAACAGACTAAATGCTCCAATCGAAAGACATCAAGTGGATGAATGGATAAAAAGCATGACCCATATATATGCTGTCTAAAGAGACCCACCTCAGAACAAGGGACTCACACAGACTGAAAGTGAAAGGATGGAAAAATAACTTGCAGGCAATTGGAAATGAAAAAAAAAGCTGGGGTAGCAATACCGAAATAACAACAGACCTCACAGAAATACAAAGGATTGTTAAAAAATTCTATGAACAACTCTATTGCAACATACTAGACAACTTGGAGGAAACAGACATATTCTTAGGAAAATACGACCTCCCAAAATTCAATCTGGAAGATTCTAAATATCTCAATATGCTGATAACTATGGAAGAAATTGAAGCAGTCATCAAAAAGCTTCCTTCAAACAAAAGCTCAGGGCCAAAAGGCTTCACAGGGGAGTTATACCAAACATTCAAGGAAGAACTAAGACATATCTTCCTCAGACTATTCCAAAAAATTCAAGAGCAAGGAACACTTCCAAGCTCATTCTATGAAGCCAGCATCACCCTAATACCAAAACCAGATAAAGACAACACAATGAAAGAGAATTACAGGTCAATATCCCTCATGAACATAGATGCCAAAATCCCCAACGAAATTCTAGCAAATTGGATCCAGCAGTACATCAGAAAAATCATACACCATGAGCAAGTTGGATTTATCCCAGGGATGCAAGGATGGTACATTATCTGCAAATCAATAAACGTGGTCCATCACATAAACAAATTGAGAGATAAAAACCACATAGTCATATCAATTGATGCAGAAAAAGCATTTGACAAAATCCAACACCCATTTTTGATAAAAACTCGCAGCAAGGTGGGAGTAGAAGGATCATACCTCAACATAATAAAAGCCACATATAATAAACCCACAGCCAACATCATACTCAATGGACAAAAACTAAAACCATTTCCCCTAAGAATGGGAACAAGACAGGGATGCTCACTCTCACCACTCCTGTTTGACATAGTACTGGAATACTAGCCATAGTGATCAGACAAGAAGAAGAAATAAAAGGCATCCGAATTGGAAAAGAAGAAGTAAAACTGTCCTTATTTGCAGATGACACGATACTGTACATAGAAAACCTAAAAACTCCATCAATAAATTATAAGACTTAATAAATGAATTCAGCAATGTAACAGGATACAAAATTAATGCCGAGAAATCTATGACATTTCTATATACCAATAGTAAACTTGTAGAAAGAGACTAAAAAAGCAATCCCATTTACCATCGCACCAAAAAAAAATTAAGATACCTAGAAATAAATTTAACTAAAGAGGTAAAAGACCTGTACTCACAAAACTACAGGAAACTGAGAAAAGAGATAGAGGAAGACATAAACAGATGAAGAACATACCGTGTTTATGGATTGGTAGAATCAACATCATCAAAATGTTCGTACTACCCAAAGTAATCTATAGATTCAATGCATTCCCCATCAAAATACCAATGGCATATTTTACAGACCTAGAACGAACTTTCCAAAAATTCAGCTGGAATAATAAAAAAAAAAAGACCCTGAATAGCTGCAGCAATCCTGAGAAAGAAGTATAAAGTAAGTGGGATCTCAATACCAGATATCAAGCTGTATTACAAAGCCACTGTTCCCCAAACAGCCTGGTACTGGTACAAGAAGAGACATATAGATCAATGGAATAGAATAGAGAACCCAGAAATCAATTTCACCAATTAACATTCCACAAAGGAGTCATGAACATACAATGGATTTAAGACAGCCTCTTCAATAAATGGTGTTGGGAAAATTGGACAAATACATGCAAAAAAAATGAAACTGGACCACCAACTTCCACTATACACAAAAATAAACTCAAAATAAATAAATCACTTAAACATAAGACTGGAAACCATAAAAATATTAGAGGAATACACAGGCAGCAAAAACTCAGACATATGCCAAAGGAATTTCTTCACTGATACTGTTCCTAGGGCAATGGAATCTAGAGAAAATAAACAAATGGGACTACATCAAAATAAAAAGCTTCCGCACAGCAAAGGAAACCATCAACAAAACAACCAGAAAGCCCACTGCATGGGAGAACATATTTGCCAATGTTATCACCAGTAATGGTTTAATCTCCAACATTTACAGGGAACTCATACAACTTAACAAAAGGAAGAAAAACAACCCAATCAAAAAATGGGCAATGGTCCTAAATAGGTACTTTTTTGAAAGAAGACAGAAGGAAGGCCAAGAGACATAAGAAAACATGCTCAAAATCACTAATTATCAGAGAGATGCAAATCACAATGACAATGAGGTACCATCTCACACCTGTCAGAATGGCTATCATCAACAAATCAACAAATGGCAAGTATGGGCGAGGATGCCTAGAAAAAGGACCCTCGTGCACTGCTTGTGGGAATTCAGACTGGTGCAGCCACTGTGGAGAACAATATGGACTTTCCTCAAAAAACTAAAAATGGAACTCCCATTTGACCCTGTGATCCCGCTTTTAGGAATATATCCCAAGAAACTAGAAACACCAATCATAGAGGATATATGCACCCCTATGTTCTTAGCAGCACAATTCACCATAGCTAAGATTTGGAAACAGCCTAAGTGCCCATCAGCAGATGAGTGGATTAAAAACTGAGGTACCTCTACACAATGGAATACTATGCTGCAGTAAAAAAGAAAGAATTTTTACCATTTGCAACAGCATGGATGGAACTCCAGAGCATTATGCTAAGTGAAATACACCAGTCAGAGGAAGATAAATATCACATGATCTCACTGATTTATGGAATATAATGTACAACATAAACTGATGAACAGAAACAGATTCAGAGACAGAGAAGCATCGATCAGTCTGTCAAACCTCAGAAGGAAGGTAGGGGAGGTTGGGTTAAGGGGAAGAGATCAAGCAAAGGACTTATATGCATGCATATAAGCCTAACCAGTGGAGACAGAAAACAGGGGTGAGGGCATGAAAGGGGGGTTTGGGGGGTAATGGGGGGATGAGGACACATATGTAATACATTAATCAATAAAGACATA
>NW_005361942.1:30364-42183 GCF_000412655.1 Myotis brandtii | reverse complement strand
TGGGACATATGTAATACTTTAAACAATACTTTTTAAAAAAAAAAATAACTTCTAGTGCAAAAAAATCCAAAACAATAGAGATTTCAAAAAAAGAATAAACTGGATGAGTCCTGGATGGTTACTCATTGGTTAGAATGTAGGCCCACAGACCAAAGGGTCTTGGGTTTAATTCCATTCAAGGGCGCATACCTCAGTTTCAGGTCAATCCCCGTCCTAACTCAGGGCAAGTGTGGGAGGCATCCAATGGATGTGTTCCTCTTACATGGAAGTTTCTCTGTATCTCTCTCCCTCCCTTCAACTCTCTCTAAAAGACAATGGAAAAAATATCCTTAGGTGAGGATTAACAACAAAGAAATGAATAAACCAGTAGAAAGACTAGTAGATTAGATAAAGCCGATTGTTAAATCAGTGATTTAGAAGACAAGGTAGTGGGAAATGCCCTATCAGCATAGCAAAAAGAAAAAAAAATGGGGATAGTTTAAGGAAACTTCAGAGAAGTATCAAGAATATCAATATTTGCATCATAGGGCTACAAGAAAAAAAAAGAGTGAGAGCAAGGTATTGAAAATCTATTATGAGTGAAAACTTCCCTAATGTGGCAAAATAAAAGACATACATGTCCAAGAAGTACAGAGATTCCCAAACAAGGGGAACCCAGAGAGGCCCACATCAAGACACACCATAAGTAAAACGACAAAGGTTAAAGACAGAGAGATTCTTAAAAGCACCAAGAAAAAGTTAGTTAGTTACCTAAGACTGTGAACTGATTTTTCAACAGACACTTTGAAGGCCAGAAGGGTTTGGCCCAAAATATTCAAAATGATGAAAAGTAGTGCTCTAAAAACAAGACTACTATACTCAGCAAGGCTAGCATTTAGAATCAAAAGCAGAGAGTTTCCCAGTCAAGTAAAAGATAAAGAAGCTCATCACTACTTAACCAGTTTGCACCATTTGATGCTTGTGTGATGAAATGCTATTTGAAAAATTATCTTAGATACTATGAAGAAGAAAAACAAGGAAAGAAATTTGAAATAAATACCAAATATATTCACACTCAAATGTAAATGATACCAAGAAATGAAATATTAACATTTTTATTTTAAAGTAGTGCCTGCAATGCTATAAATTCATGTTTACAGCACACTCATTTACTGCCTTTAATTGTCTCCAAAAGCCTTTTGTGATTGTTCATGACATGCATGCCTGGATGTGAACTTCAACTTCTACCCAACCCCCAATATAATGTAAATTTTGTAAGTGTGAAATTAAGTTAAATGAGGCATGTCCTGTAAGGGTTATAAGTATGAAACAATGTGACCTATTTTTTAAAATTTTTTATAATGTGCTATTTTGTTTCCTAATAAATATTTGATGTGTTTTTTTTTCAAAACACCAAAAAATAAAAATAAAGGGACTTCATTAAGGAAAAAAGGGGGAAAAGATCATGAATATGAATAATAAAATGGCAATAACTATATATCACTAATCACTTTAAATGTACATGGATTAAATGCTCCAGTTAAAAGACATAGGGCTGCTAACTAGATAAAAAGACAAGACCCATACATATGCTTTCTACAACAGACCTACCTCACATTTGAAGACACACATTCTGAAAGTAAATGGATGGAAAAATATATATTATGCAAATGGAAGTGAAAAAAAATCTCTGGTAGCAATATTTATATCAGACAAAATAAACTTTGAAACAGACAAAGAAGAAAATTTCAAAATTATAAAGGGATCAATCCAATAGGAGGATATAACCCTTTTAAATTAGGTATTTACATACCCAATATATAAATATATAAACATCAATGGGCATAAAGGACATGAACCATCAATGGGTCATATGGTAATTGTAGGAAATGTTAGCACCCCATTGACATCAACAATGTTAACATTTCATTGACATCAACAATAGATCATCCAACAGAAAATCAACGAGAAATAGAGCCTTAAATGACACATTTGACCAGATAGATTTAATTGATATTTGCGAGCATTTTACTCCAATGCAGCAGAATATACATTCTTTTCAAGTGTTCATGAAACATTGTCCAGGATAGACAACATGTTAGGGCCACAAAACAAGTGTCAATAATTTTAAGAAGATTGAAATTGCAACAAGCACCTTTTTTTTATCACAATGGTATAAAACTAGGTATCAGTTACATAAAGAACACTGATAAAATTACATGGAGACTAAATAACATGTTAAGAAACAGTGAATATATTAAAAATGAGATTAAGTAATAACTCAATAGATACCTCAAGAACAATGAAAATGAGGACACAACAACCAAAAATTTATAATACACAGTGAAAACTGTCTGACAAGGGAAATTTATAGAATTACAAGCCTACATCTACTTATACACAAGGAAACTAGAAAAAGAACAAACAAAGCCCAAAGTGAGTAGAATGAAGCAAATAATAGTGAAAATAAATGAAATAGAGTCTAAACTATAATACAAAAGACCAATAAAACCAATAACAGGTTCTTTAAAGGCAGAAATAGGATTGATAAGCCTTTAACCAGACTCATCAAGAGAAAAAGAGAGGATCCAAATAAGGCTTTTATTATGTTGAGGTATGATCCCTCTATTCCCATTTTGCTGAGCGTTTTTATCAAGAAAGGGTGTTGGATTTTTGTCAAATCTTTTTCTGCCATCAATTGATATCACTATATGATTTTTATCTCTCAATTTGTTTATGTGATGTATCACGTTTATTGATTTGTGGATATTGTACCATCCTTGCATCCCTGGGATAAATCCTACTTGGTCATGGTGTATGATCTTTCTGATGTACTGCTGGATCCGATTTGCTAAGATTTTGTTGAGGATTTTGGCATCTATGTTCATGAGGGATATTGGCCTGTAATTCTCTTTCATTGTGTTGTCTTTACCTGGTTTTGGTATTAGGGTGATGCTGGCTTCATAGAATGAGCTTGGAAGTGTTCCTTCCTCTTGAATTTTTTGTAGTAGTCTGAGGAGGATAGGTTTTAGTTCTTCCTTGAATGTTTGGTAAAACTCCCCTGTGAAGCCCTCTGGCCCTGGGCCTTTGTTTGCTGGGAGCTTTTTGATGACTGCTTCAATTTCCTCCATAGTTATCGGCCTATTGAGATTTTAAGATTCTTCCTGATTGAGTTTTGGAAGGTTGTATTTTTCTAGGAATAAGTCCATTTCCTCCAGGTTGTCTAGTTTGTTGGAATAGAGTTGTTCATAGTATTTTTTAACAATCCTTTGTATTTCTGTGGTGTCTGTTGTTATTTCGCCTCTTTATTTCTGATGTTGTGTATTTGGGTCCTCTCTCTCTGCTTCTTGGTGAGCCTGGCTAAAGGTTCATCAATCTTATTTATTCTTTCAAAGAACCAGCTCTTGGTTTCATTGATCTTTTATATTTTTGGGGGGGGCCTGTGTCATTTTTTTCTGCTCTGATCTTTATTATTTCCTTCCTTCTGCTCACTCTGGGCTTTTCCTGTTACTCTCTTTCTAATTCTTTCAGTTGTAGAGTTAGATTATTTACTACCACTTTTTCTTTTCTTTTCCTGTTTTTTTTTTTATTTTTGTTTTTTGTTTGTTTGTTTGTTTTTTAGGTAGGCCTGTAGTGCTATAAACTTCCCTCTCAGGACTGCTTTCACTGTGTCCCATAGATTTTGGATTGTTGTGTTTTCATTGTCATTTTTTTCCAGGATATTTTAAATTTCTTCTTTGATGTCTTTGATAACCCAATCATTGTTTAATAGCATGCTATTCAGCCTCCAAGTGTTTGAATTTGTGTGATTGTTTTTACTGTAGTTTATTTCTAATATTATGCCATTGTGGTCTGAGAAGATGCTTGATATGCTTTCAGTCTTTTTTTATTTGGGGAGACTTTGCCTGTGACCCAATATGTGGTCTATGTTTGAACATATCTCATGTGCACTTGCGAAGAACATATATTCCGTGGCCATGGGGTGAAATATTCTGAAGATGTCAATTAAGTTAATCTGATCTGCTGAGTCATTTAGGATTGCTGTTTCTTTGCTTATATTTTTATCTAGAGGATTTATCCAACAATATTAGTGGGGTATTAAAGTCCTACTATGATTGTATTGTTGTTGATGTCTCCATTGATATCTTCGAGGAGTTTTTTTATGCATTTTGGTGCTCTTGCATTGGGTACATATATTTTTACCAGGGTTATATCTTCTTGTTGTATCGATCCCTGTAGTATAATGAAGTGGCCTTCTTTATCTCTTGTTAAGGCTTTAACTTTGAGGTCTATTTTGTCAGATAAGTATTAATACCAAGGTTTTTTTTCATTTCCATTTGCCTGAAAGATATTTTTCCATCCCTTCACTTTCAGCCTGTGTTAGTCCCTTGTTCTAAGGTGGGTCTCTTGTAGACAGCATATATATGGGGCATTTTTTTTAATCCATTTAGCCACTCGATGTATTTTGATTGGAGCATTTAGTCCATTTACATTTAAAGTTATTGATAGGTACTTGTTTGTAGCCATTTTTATTTTTTGTGCCTGTGTTCCTCCTTTCCTTTTTATTTCTACTTTTTACACAAGTCCCTTCAGCATTTCTTGAATTGATGGCTTCGTAGTGATAAACTCCCTTAGCTTTTTCTTTTTGTCTGTGAAGCTCCTTATTTCCCCTTCAATTTTGAGTAATAGCCTTGCTGGATAGAGTATTCTTGGATTCAGTCCCTTGCTTTGCATCACTTTGTAAATGTCCTTCCCTTTCTTTATGGCCTGATTGTTTCTGTTGAGAAATCATTTGACAATCTAATGGGAGATCCCTTGTATATAACTTTCTGTTTCTCTCCTGCTGCCTTTAAGATTCTCTCTTTGTCCTGAACATTTGCCATCATAATTACAATGTGTCTTGGTGTGGGTCTTTTTGGGTTCATCTTGTTTGTGACTCTCTGTGCTTGTGTGACTTTTTTCTTCCCCTCATCAGGGAATTTTTCTGACATTATTTCATCAAATAGGTGTTCTAACCTTTGTTCTTATTCCTGTCATTCTTGCACCCCTATTATTCGTATGTGGCTTCGTTTCATATTTTCCCAAAGCTCCCTTAGGCTCTCCTCCTGTCATTTAATTTTTTCTCCAATTGCAGTTCAGTTTGGGTGTGTTTTGCTTCCCTGTCTTCTAATTTGCTTATTAGGTTCTCTGCTTCTCCTAGTCTACTGTTGAAACTTTCCATGGTGGTTTTTTTTTTTATTGCAGCTATATCATCCTTTATTTCTTCTTGATTCATACATAAGTTGATTTTTTAATCCACCTGGTTTATGAACTATATGACCCTTGTACTGAATTCTTTTTCTTACATATTGCATGTCTCTGTTTCACTTAGCTGCTTTTCTGGCAAATCTTCCTTTTCTTTCCTTTGGGGGTATCTTTGTCTCCCCATTTTTGCTCTCACTGAAGGATATATGTTTTGAGTCATTTGGGGGCTGCTCCTCAGGTGGCAGTGGCTCCTCGGGTGATGGCTGCTGCTCAGTTGATGGTGGCTTCTCTGGTGGGTGCTGCTCACAGCAGTGGCAGCTCTTCTGGCAGGCGGGGGCCAGCTGATCACACAGCTTCTGCTCCTTGGACTGGGGCAGGCTGCTCATGAGACTTCTGCTGCTCAGACAGGGTCAGGCTTCACATGGAAGCTGCTGCTGGGATGGGGGTGGGCTGCTTGTGCAGCTACTGCTCCTCAGACAGGGTGGGCTTCATGGGGATGCTGCTGCTCAGATGTGGGTAGGCTAATCACAGGGCTGTTGCTCCTTGCACGTGGGCGGGCTGCTCACAGGACTACTGCTCCTCAGATGGGGGTGGGCTGCTCACAGAGCTACTGCTCATGTGGTCGTGGTTCTCTGGGCTAAAGTGTCAGCCAGCCAGAGGGCAGCATGCTTCAGAACTCACAGGAGCCTGTGACCGGGGTTGCTAGAGTCTCGGTCACTGTGGGTCCGCAGCCAAGGCAGCAGGTCCCTGCCAGGGGTAGCTGTAGAGTCCCTGTTGTTGTCTGCAGGCACCCTGGGTGGAGATGAGACTAGGCTCCCAGTCATAACAGCTCTCACCTTGAAAAGGGTGCAGCCTCTGTGCAAGAGCTGGCTGCTCTGGGACTGTTTGCAATGGTAGCAGAGGCTGCCTTGTTATGTGAGCCAGGTCAGTCTGCCCTCCAAGGTCCTGTGTGTGTACCAGTTGATAATGGGGATTTTTAAAATATAGATGGAGTTACACATATGTTGATATATATGATATTTGAATGTATGCTATTTTGTTGTATTGACAGAAAGCTTCAAAACTTCATATGTCAAATTTACTGAAGGTGCTTAATCATAGATATTTTTATGCTTAAAAATGTTGAATTTCATGGTAAAAAAATGAGCATTTGTGGGACATTTTAATTCATTACTTTATTTTGAAGAAAAAGTTACTGTATACTTCGGTAAGCTTATGGTGAACATGCTCCATCTCAAGATACTTGTGAATGCTGGTTTAAATGCTTTTTTTTTAAAACAAATATGTGTGTTTGTATGTGTGTGTGTATCATCCAAGGATATTTTTCTTTTTTTAGACAAGGACCTTCAGAGAACTGTGCCACCCCCGGAATGCATCCTAATGAGTAGAA
This sequence comes from Myotis brandtii, assembly GCF_000412655.1. NCBI lineage: Eukaryota > Metazoa > Chordata > Mammalia > Chiroptera > Vespertilionidae > Myotis > Myotis brandtii. Next base: position 35,570 of record NW_005361942.1, on the reverse strand, counting down.
TATTGTACCTCCACCTCTTATCACTACTTCCAAAAAATGAAGCATTCCCTAATTAGAGTCATCATATTAGCCCACAAGATAAAAAGCACATAGAAAATTGCTCAGGCCTGCCCACTAGGGCATAGAACCCTAGATGAGAAGTTCAGTGTGCTCCAAAACTGCAATGTATGCAAATTTTTTATCCAAAAAGAAAAAGAAAAAAAGATCTTGTCTAGGAGTAGAATAATTGGTCTGCAGTTATTGAAGCCCTGTGCCTCCCAACTCTCACTGACACATTGCCCTCCTCTTCCACTTAATTGTCCGCCATTGGAACCCCCTCCCCCGACTATAAACACTGAAATTACTGAGTAAGGCAAAGTCTGCATCATCCTATTAGGAATTAGAAATAAGATTAGGGAGGATATATTTACATTTTTACAGTGCTTATCAGTTCTGACTTGATAACTGATGCCAAGGCAGAAAATTACAAACCAGCTGAAGGCTCATCTTTGATTCACTATCTAACTCTCTAGACAATGTGGAAATTTATTTACTTGTTCATTAAGAGGATTCAATTTCCTTGCATGTGGATTTCATTTGAGAGTTTGTTATTTTATAAATGGCATCCACTTTCGGTTTAAATATTCTAACAGAAAAATTAAAACAAAAAAATAAAAATGGTGTTTGTTCTGGAATCTTGGGTTTCTACTCCGTTACACGCAATAAATTTAATGATGTTAAAATGGGGCTTTTCTGAAGGGTTTTTATTAGGCACACACAGCAGGGCTTGCTTTAAAATGGCTCCTCTTGTGATGGGAAACAGAGAAAAGAGATGTGATGGGCCAGAGAACTTAATAAAAGTATATGAGATTCAGAATTCCTGTCAAAAGGCAAGATACCCACTAGGGAATAAGGTTCAAATATGATTTTCATCTTTTTGAGTTCACTCTTCAAGTCAGCAGACATTTTATTTTACAGACTTTAGGGGGGAAAAATGTTTGCTTTCCCTTTCTTTTACCATGTGTAAAGTAAAAATATAAGATTTTGAATGAAAAGAAACAAACATATCTATAATAATAAAAGCATAATATGCTAATTAGACTGGACATCCTTCCCGATGAAGCTGGGACTGCGAGGGAACCCAAGGTCCCGGGTGCCTGCTGGCGGCCAGAGGGAAGCCAGCCTGGGTCCTGGGAGCTAGAGGGAAGCCGGTGCCAGCAGCCCGGGGAAGGAAGGCCTACTCTTGCATGAATTTTGTGCACCGGGCCTCTAAGGCCCGGTGCACAAAATTCATGCACAGGAGGGGGGGGTCCCTTAGCCCGGCCCACACCCTCTCACAATCCGGGACCTCTCAGGGAATGTCCGACTGTCTATTTAGGTCCCATCCCGGACATCCTTCTCGAAATCCGGGACCACTGGCTCCTAACTGCTTTCCAGCCTGTCTGTCTGATCGCCCCTAACCACTCTGCCTGCCTGCCTGATCTCCCCTGACTACTTGCCTGACTGCCTAATCGCCCCTAACTGTTCACCTGCCTGCCGGATCACCCCTAACCGCCTCTGCCTGGCTGCCTGATTGCCCCTAACCACTCACCTTCCTGCCTGATCGCCCCTAACCACCTCAGCCCCTGCCGCTGCAGCTTCATCTGGAAGGTCATCCAGAAGGATGTCTGGAAGGTTGTCTGGCTCTCCGGTCTAATTAGCATATTATGCTTTTATTATTATAGATATAATACATATACATATATATGTGTATATATACATATATACATATACATATACACATACACATACATATACATATATATACTAGGTGTACCAGTTAATAATGTGGATTTGTTTCAACAGATGGAGTTACACATATGTTGATATATATGTGATTTGATATGTATACTATTTTGTTGTATTGGCAGCAAGCTTCAAAACTTCATATGTCAAATTTTCTGAAGGTGTTAACATCATAGATATTTTAACGCTTAAAAATGTCAAATTTCATGCCAAAAAAAGAGCATTTGTGGGAAGTTTTAATTCATTACTTTATTTTGAAGAAAAGTGCTGCTGAAAGTTATTGTATACTTCAGGAAGCTGATGGTGAACATGCTCCATCTCAAGATACTTGTGAACGCTGGTTTAAATGCTTTAAAAGTGATGATTTTGAATTGAAAGACAAAGAATGTCCACATCAACCGAAAAAGTTCGAAGACCAACAATTACAAGCATTATTGCGTGTCATACTCAAAAACAACTTGCAGAAAGATTAAACATTTCTCAGCAAACAATTTCCAATCATTTACAAGCAATGGAAAATATTTTAAAGGGAGGAAAATCGTTTCTACATCAACTGAACAAAATATTAATGGAAAACTGAATAGTTATCAGTAATATGTTGCTTCAACATCACGAAAGAAAGTCTTTTTGTATCGAATTGTGACTGGCGATGAAAAGTGGATTTATTTTGAGAATTCCAAATGCACAAAATCATGAGTTGATCCAGGTCAACCATAAACATCGACTGCAAGGCCAAATCGCTTTGGAAAGAAGACAATGCTCTGTGTTGGTGGGATCAGGAAGGTGTGGTGTATTATGAGCTTCTAAAACTGAGTGAAGCCCTTAATACTGATTGCTACCGACAACAAATAATTATTTTGAACCATGCTTTGATAATGAAATGACCAGAATGGGCCAGAAGACACAGCAAAGTAATTTTGCTTCATGATAATGCACCATCACACACTTCAAAACCAGTTAACGACACGTTAAAAGATCTTGTGTGGGAAGTATTAACCCACCCGCATTATTCACCAGACCTTGCTCCTTCACATTACCACTGTTCCGATCGATGGCACATGCACTTTCTGAGCAGCACTTCAAAATGTACGAAGAAGTGGAAAATTTGGTCTCTGAATGGTTTCCTCAAAACAAGAAAAGTTCTATTGGGACGGTATCCACAAATTACCTGAACGATGGGGAAAATATGTAGCTAGCAATGGACATTACTTTGAATAAAGCACTTCTGATGTTTCTTTTGAAATTATTGTGTTTTCTTTGGTTACAAAATCCCCATTATTAACTGGTACACCTGGTAACTGTGACACACACACACACACACACACACACACACACACACACACACCACATCCACACACTCCTCTTTTGCTGCCTCACTCACTCATGCTCTCACCCTCGCTGCCGCCTTCTTCCTGCCTCGATAGTTTGGTCTGGAGTGTTATTGACCTGTTCATGGATGGCGTCTCCTCTCCAGGTGTCTGATTATGTGGCTCGCTCTCTACCACATTGGCCAAACAGGGCAAATGCAACTTGACAAGACATGACACAAAGCTAACAAAACACAAATGTACTCAGGGCATCTATAACCCCAATATAAGTGACTACTAGAGAAAAGAGAATTAGGGGAGAGAAAGGAGAGCACAAATGATATCAAAGAGAGAAAAAAGGTATGAGAGAAGAGAAAATGAATAAAATGGAATACCCTATATAATAAAGAGGTAATATGCAAATTGACCATCATGCCCTCACACAAGATGGCCACCCCCATGTGGTCAAAGATGGCCACCACAAAATGGCTGTTAGGGTAGGGCAGTTAGGGGTAACCAGGCCGGCAAGGGAGGGCAGTTAGGGGCGACTGGGCTAGCAGAGGAGGGCAGTTGGTGGAGGATCAGGCCTGCAGAGGAGGGCAGTTATGGGCAACCGGGCTGGCAGGGGAGGGCAGTTGGGGGGGACCAGGCCTGAGGGGAGGGCCGTTAGGGGCGACCAGGCCAGTAGGGGAGGGAGGGCAGCAGGGGGTGACCAGGCCTGCAGGTGAAGGCAGTTAGGGGCAACCAGGCCTGCCAAGGAGGGCAGTTAGGGGTGACCAGGCCAGCAGGGGAGGGCTGTTGGGGGAGATCAGTCTTGCAGGGGAGGGCAGTTTGAGGGAACCAGGCCTGCAGGGGAGGGCAGTTAGGGGCGACCATGATGGCAGGGGAGGGCATTTAAGTGTGAACAGGCCTGCAGGGGAGGGCAGTTGGGGTCGACCAGGTCTGCAGGGAAGGGCATTAGGGGGTGACCAGGCCTGCAGGGGAGGGCAGGTAGGGGCGATCAGGACCGCAGGGGAGGGCAGTTACAGGCGACCAGGCTGGCTTGGTAGGGCAGTTATGGGTGACGGGGCTGGCAGGGGAGGGCAGTTTGGTGGGACCAGGCCCGCAGGGGAGGGCATTTGGGTGCGACCAGGCCAGCAAGGGAGAACAGTTGGGGGGGATCAGGCCCACAGGGGAGGGAAGTTAGGGGCAACCAGGCCTGCAGGGAAGGCAGTTGGGGCGATTGGGGCAGCAGGGGAGCATTTATGTGTCGATCAGGCAGGCAGAGGAGTGGTTAGGGGGTGATCAGGCTGGTAGGCAGAAGCAGTTAGGGGCAATCAGGCAGGCAGGAAGGCGGGTGGTTGGGAGCCAGCAGTCCCCGATTGTGAGAGGGATGTCCGACTGCTGCTTTAGCCCTGATCCCTGTGGTATTGGGCCTAAACCGGTCTGAGTGGTCCCAAGGTAGAGAGAGTGAAGGCTGGGCTGACAGACCCGCCCCCCCCCCATGCATGAAATATCTTTTTCCATCTTTTTGTTGTCAATCTGTTTATATGCTTAGGTTTGAATTGGATCTCTGATAGAAAGCACATATATGTTTTCTATTCTATTCAGCTACCCTATGTCTTTTGACTGAAGCATTTAATACATTCACATTTAATGTGATTATTGATAGATAAATACATATTTATGTTTATGTTTTTTTTTCTTTCTCATTCTTAAAGAAATCTCTTTAACATTTCTTATAATGTTGGATTTGTGGTGTTGAAAGTTCTTTAGCTTTTTCTTGTCAGAGAAGTTCTTTATGTCTTCTGCAATTTTAAAAGATAACCTTGCTGAGCAGTGGGGTTTTTTTTCTTCCATATATATTTATTTTTCAATTACCATTTATATTCCATATTACTCTGTATTTATTTCAGATGTAGAAAATAGTGATTAGAAAATAACTTACTGTACAGAGTGGTCCCACAAATGTTTCAAGTACCCACCTGGCCCAATGTATAGTTATAACATACTAGTGGCCCGGTGCAAGAAATTCGTGCATGAGGGCGGGGGGGTTGTCCCTCAGCCCAGTCTGCACCCTCTCCAATCTGGGACCCCTCAGGGGATGTCTGACTGCCAGTTGGACATCCCTCTAGCAATCTGGGACTGTTGGCTCC
>NW_005361942.1:20912-30200 GCF_000412655.1 Myotis brandtii | reverse complement strand
TTGCCCCCAACTGCCCCCCCCATGGCCTGATCACCCCCAATGGCCCCCCCACCGGCCTAATCACCCACAACTGCCATCCCATCCTGGCCTGATCACCCACAATTGCCCTCCCCTCTTGGCCCCTAACCACCTCTACCTCGGCCTGGCCACCATGGCTTTGTCCAGAAGAACATCTGGAAGGTCTCTTGGAAGGTTTCCCAGTCTAATTAGCATATTACCCTTTTATTATTATATATAGAGGCCTGGTACATGGGTCGGGGTCGGGTGGTTTGCCCTCAAGGTTGTCCTGGATCAGGGTGCGGGTTCCCTTGTGGGGTGGGGTGGCCTGGGCTAGAGGCCTGTGGTGGTTTGCAGACTGGCCACGCCTCCATTGGGGTGGGGGTCTCCACTGGGGACGGTACTGGCCTGGGTGGAGGTCTGGGGAAGTTTGCAGGCTAGCCACGACCCCAGGGTATGAGTGTCCCCGCTGGGGTGGCGTGGCCAGTCTGGGTAAGGGTCTGAGGGCCATTTTCAGGATGGCCACACCCCCTTCAGGGTGGGGGTCCCTGCTGATGTGCCTGGCCAGCCTGGGTGAGGGGCTGATGGCTGTTTGCAGGCTGGCCACACCCTCCAGCATGGACCTTCATCCTGATGGTGACATGGCCAGCCTGGGTGAGGGGCTGAGGGCCTTTTGCAGGCCCCTCCCTTGGCGGCTGGCCCAGGCGACCCAAGCCTCCTGTGTGCTCAGGCCGGCTCCATGGCTGCCGCCTACAGGCCCCTCCATTGGCAGCTGGCCCAGGAGGGCGGGAAGCTTGGTTTCCTCTGTTGGCAGGGGTAACCCAAGCCTCCTGCCTTCTCCAGCTAGCTGCATGGCCACCGCCATCTTTTTCCCACTAATTTACATATTCCTTCCTGATTGGCTGTGGGGTGTCATGGAGGTATGGTCAGTTTACATATTTGTCTATTATTAGTGTAGTTTATTGACTACGTTTGCTATGTCGTCATTTACATCTATGTGACTGTTCTTTAACTACTGATTTGTTCTTCTTGATCCTTTTACTTTTTTACCTATTCCCCAAGCCCCTTCTCCTCTGACAACTGTCAACCTGTTCTCTGTACCTGTGAGTCTGTTTCTATTTTGTTTATTTTGTTCTTTATATTCCACATATAGGTGAAATCATATGGTGTTTTTCTTTCTCTGTCTGAGTTATTTCATTGACATAATACACTGTAGGTCCACGCACGCTGTCATAAAAGAGCTTTTTTGTCCACTTATCTATTGATGGGCATTTGAGTCACTTATTGTAAATAATGCTGCAATAAACATAGGGGTGCATATCTTCTTTTGAGTTAGTGTTTTGAGTTTCTTTGGCTATATACCCAGATGTGAAATCCCTAGGTCATAAGGCAATTTCATTTTTTATTTTTTTTAGAAACCTCAACACTGTTTTCTGTAGTGGTTTCAATAATTGCATTCCAAGTATCGGTGTATTAAGTGTTCCCTTTTACCACATCCTCAACAACACTTGTTTATTGATTTACTAGAGGCCCAGTGCATGAATTCGTGCACAAGTGGGGTCCCTCCGCCTGGCTGGCAATCGGGGCAGATGGGGACCATCTCACTCAGTCCTGATCAGGGCCAGCTGGTGGTGGGGAGGGACCACAGTAAGTTGGCGGGTGGCCGGGGGGAGGGACTGTGGGAGGTTGGCTGGCTGTGGGAGGTTGGCTGTGGGAGCACACTGACCACCAGGGACAGCTCCTGCATTGAGCCTCTGCCCCCAGTGGTCAGTGCACGTCATAGCTACCAGCCGGTCATCTGGTCATAATGGTCACTTAGGCTTTTATATATATAGATTGGTGCTAGCCATCTGACAGGTGTGATGTGGTATCTCATTGTAGTTTTGATTTGCATTTCTCTGATGATCAGTGATGTTCTTGATCGCCAACCCTTGCTTTTCATGTCTTTGAAGATTTTGCTCCAAATCTTTCTCGCCTAAAACGTTTCTGTTAAGAAATTTGCTCACAGTTTTATGGGAGGTTCCTTGCAGGTAACTGAGTGGTTTCTCTTGCTGCTTTTAAAATTATCTCTTTGTCTTTAACCTTTGCTTTTTTAATTATGATGTGTCTTGGTGTGGGCCTCTTTGGATTTATCTTGTTTGAAAAACTACATTCCCTGGACTTATGTGTCTCTTTTCTTCACCATGTTAGGAAAATTTTCAGTCATTACTTTTTCAAATAAGTTCTTAATTCCTTGCTCTCTCTCTCTTCTCATTCTTATACCCCAATGATGCAGATATTGTTATACTTGATATTGTCCCTGTGGTCCCTGAAACTATCTTTATTATTTTAAAAATATTTTTATTTTTTTTCTGTTCTGATTATTTTCTGCTACTGTGTTTTCCAAATCTGTGACTTGGTCCTCTTCTTTATCTAATCTGTGGTTGTTGTTTTTCTAGTGCATTCTTCATTTCAGATATTGCATTTTTATTTATTACTGATTCTTTTTACAATTTCTGTTTTTATTATGCTTACTATCTCTTTATTTAACTTCTCATCAAGCCCATCTATTTTCTCCTACGTTCTTTCAACATTGTTATAACCATTGTTTTGAATTCTGTATCTAGTACATTACCTGCCTACACTTCATTCAATTCTTCCTTCATTTGTGGCATGTTTCTTTGTCTCTCTATTTTTAGTTGCCTATCTATGATTGTTTCTGTTAGATAGATATTCTATGTCTCTCAGTTTGGGTGGGGTGGTCTTATATAGTAGGTGTTCTCTGGAGCATAGTGGTGTGCTCTCTCTGATTATCTGGTGTAGGTGTGGGTTAAGTGAGCCCTCTTATTATAGGTGAGATCTGATTGCTGTTGACCTGTCTATGGGTAGGGGTGTCCCTTAGGCTGGCTGATTGTAAGTATTAACCCTGAATACAGTGTATGAGTTGCTGTTCAGTGGCTGACCTCACAAACTAGAATTTGCCACTGTAGTGTCTTGTGTGTGCCTTAGATCATCCTTTGGGTGTGCTGCCTTTGGAGGTAATTGGGTCAAGATCTGATGTGTTCTGAAGCCAGCTACCATGTGTTGTTTCTGGGGCCTCTTAGAAAGGATTCCGGAACTCATCAGCACCACCACCCATACAGGCCTTGGACACTGCCCGCGACCTGGCAGCCACCCCAGCCAAAATCCTGATGCCCCACCCCCAGACCCATGGATCCTGGGATCTCCACCTGTAAAAGTGCACCGCTACTGCAGCAGTAAGTGCAACATCCCCCCTCCCCAACGGCAGACCTCCGGACAACACATTCAGGCACACCACTCCATAGGCAGCTCTTGGAAGCCACTGTGAGCACCTGCTGGGTGTGATTTTGTACAGACAAGAGTGCGCTGTGCCGCAGTAGAAATTCTGAATTCCCTCTTCCTGAATAACTGCCCACAGACAACCCAGCTCCGCAACTTCAGCTCCAGGGTCCCTCAGAGTGCATCAGAGCTCTGTGCTGGCAAATAGTGCTGCTACAGTCATGCATTTCCAAAGAGCAGGCACCCTGAGCCCATTTATCCACAAGGCGCTCTTGGGAACCGCTGTGAGCCCCCGCTGGGTTCGATCTTGGACAAACAGGGATGCACTCCTCTGGCAGTAGAAATTCTGAATTCACTAATCCTGGACACCTGCCCACAGACGCCTTAATTACGCGGTTTCAGTGTCAGGCCCTTCAGAGTGCTTCAGTGCACCGCGCCGGCAAGCGCACTGCAGGTGCCCCTGAGAACCACCACTGGGGGCTCACATCTATCCACCACAGGTGCAGCAACAAAAACTGAGTCTTTTCACCCCACAGCTGCAGAACTCTGGACACTACAGTTGCATGCTTTTCCAGCACGGAGGCCTCCCAAGACCACCGCTCCACAAGCAGACCTTGGGCACCTCTGTGAGCCCCCGCTGGGCATGCACTTATACAAATAGGGATGCGCTGATGGGCTGTAGAAAGGCTGAATTCCCTCTTCTGGGATACCTGTCCACAGACACCGCAATCCCATGGCTTCAGTGCCAGGGCCCTTCAGAATACATCAGGACACTCTGCCGGCAAATGCACCATCGGGGCCCCTGTGCACTGCCACTGGGGGCACATGTATCAACCACAGGAGCAGCAGCAGCAAAAGCTGAGTCTGCCCACCCCACAACTACAGAACTCTGGACATCACAGTCATGCCATTCCATAGTGCAGGCCTCCTGAGCCCAATCACCCCAACAGACGGTTCCTGGCTGTCACTGTGAGTCCCCACTGGGTATGCACAACTACAACCAAGGTCACAAGACAGCAAAAATTGGGACACCACCCTCCACAGCTGCTGACTTCTAGACACCACAGTTGCACCTTTCCAGCTCACAGGACTACATCAATAGAAGCCAAGTAGCTCAAGTAGGGAGCTACACAAGATGACCAAGCCCAGGAGACCTGAGAGATCACACCAGTGGCACTATCCCCAAAAGAAACTGGGTAGCAAAGAAATCAGATCTACAATTAAAATGTTACGGCAAAATATGGGAGGACAAAAAAGCAATCCCCAAAGGAGAGAAAAAGAGGAATCACCAGAAAGGAGGTTAAATGAAACTGAGGCAAGCAACATATCAGAGAAAGAATTCAGAGTAATGGTTATAAGGATGCACAAATGGCTGGATGACAAATACACACAACTCAATGACAAATACACAACTCAATGAGAATTATAAGGAGCTTAATGAGAATGTCACCAACATGAAAAGGAACCAAGAGGAGATGAAGAACGCCATAGCTGCAATAAAGAACAAAATGGAAGGCTTAAACAGTAGACTAGAAGAGGCTGAGGACTGCATCGGTGAATTAAAAGACAAGGTAGGAAAAAATACACAAACATAGCAGCAACTGGAAAGAAAATTTAAAAGGCAAGAGGAGAGCCAAAGAGAGCTTAGGGACAACACAAAATGAAACAACATTCACATAATAGGGACACCAGAAGGAGAGGAACAGAAGCAAGGAATAGAAAACCTGTTTGAAGAAATAATGACAGAAAACTTTCCTGATATTGGCAAGAAAGTAACTACGCAAGTCCAGGAAGCACATAGAGTCCCAAACAAGATAAACCCCCAAACCAACAACAAGACACATCATAATTAAATTGGCAAACACCAGCGACAAAGTAAGAATATTAAAGGTTGCCAGAGAGAGACAGATAGTTACCTAAATGGGATCTCCTATTAGAATATCAACTTATTTCTCAACAGAAACACACCAGGCTAGAAGGGAATGGAATGAAATATACAAAGTGATGCAAAGCAAAGGACTGAATCCAAGAATACTATACCCAGTAAGGCTATCATTGAAAATTGAAGGTGGAATCAGGAGCTACACAGACAAAAAGGGGTTAGAAGAGAGTTTATTACTACCAAGCCAGCAATGCAATAAATGCTAAAGGGACTGTTGTAAAAAGAAGAAACAGAAAGTCAAGAAGAAACACACACATTAAGAATAAAAATTACAACAAACAAGTACTTATCAATAATAAGATTAAATGCAAATGGATTAAATGCTCCAATCAAAAGACCTAGGGTAGCTGAATGGATAAGAAAAACATGACTGATATATTTGTGGTCTGCAAGAGACCCACCTCAGAACAAGGGATTCACACAGACTGAGAGTGAAGGGAAGGAAAAAAATTTTTCAGGAAAATGGAAATGAGAGGCATGTGCCCTTGGCGAGAATCGAACCTGGGACCCCTCAGTCCACAGGCCGATGCTCTATCCACTGAGCCAACCCGGCCAGGGCCATAGTAGGGGACTTTAATACCCCATTGACATCACTGGATAAATCTTCTAGACAAAAATTCAACAATATAACTTGTTATTTTAAGCATAAAAAAGAAATTCAACAAGAAAATATCAATCCTAAATGACTCACTAGTTCAGATGGAACTAGTCATCTTCAAAACATTTCACCCCAAAGCTATGGAATGAATATTCTTCACAAGTACATACGGGACATTTTCAAAGATCAACCACATATCAGGACACAAACTAAATCTCTACCAATTCAAGAAGACTGAAATCATATCAAACATCTTCTCAGATCATAATGGCATAAAACTAGAAATCAACCACACAATGAAAATATTCAAAAATAATCCAACACCAGGAGGCTAAATAGCATGCTATTAAACAATGAATAGATCACCAAAGAGATCAAAGAGGAAATAAAAAACACTGGGGAAACAAATGACTATAAAAACACAACAATCCAAAATCTATAGGACACAGTGAAAGCAGTCCTGAGAGGGAAGTTTATAGCACTACAGGCCTACCTAAAAAACAAACAAACAAACAAAAAACAAAAATAAAAAAAAAAACAGGAAAAGAAAAGAAAAAGTGGTAATAAATTATCTAACCTTGCAACTTAAAAAATTAGAAAGAGAGCAACAAGAAAAGCCCACAGTATCCAGAAGGAAGGAAATAATAAAGATCAGAGCAGAAATAAACGACATAAAGACCAAAAAAACTAAAACAAACAAACAAAAAAAAATACAAAAGATCAATGAATCCAGTTCTTTGAAAGGATAAACAAGATTGATTAACCTCTCGCCACCCTCACCAAGAAACAAAGAGAGCACCCAAATAAACAAAATCAGAAATGAAAGAGTTGAAGTAACAACTGACCCTCCTGATATACAAAGGATTGTCAAAAAATACTACGAACACTTCTTCTCTAAAATACTGGACAACCACAACGAAATGTAAACATTCCTAGAAAAATACAAGCTTCCAAAACTCAATCACAAAGAATACAAAAACCTGAATAGGCTTATAAATATGAATGAAATTAAAACAGTAATCAAAAAGCTTCCAGCAAACAAAAGCCCTGGACCAGATGGCTTCACAGGGGAGTTTTACCGACCACTCAAAGTAGAACTAAAACCAGTCCTTGTTGTACTATTCCACAAAATTCAAGAGGTAGACACACTTCCAAGCTCTTTCTATGAAGCCAGCATTACCCTAACTCCAAAACCACATAAAGACACTACAAAGAAAGAGAATTTCAGGCCAATATCCTTGATGAACATAGATGCTAAAATCCTCAACAAAATTCTAGCAAACTGGATCCAGCATTACATTAGAAAGATCATACACCATGATCAAGTGGGAATTATTTCAGGAATGCAAGGCTGTACAATATCTGCAAATCAATAAATGTGATACATCACATAAACAAATTGAGACAAAAATCACATAATCATATCGATTGATGCAGAAAAAGCATTTTACAAAGTCCAACACACTTTTCTGATAAAAACACTCAGCAAAGTGGGAATAGAAGATTCATACCTCAACATAATAAAAGCCTTATATGACAAACCTACAGCCAACATCATACACAATGGGCAAAAACTAAAACCATTTTCGCTAAGAACAGGAACAAGATAGGTATGCCCACTTTCACCACTCCTGTTCAACATAGTACTAGAAGTACTAGCCATAGTGATCAGACAAGAAGAAATAAAAAGCATCCAAATTGGAAAAGAAGAAGTAAAACTGTCCTTATTCGCAGATGACATGATATTGTACATAGAAAACTCTAAAGACTCCATCAAAAAATTATTTAACTTAATAAATAAATTTGGCAATGTAGCAGGATAGAAAATTAATGCCAAGAAATCTATGGCATGTTATACACCAATAGTGAACTGACAGAATGAGAACTTAAAAAACAATCCCATTCACCATTGCACAAAAAATTAAGATACCTAGAAATAAACTTAACCAAGTAGTTAAAAGACCTCTACACAGACAACTACAGTACACTGAAAAATGAGATAGTTGAAGACATAAACAGATGGAAGAATATATTGTGTTCCTGGATTGGTAGGATAAACATCATTAAGATGTCCATACTACCCAAAGCAATCTACAGATTCAATGCACTCCCCATTAAAATGCCAATGGCATATTTTACAGATCTAGAAAGAACTCTCCAAAAATTCATCTGGAATAAAAAAACAAAACAACAAAATAACCCCACAAAACCCAGATAGCTGCAGCTATCTTGAGAAAGAACAAAGTAGGAGGGATCTCAATACAAGATATCAAGATGTATTACAAAGCCACTGTTCTCAAAACCGTCTGGTACTGACACAAGAACAGACATATAGACCAATGGAATAGAATACAGAAGCCAGAAATCGACCCAAAGCACTATTCTCAATTTATATTTGACAGAGGAGGCAAGAGCATACAATGGAGTCAAGACAATCTCTTCAATAAATGGTGCTGGTTAATTTTGTCAGACAGATTAAAAAAAATGAAACTGGACCACCAACTGACACCATACAGAAATATAAAATCAAAATGGATAAACTACTTAAATTTAAGACAGGAAACCATAAACATATTAGAGTAATCCATAAGCAGTAAGATCTCAGATATATGCCGAAGCAATATCTTCATTGACACAGCTCCTAGGGCAATGGAAACTAAAGGTAATATAAACAAATGGGATTACATGAAAATAAAAAGCTTCTGCACAACAAAAGAAGCCATCAGCAAAACAACAAGAAAACCCACTGCACGGGAGAACGTATTTGCCAATGATATCTTGGATAAAGGTTTAATCTCCAACATTTACACGAAACTCATACAACTTAACAAAAGGAAGACAAACAACCCAGTCAAAAAAGGACAATGGACCTAAATAGATACTTTTTGAAAGGAGACAGAAGGAAGGCCAAGAGACATATGAAAACATGCTCTAAGTCACTAATCATCTGAGAGATGCAAATCAAAACGACAGTGTGGTACCATCTCACACCTGTCAGAATGGCTATCATCAACAAATCAACAAACAGCAAGTGCTGGCAAGGATGTGGAGAAAAAGGAACCCTCATAAACTGCTGGTGGGAATGCAGACTGGTTCAGCCACTGTGGAGAACAGTATGGAGTTTCCTCAAAAAAACTAAAAATGAAACTCCCATTTGACCCAGTGATCCCACTTCTAGGAATATATCCCAAAACCTAGAAACACCAATCATAAAGGATATATGCACTTCTATGTTCATAGCAGCACCACTCACCATAGCTAAGATTTGGAATCTGCCTCTAAGTGCCCATCAGCAGATGAGTGGATTAAAAAACTTTGGCACACATTGTGGAAAACAGTATGGTGTTTCCTCAAAAATTTAAAAAAAGAACTGCCAATTGTCCCAGTAATACCAATTCTAGGAATATATCCCAAGAAAACAAACACCAATCAGAAAGGATATATGCACCCCTATGTTCATAGCAGCACAATT
>NW_005361942.1:15215-20450 GCF_000412655.1 Myotis brandtii | reverse complement strand
ACATATGTACTACTATTTGTAATACTTTAAACAAGAAAATAAAATTAAAAAATAAACGTTGGCACATATATACAATGGAATACTATGCTGCAGTAAAAAGGGAGGAACTCCTACCATTTTCAACAGCATGGATGGAGTTGGAGAGCATTATGTTAAGTGAAATAAGTCAGTGAAAGATAAATATCACATGATTTCACTCATTTGTGGAATATAATCAACAACATAAACCGATTAACAAAAACAGATCTGGAGACAGAGAAGCATCGATCAGATGCTCAAACCTCAGAGGGAAGGTAGGGGAGGGTGGGGGTAAGGGGTAGAGATCAACCAAAGGACTTGTATGCATGCATAGAAGCATAGGCGATAGATGCAGACAACGGGGGGTGAGGATCAGAGCAGGACTTGGGGGATGAGGGGACAATGGGGGGATAAGGACACATTTGTAATACCTTAATCAATAAAGGTGGGGGGGAGTGGGAAAAAAGAAAGGATTTCGGTGAAGTTCACTACCAGGTGCCTCCTGTGACTGGCTCTTGGCTACCTGCCAGGAGCTACAAAGCAAGCCAATTGGTGGCTGCCTTTTCCAGGCCTGGGTGTGAGTAAGAGGGCCCAGGCTGCATACTGAGGCTAACTTCCACCAGTACCGAACCTGGTTCAAGTTAGAAAAATGCCCTGGGCATCCCAAGATCCACCTCTACATTCTATTTTTTTAGTCTCAGTCACTGAAAGAACCTCTGGCAATACATGAGTTGCATGAGGCACGCTTTCAGTATGTTACAAGGTAGTGCAAATATTGTTCACCAGGTTGGTAAAGATTCACACTTGGTGACAGTGCTGGGTTTGAGGCCAGCTGGATATTCAGACCTTTGTTTTGGGGTGAGGTCACAGAGAGTTGACAGGGTGAGGCCAGTAGATTTCTTGAGGCTAAAACAGATTAAGATTTGGCAGTGTATAGGTAGGGTTCTGCAAATGAACTGTGACACAGGTTGGAACTCACAGGGACAATGTCTTTCGCCCTGCAGTCCACACTCAGTCTCTCCCCCACGTCCCTGACAGCCCCCGAGTCTGCCCAGACCTCCTCAAGAGCCTTCTAATGACTGCAATGTAGATCCAGGATGGCTGCACCTAGCTGATTCCTCTACAGACCACAAGCTTGGAGGAGCAGGGCCTCAGTGAGTTAGAAATCTGAGGCTAGTGCAGGGGTGGGCAAACTTTTTGACTCGAGGGCCACAATGGGTTCTTAAACTGGACCGGAGGGCCGGAACAAAAGCATGGATGGAGTGTTTGTGTGAACTAATATAAATTCAAAGTAAACATCATTACATAAAAAGGTACGGTCTTTTTTTTTTTTTTTTTAGTTTTATTCATTTCAAACGGGCCGGATCCGGCCCGCGGGCCGTAGTTTGGCCACAGCTGGGCTAGTGCATACCCAGATTGATGCCATATAGAGAGGCGTATTGACACAGGAAAGATGGAGTCTTTAGGCAGCATAGGAAAGGTACTCAGCACAGGGACATTTGTGGTTGTCCCTCTAGCCCTCTCCCCAAAGCCACACAATCCAGTCTCTCCCTGTATGACTCCAGTCCTCTGAACTGAAGTCCCTTCACTCTATCCCAGGGTGAGTGGCCACAAATGACTTTGCGTGCTGGCGTGTGTGTGTGTGTGTGTGTGTGTGTGTGTGTGTGTGTTGGCCCTTTAAGAGGGCGCCTGGATTTCCTCTCATCTTACCCTGGCATTTGAAATCCAGTGCTGGTATTTACAGCCAGATGCTTTGTGGATTCCTCTTTCTACTAGCACTGGTGTTCTGGACTGGTGAGCCCAGCATGGGGTTGAGACTCCCAATTCCTCAGGGGGGATTTCTGCACCTGAGATATCCTTGCAGATTCTCAACTGACACACATGGCTTCAGAGCCATTCCTTTTTGCCCTTCCTACCAGTCTCGAGGTAGCTTCTTCTGTAAATCCTTGGTTATAAGACTTTTGTTCAACTAGTCTTTTGTTGCCTATTCAGGTTATTTTATAATTTATTTGTAATTAGAATTTTGTCCTGGGAGGAGGTGTCATCTTGGATCCTCTAATTGTTTCTCTTCATAAAGAACTCTCTGACTCTTTTCACTTCTTGGTTCCCCAGCCCTACCAATAATTTAGATAACTGTTTATGACAGAACTTCAGTTTTGAGTACCAATAACACTATTATTTATCTATTGCTAGATAACAAATTACCTCAAATCTTAGTAGCTTAAAATAAGTGACATATCATCACAATTTATACAGGAAAAGCATTTGACAAAATTTGACACTTTTCATGATAAAAAAAAACCAAAATTTAAGATTAATAGAAAATTACATCAGCATAATAATGGTCATTTATGAAAAACTCACTGATAACATTTTACTAAATGCCAAAAGACTAAAAGCTTTTTCTCTAAAATTGGGAGCAAAAAAGAATGTCTGTTTTTGTGTTTGTTTGTTTTTTACTTTTATGCCACATAGCATTGGAAGTCCTACCTAGAACAATTAACCTAAAAATTTTATAAAGAAATAAAGCCATGAAAATTGTAAAAGAAGATCTGCTATGTATTTGCAGATGACATGATTTCATATTTAGAAAATCCTAAAGATTCAAAAATAACCAAAACTCTTAGAATAAATTCAGCAAAGTTACAAAATACAACAACACATGCAAATCAGTTTAAAATTCCATTTTATAATAGCAATGAATAAACTAAAATACTTATTAATAAAATTAACCAAGTAGATGAAAGACGTATACACTGAAAACTATAAAATAGTTTTAAAAGAAATTAAAGAAGACATAAATTGGAAACTTAATATTGTAATGATGTCAATATTACTCAAAGTTATCTACAGATTCAATTCAATCACTATCAAAACCCAAATGATATTATTTCAGTAATAAAAAGAAATATTTAAAAACTTCATATGTGATTTCAAGGCAAAACAATTATGAAAAAAAAAATTAATTTGGAGGACTAAACTTCCTGATTTAAATAATTAAAAGAAAACTATAAGAATCAAAACAATGTGGAACTGGCATAATGATAGATATATAGCCCCATGGAATATCATAAAGAGTTCAGAAATAAATCTCACTATATGTCCAGATAATTCTCAACAAGAGTGCCAAGACCACTGAATGGGGAAAGGAAAGTGATTTCAACAAATAGTGCTGTTAAAACTGGATATCCACATATGAAAGAATAAAGTTAATCCCTTACCTTATACCATATAGAAACATTAACACAAAATGGATCAAATACATAAATATAAAAGCTAAATCTATAAAATTCTTAAAAGAAAATAGAGGGAACACTGTACTTTGTATTTAACATTGATTTGTTTGATATAACACCCAAAGAACAGAAAATTAAATTAAAATAGATAAATTGGGCAACATCAAAATGCAAGACTTGTGCATCAAAAGACATTATTAACCGAGTGCAAAAGCAATTTACACAATGGGAGATATATTTTCAAATTGTATATTGAATAAGGGATTAATATCCAAAATTTATATAAAATTTCTGAAACTCAACAACAAAAAAACAAAGCAATTTAAAAAATGAACAAAGAACTTGAGTAAACATTTCTCCAAAGAAAATAGACAAGTAGCTAATAACTGCATGAAAAGATGCTCAACATCATTAATCATTAGGAAAATGCAAATCAAAACCACAGTGAGATGCCTATTAGGGTATTTATATATTATTTCTGTATACCCACTAGAAAGAAATAAACTAGAAAATAACAAATGTTGGCAAAGCTATGGAGACATTTTTGTAACTCTTGTGCATTGTTGATGGAAATAAAAATGAAGCAGCCATTGTGGAAAAGATTATTGCAATTCATCAAAAAAAATATTGAACATTGAAGTACATATGATCCAGTAATCTCACTTCTGCATATATAACCAAAAGAATTAAAATCTGGGACTTGAATAGTAATTTGTATATCAATGCTCATAACAGCATTATTTACAAAAGCCAAAAGACAAAAACAACTGAAGTGTCCATGAATAGTGAATGCATAAATCAAATGTTGCATATAACTATAATGGAAATTTTTCAGCCTTAAAAAAGAAGTAAATTCTGAAATATGCTACAACATATATAAACCTCTAATACAGTTGTTCTCAACCTGTGGGTCGCGACCCCTTTGGCTGTCGAATGACCCTTTCACAGGGGTCGCCTAAGACCATCCTGCATATCAGATATTTACATTATGATTCATAACAGTAGCAACATTACAGTTACGAAGTAGCAACGAAAATAATTTTATGGTTGGGTCACAACATGAGGAACTGTATTTAAAGGGCCAGAAGGTTGAGAACCACTGCAATACATTATGCTACGTGAAATGTCAGACACAAAAGGACAAAAATTGTATGATTCCACTTATATGAGTTGCCTAGAGTAGTCCAAATTCATAGAGAAATAAAGTGTAACTGAGGGTACCAGCTAAGAGTATGGATGAGATATGGAATTATTATTTAGTATGTATAGAATTGCTGTTTTGGATAATTAAAAAGTTCTGGAGATGGCCTTAGCTTGTTTGGCTCAGTGGATAGAGCGTCAGCCTGCGGACTGAAGGGCCCCAGGTTCGATTCCAGTCAAGGGCACATGCCCAGGTTGTGGGCTCAATCCCCAGTAGAGGATGTGCAGGAGGCAGCCGATCAATGATTCTCTCACATAATTGATGTTTCTATCTCTCTCCTTCTCCTTTCCTCTCTGAAATCAATTTTAAAAAAAAGTTCTGGAGATGGACAATAGTGATGGTTACATAATAATGTGAATGTACTTAATGTCATTGAATTGTATACTTTAGAAATTAACATGGTAAATTTTATGTTATGTATATTTTACCACAATATAAAATATATTTAAGAAATAGACACTTATTCTCTCACTAGAGGCCCAGTGCACAAAATTTGTGCATGGGTAGGGGTCCCCTCAGCCCAGCCTGCACCCTCTCCATTCCGGGACCCCTTGGGGGATGTCTGACTGCCAGTTTAGGCCAGTGGGGGGGCAGTTAGGGATGACCAGGCAGGCAGGCAGGTGAGCAATTAGGAGCCAGCGGTCCAGGATTGTAAGAGGGATGTCCAGGATTGGGTCTAAACCTGCAGTCGGACATCCCACAAGGGTTCCCAGATTGGAGAGGGTGCAGGCTGAGCTGAGGGACACTCCCTCCCCATGCACAAATTTCGTGCACTGGGCC
>NW_005361942.1:10338-15191 GCF_000412655.1 Myotis brandtii | reverse complement strand
GATGAATATGGGGAGGACCTCAGTTCAGTATAGAGGAAGTAGAAAGAGGATGAGTGGATAAGAAGAAAGAGAAAGAGAAGAAAAAATAATAAATTTTTAAAAAATAATTAAAAATAGGATAAAATAAAAAAATTTGAATGATGAAAAATAATGCAAAAAGAAATAGAAAATAAAGAAACAAACGAGCCCTAACCGGTTTGGCTCAGTGGATAGAGTGTCAGCCCGGGCACATCCCCAGCAGGGGGTGTGCAGGAGGCAGCTGATCGATGTTTCTCTCTCATCGATGTTTCTAACTCTCTATTCCTCTCCCTTCCTCTCTGTAAAAAATCAATAAAATATATATTTTTTTAAAAAAGAATTTACCAACCTTTAACAAAAAAGAAACAAACGAAAAAGGGAAAATACAGAAAAAAGAGATAACAAAATGATAATAAAATAAAATAAAAATGAAAAAGTGAAGTGTTGTTCCTTTCTGCCGAGTTTTAATTCCCCATGAGGGCTGGTTTTGTATCCTTTGTACCACTCAGGGTGTAGTCTGGGTGTGGCTGTATTGGTTGCCTGGAGACTGCAGGGAGGGGCTATCTCTTCAGGATAAAATAGCTGCCTAGGTCCAGCACATCAGCAGTGACTCAGCTCCAGACTTTCGGCCACCTTTCCCAGACCCTCTCCTCTCCCCAGCCTCTCCCCAGACTCCACAAGTCCGCACCTCCACCTGCACTTCAGCTACGGGTGAGTGTTTGTATTTGAAAGTTCCTATGAACTAGGTTTAAGGAATAAAAGCAAAGACCAAAAAGAGGAGAAAGCTGCACCACTGCTAATCCCTCTCCCCTCTGAATGGCTGCCCCCTCTGGGCTCAGTCTCTCATGGCTGTGGACTTAGATCTAGAATCCCTTTCCACCAGCAGTCCTGTGGACATCCTTTCCACAGTCAGATGCTACCCCTGTCCCAAGGGATGTGGCCTCTGTGCCCTGCAGCTTCCTTCTGACCCTCTGGGCTCGGAGGTCTCACAGTTCTCTCCAGCCCACATCCATGATTTTACTCTTCTCTAGGCATCCTCTGCCCTTCCCAGCTGCTAATAGTCTCACTAGCTGTGTCTACTTTGCCAATTCAGGGTGGATGTTATTCAATTTAGTTGCTCATTCAATCCGCTCTTGCTCAAGGCTCTGGACATGTCCACCTATTCCGCCACCATTTTGTCTTCCCAAAATGTACAATCTTGAAGAAGTAGGTAAATTCCTAGAAATATACAATCTTCCAAGACTGAATCAAGAAGCAATAGAAAATATGAACAGACCAATAACTACTTAGGAAACTGAATCAGTAATTTAAAAAATAAAACTCCAATAAACAAAAGTTCTGTAACAGATGGCTTCACACATTAACTTCTTACAAACATTCAAAGAACTAACACGTATCTTTCTCAAACTAATAAAAAATGTCAGTAGGAGGGAAGGCTCTTAAACTCATTTTACAAAGCCAGAATTATCTTCATTCCAAAACCAGAAATAGACATTTAAAAAATAAAAATTGTAGGCCAATATTCTTGATGAAATTAGCTATAAAAATCCTCAAGAAAATATTAACAAATTGAATTCAGCAATACATTAAAAACTAGGATTTATTCCTGGAATGCAAGGTTATCTCAATGTTCACAAATCAATTCATGTGATACACAACAGAAACAAAATGAGGGATAAAAATCATATGATCATATCAATAGATGTGAAAAGGAATTTGAAAACATTCAACCTCCATTTATGATAAAAACTCAGCAAAATTGGAATAGAGGTAACATACTTCAACACAATAAAGGACATATATGACAAACTCACAGCAAATGTGATACTTAATGGTACATACTAGAAGCATTTTCACTAAGATCAGGAACAGTATAAGGATGTCCACTTTCACCACTCATATTCAACCTGGTATTGGAAGCTGTAGCCACAGCAATCAGACAAGAAAATGAAATAACAAGTATCCAAGTTGGAAAGAAAGAAGTGAGACTGTCATTATTTGCAGATGGCATGATACTATATATAGAGAATCCTAAAGACCCCAACAAAACCTATTAGAACTGATGAATTAAGTACAGTATCAGGATACAAAAATAGTGTTCAGAAATCAGTTGCATTTTACATACCAATAATAAACTATCAGAAAGGGAAATTAAGAAAACAAATAAAATGCCTGGGAATATATTAAACCAAGGAGGTAAAATATCTGTATTTGGAAAATTGTAAGACATTAAGGAAATAAACTGAAGAAGACACAAATAAATGGAAGCATATACCATGATCATGGATTGGAAGAATTAACATCATTAAAATGTTCATATTATCCAAACCAATCTATAGATTCAATACAATGCCTATCAAAATACCAATGATATTTTTTTTACAGAAATACAGCAAATCATCCTAAAATTTATATGGGAATACAAAAGACCCTGAATAGCCACAGAAATCCTTAAAAAGAGGTTCAAAGTTGGAGTCATCATACTACCTGATATGAAACTATACTACAAGGCTATAATAACAAAAACATCACAGTACTGGCATAGAAACACACACAGAGACCAATGGGACAAAATAAAAGCCCCAAAGAAACCCACACCTACATGGTCAATTAATCTATAAATTAGGAGGCAAGCATATACAGTGAGGTAAAGATAGTTTAAGCAATAAATAGTATTGGGAAAATTGGACAGATAAGTGAAGATGAAACTAGACTACCAAATTACACACACACAATAGTAAATTAAAAATGAATAAATGACAAATATAAGTCATGAAATCATTAAAATCCTAGAAGAAAAAATCAGCAGTAAAATCCCTGACATTTATCTTAGCAATATTTTTTCTAATATATCTCCTCAACAAGGAAAACAAAGGAAATATATAAACAAATTGGACTACATCAAACTAAAAAGTTTTTACACAGCAAGGGAAACCATCAACAAAACAAAAGGCAACGTACTGAATGGGAGAAGATATTCACTAATGATACATCTGATAAGGGGTTAATATCCAAAATTTACAAATAACTCATACAACTCAACAACAAACAAACAATCTAACTAAAAAGTGGGCAGAGGATTTTCAGTAAAACATATTTGTAAACAGGATAAAAGGCATAGGTAATATAAAATGAATAATGCAAAAGTCATTCCTACAAATCTGGAGTGCATCTATATTAATAAAAGGGTAATATGCTAATTAGACCAAACATCTTCCGGACAACCTTCCAGATGTCCTTCCGGACAAAGCCACGGTGGCAGGGCTGAGGCAGTGGCAGTTAGGGGTGATCAGGCGGCAGGGGAGAGCAGTTAGGGTGATCAGGCTGACAGGCAGAGGTTGTTAGGGGTGATCAGGCAGGCAGGCAGGCAGGCAAGCAGTTAGGAGCCAGCAGTCCCAGATTGCATGAGGGATGTCCCTGCGGGATTGGGCCTAAACTGGCAGTCAGACATCCCCCAATGGGTCCTGGATTGGAGAAGGTGCAGGCCAGGCTGAGGGACCCCCATACCCCCCCGTGCAAGAATTTCATGCACCGGGCCTCTAGTTCAGATCTAAAAACTCAAATGTTCAAATTGTAACCTCCTTTAGTCAGTTCAGTCTCCTCCAATGCATCCCATCTCTTAGTAGCCAAAGAGTAACCTGGAAGGTGGTCCTAGATTAACATAGATATCCATTAGATGGATTCCACATGCAGAAAATTGCACCCAGAATCTGCCCTCTTAGGAATGCCACACTCTGGCTCTTTCCCCCAATTCCTAATAACCTTTCTGCCATAAAAATCAAATAATGGGGCATTCAGACATTATTATATATCACCAATTCACAGAAACTTATTTCCACTGCATTCAAAGATTCTGAATCTGCTAATTCTCTTAAAAAATTTAGAAGCAATCAATAAAATAGTGGGATATAAATTGGGATCATCAACATTAAATATTATGATGTGTTCTTTGCACACATAGAATGTTTTTGTTTGTAAGCAACTCTAACTTGTTTCTCACAATGCTTAGTCAACACTTATGCAGAAAAACAAGATATAGAAATTGAAAGCAATACAGCAACTAAATGATGCTATTGTAAGATTCTGTTCCACTACTGCTCTAGCCAGTAATCTAAATGATTTAAATCTTGCTAAGAACTCCTTTCTTATTTCTAATAGGGTTTTTACCTTACAAAAATATCTGTTAGATGCAAGAGCTCATTGCCTCCTTTTCCCCACCAGCCCTGGTGATGGACACTCCTTCCCTATGAGGTGCATGAATGAATCACAGAACCCACTGCTAGCAAATGAAGAGCACTGGGAAGACAATGATTATGACAACCCAGGTAAGTAGGCTCAAAAAAAAGGAATTATTTTCTCCATCCAGCAGACAAAGCACTAATAAAAATCATGTTAACTAATAAAGACCAATGTAGTGTAGTGAGAAAATTTTGTTCAAAAAGATTATATAACACTAGTAGCCCGGTGCACGAAATTCGTGCACTGGGGTAGGGAGGGAGAAGGGGCCCCTCAGTCTGGCCTTCACCCTCTCCAATCTGAGACCCCTCAGGGAATGTCCAACTACCTGTTTGTGCCCACACTTTTAACAGATAACAGCTCCATTGTTGTTTCTTTCTTATGCTTAAAACCATTGGAATTAGTAGGTATTCAAAGTGTGTATACATTTTGGGGGGACACCCTGTATATCTCTAGTCAGTGGTGAAAGAAACCAACAGCAGATTTGGAACCCCCAGACAGGGAACCTTGCTCATTCCCCACATGTCTCCCCACTTCACTTTCCACCTTCGTGGGCAGCAGGAGAATCAATGTTTTCTCTCATTAATTCGGAAAAGCAC
>NW_005361942.1:6206-8382 GCF_000412655.1 Myotis brandtii | reverse complement strand
AGCACAGGCGGGGAACGTTGGAGTCCTCTGTCACTGAAGGAAGCAAGCCCCCTGTTCGCTTCAAGCTGCCTGGCTGCCGGCCGCCATCTTGGTTGGCAGTTAATTTGCATATCTCCCTGATTAGCCAATGGGAAGGGTAGCGGCTGTACTGCTAATTACCATGTTTCTCTTTTATTAGATAGGATACTAACCTCATAAGTGCCCTTTGGATGGAGGACAAGTGTGGCCAGATTTGTAAATCTGCCCTCTTAGGAATGCTTCACTTTGGCTCTTCCCCCCAATTCCTAATAACCTTTCTGCCATGCAAGCCAAATAGTGGGGCATTCAGACATTATTATCTATCACCAATTCACAGCAACTTATTAGCAAACTAGAGGCCCGTTGCAGGAAGATTCCTGTAAGAATAGAGCTTCCTGCGGCTGGAGCAAAGCGGTTTTTTTCTCCCGCTCCCAGCCGCTGCGGCTGGGTTTTTTTCTCCCGCTCCCAGCTGCTAAGGCTGGTTTTTTTTCTCCCACTCCCAGCTGCTAAGGCTGGGTTTGCCCTCCCACTCCCAGCCACTGCGGCTGGGTTTCCCCTCCCGCCTCCCGCCTCTGCAGCCTTGGCTCCGTTCCTGTCTCCGCCGCCTCTACTTTGCTCCCTTCTGTAGCACTTCATTTCCACGTTGTCTTCAGTCTTCGCTCCCAGCCAGTATATGCAAATTAGCCGCCATCTTTGTTTGGCGGTTAATTTGCATAGAACTCTGATTAGCCAATGGGAGGCATAGCAAAGGTAGGGTCAATTACCATGTTTGTCTATTATTAGATAGGATATGAGTGGCATAGGCAGGATTAGATGACATCTTGGGCGGTTCATTACCAGCTTTCTGATACCATGATTATAACCAATCAGATAAATCAGAAAATATAATAAACTGTGCTGTGAATTTTTGTAAATAGTTTTGGCAGTTGGTCACTCATTGTCCTTTGCTTGAGTTAATTCAATCAGTGGGCAGCAGCTTACCTTTCTCCACCCTGATTCATTCACAGTGATTAAATTTTCTCTGAAATTTCATTCTCATTCTCTTTTAGAATGGCTTAATTACATGAAAAAATAAAAGATAGCATTGCAGGCAAGGCTACACATGCATGTAGCCTACTTTTCTGAGAGGCAGAGGAGCAAAGTAAAAATAAGGAAACAGAACTTTTCCCTTCCACATTTCTCCCACCAGATTATTGGGTCATCTTGAGATGTTTTTTGTGAAGAGCTGAAAGTAAAGTTCTCATGCCATGTACCCCATTGCCACCTATTATTTGTCTTCATGTAATGCTATGCTTTCTAGTGTGCCTCCACAATTTGTTTATGTTACTAATAACAGGCTTCATAGAGTAATTTTTAGTGGCTGGTCCCAATTATGCAGTAGCTGACAAATTTTTAGTAATACTTTGAGGCTCATTAATTTGACAAGAAGAGCTGGGAAACAAGCCTTCTTAAATGTTACCTAGTTAGATTATCTAGGTCCAGATTCTGTACCTGGAAGTCCAGTTTAAGAGTGAGTTATGTTAAGACTAAGGAAGGCAAAACAGTCCAAAATCCATATTTACAAAAGGGAAGAGTTCTTGTCCAGCCCAAAGAACTTGTAACACAAGAAACTCCCTTACTTTCACCTGCTTACTCTCCAATGAAAAACTGACTGTATTTTTTACTTACCTTCCTTCGGCTATCAGTCTTTCCTTAAAAGACTTTAACTTATAACAGTTACGAGTAAAGGTAATAGCTTTTATTTTGGTATTAAAAACCCAAACCAATAGAAATCAGAGTCTTATAGGGTCTTAACCTTATTTAACACTAGAGGCCCGGTGTACAAAAATTTGTGCACTCGGGGGAGAAGGGGGGGTCCCTCAGTCCGGCCTGTGCCCTCTCGCAGTCTGGGACCCCTCAGGAGATAATGACCTGCTGGCTTAGGCCTGCTCCTGGGTGGCAGAGGGCAGGCCCAATCCCTAGGTGCAGCCCCTGGTCGGGCTCAGAGCAGGGCTGATTGGGGAGTTGGGGCGCCGCCCCCTGTCATGCACAGAGCAGGGCCCATCAGGGGGTTAGGGAGCTCCCCACTGTCACGCACAGAGCAGGGCCCATCAGGGGGTTGAGGAGCTCCCCCCTGTCACTCACAGAGCAGGGCGGATCAGGGGGTTGGGGCGCCGCC
>NW_005361942.1:0-5280 GCF_000412655.1 Myotis brandtii | reverse complement strand
CTTCCAGCTGCCTGGCTGCCGGCCGCCATCTTGGCTGACAGTTAATTTGCATAAGGATATGCTGATTAGCCAATGGGAAGGGTAGCGGTTGTACGCCAATTACCATGTTTCTCTTTTATTAGTGTAGATATCTCCACAATGGAAAAAACTATTCATATCTGAGCCTGGTGTTGACAAGCAGAATACTTTAAGTACAGGTGTAGCACTACATTATAAAGAAGTTATTTTCTTGAGCCAGTTTTTAACTCCAGACTTGATTAAAAATATTCAATCATAAAAAGGTATACAATTTTGTAATTTACAAAGTACTTTCACATACTTTTTTCATATATTGGTCTCTCACAATTGTCATGTTCAGTAGGCATTATTATTAATACCGTTCTCATTTTATAATTGAGAAAACAGAGATTTGGAAATGTTAAACAACTTATCCAATATCACATAGCAAGAAAGAGGCAAAACTTGGATTTAAAGTAAGGTATCCTGATTCCAAATCTGGATTCTTTCCAATATAATGCTATTTCTATTCTTTGGGAAACTGCTCTGGGTAGTTGAAGAGTCTGAGTGGTAGGCTTACTGCAAAGGCCTGAAGCCAAATCCATGGCAAAACAGAAAAAGTCCACACTAGGGTCTGGGTGGCCATGGTAAAGTGGCCTTCCTAAAATGTAAATGCGATTGTATCACTCCCTTATTCAAAAACCCTTGGAAGGCTCCCCACTACATGAAGAGTCAAGTCCTAACTAAGTAACTTGGCTCCAGCCTTCCTTCCTGGCACAGTTTCTCAGCCTTTGAAGTCATGGACTCTACACTGAAACTATGAAAGGCTCCCCTTGTTCATTGCTGGTTTCCCCACAGTTACCTCAGACTCCCCATGTCCTAAACCAAATGGTCCACCGACCCAGCTGCTCCCCCTCTACAGTGTCCTGCTCCCTCTCCACAGTATCCCGTTCTCCTTTACACCTGGCATCTATTTTGGGACCAATTCCAGTCACTCCATTATTTCTGACATTTCCCACTGCAGCCACCACAGAACAGAACAGGGTGATCTCTTGCCTGACAATGACTGTATTCTCTCCCTACAGCCCCAGTGAGATTTGAAAGCAGCCTCTGATGCAGTTCTGCCCCTCCTTGAAGCTGGCCATCCAGAGGACCCATTGCTTCCCCAGTCTTTGCCTTGCTGAGCTCCTTGCCTTCTCTGAACCTGATTGTCAATGTCCTATTTCTGGCTCATTGCTCCTATTATTATTTTCACCTTGCATGACGTGCCACCTCTCTGCCTGTTCAACTTCCCTGCAAGGCTCTTGGAAAATACTGCTTCCTCTAAGACAGTGTTTCTCAACCTTGGCTGCACATTAGAATCACCTGGGAATCTTTTTAAGATCCTGATTTCTGGGCCCCATCCTCCGGAAATTCTGTTTCTTTGTTACTAATATTGTGGCCCCACCCATAACAAAGAAACAGAATTTCCGGAGGATGAGGCCCAGAAATCAGGATTTTAAAAAGATTCCCAGGTGATTCTAATGTGCAGCCAAAGTTGAGAACCACTGCCCTAGAGTCAGCTACCCTGGGTTTGTAACCCCAGTTCTGATACTCCCTAGTTCCTAGAACAATGTCCAATACCTCATAGAGCCTCAGTTCTTCACCTATAAAATGGATAGTTATTGCCTCATAGGGCCCTTATGAGGAGGAAATGATTAATCTGTATGTAGTGCTAAGGGAAGCTCCTGCCACAGGGTAAGTGCTGTCATGGTATTATTATTGCTATTGTCATTAATAATATGACCTCTTTACTGGTCTGCCAGGCCCTCATGGGCAGGAACCAAGTCAGACCCCTTTGGTCTTCCATATCAGAGTTGCTCAGAGACATTTGCTGACTGAACTAAGATGGCCCCATTTCCCCCCCCCCCACCACCACCACCACCTCAGGCTCTAGAAGGAAGGAGGGAGGCTGAGAGACATATGAAATGTCCTCCCCTCCTTGATGTTAGTGCGGCCTGGGGAACAGGCCACTCTGCTGCAGCTCCCAAGCCTCCCGCCTCTCCTCTGAGGCTACTGTGCAGCTGAATGTCCCTGAGCATGGGGGCGATGGAGAAAAATTGGAGGGAATCCAGAGGAGTGAAGTCCCTGAACCCTTGGGAAGGGGCAGGCCCAGTAAAGTAGGGAGATGAAAGCAGTTCCATGTGTGTGGCTTGGCTGAAGGACAGAGCTGGGTGTGGCGGGAGACACGATAACTGGAGACAGGGATTCCAGCAGTGCAAACAAGCTGGAGAGAGCTCCGTGGTAGGGCCACTCTGCTGAGGCAAATGGGCTCTTGAAATGCAAGCTTGGAGTCTTATGGAGCCCCAGACCAACAAGCCCCCCATCCTACTGGCCTGGACAGAGGACCCTTCAAACTGGTTCTCAGGGCTGGCAGTTCTGCTCGGCTGTGCAATCCTAGTCCTGGGAGGGAGGCCATTTACCCATAACTGGCTGAGACTGGGCCTGGGGTGAGCTCAGCTGAGGGTCTGAGGTCCAAGTCCTTGGCTCTCCCTGCCAGCTCACCACAGCGCTGTGGGCTCTGGGACCTCCTTCTCCCTTACCAGTCCCCAATCCGTCTTAAAACTATTGTTTACAGACCACTGACTTCTGTCCCTCTCCTCCCAGGTACTAAGGGGAATCTCAGGGGCATGAAGAGCTCAGGAGGAAATATTGGAAATAGCCTCTCCATCTTCCCCTCAGATCTGGGCTGCATCATTCTTGAGCCAAAATAACTAAAGCAACAAGGGAGAGGCCTCTGTATGCTCCATGCTGATGTCTAAGCGGCCTGGTTGTGGGGTGTGGGTTGAATTTCAGTCTACCCAAGGCTGCCTACAACCCTCCTTCCAAAGGAATATGGCAGAAGGGCAGCCAGGCCAGGTGCCCGGGAGTCAGTGGTATGAACAAAGCAGAATGCCCCTCCAGTGCTCTCTTCCCTGGGACAGGGTTTCCTCAAGGGTGCTGAGTCTGAGAGCTCTGGAGGGAGAGCAAGGGATCCTGGGAGAAGAGAGGAGTCTGGAGATGGAGGAGTGGCAGGAGGCTGTCCCTACTAGACCCTCAGTTCCCCCATCACCCCTGCAACGCTGGTGTCTAGCCTGCCCAGAACCCAGGTCTACTTCCTGAGGTTGGAGAGTATGAGGTCCCTTAGAGTGGGGATCCTGGAGGACCAAAGGACAAGACCCGCCCCCCGCCCCCTGGAATTCTGGTCAGAGAGTTGAGTTCAAATCCCACCTCTGTGCTGTATTATTGATGAGTCCTCGGCAAGCCCCTTCCTTTACTTTATAATTAAAGCCTGATTTTTCCATCATGAAATTGAGAACACAATGTCCACCTTACAGGACTATAGGCAGGAATCGATGGGATAATGATGTGCAAGGGCCTGACCCTGGATGTGGCCCTCAGGCCACTGTTTGGGGCATGAAACTGCAATGCTCAGGAGGGAGAAGCTCTTGGCCCACTGTGACTCCTGGGTTGACCCTAAGGAGTCCCTTCTGTTTCTCTAATCCCAAGGTCATACTGTGACTATGGGGGTATTAAGGGCCTTTCTGGATTGCCCTCACTGATTCCCCAGGCACAGGAGTGTTGCACAAAGGAGGTTTCCCCCAAGCAAACCCTCAGGCCCTGGGCTGTCCCCTGTTTACAGCCATCTCTGACATCTCAGCCTCCCGTGGCCCTCCCTGCAGTGTTGAGCAGGCCTTTCTGCCAGATCTCTGAGTTTTGACCTTGCCTGTGGAACTCTTTCTTTGGGTTCCACATTGTCAGGGTCATTCTTTGTCTTTTGGACTATCCCACCATCTCTACCCTGTTCAAAGCCAAGAACCCACTCCTGGGCCTGCTTTGTCACCTGCTTCATTTAGGAAGTCTTTGGAGCAAGGGCTGGCCTGCAAAGGTCCACCCATATGGTAAGGGCAAAGAAAAGAGCCTGGAATGAAGGCCAGAAAATCTCAGTTGTAGTTTCAATTCCTTGGCTCATTCTTTTTATGGTCTCCATGAGCCACTTTCTCTTTGATCCTCTGTTTTTCCATCTATAAAATGGAAGTCCTAATTTTTGCACTAATTCAGCTCAGTTCTATGGCAGTGGAGGACACACAGAACATGCAGGGACCCCAATCACAATTTTTGTCACTCAGCTGTTTCCATTTTGTTAGATGCTTAGATCACCAGTTTCTTACAGTTAACTGTTTCACCTCAATTATTTATGAGAAAAATTACTCCACTGGTTCCCAATCTTTATTGTTTAGAAATCTTTTGTGTCTAGCCCAAATCCTTCCTGCTGCAGTTCCAACTTGGGTCTACATACCTTAGACACCTCCTACCCTGCCTTCTCTTTCCTCTTTCCCTCAACTTTTGCCCTTGACTCAGAAAGTAGGGTTGAGGACAAAAGCATCCCTTGTATCTGGCCAGAGTGAACAGACCATGGGGGTAGCATCACTCTTCCAGAAGCTCTTCATCTGCTGACACACCATCAGCCTCACCCGTATCTTACTCTGGTTCACACCATCCTGGCTGGAATACTTGTGGTCTCTCACTGTGCATTAGAATTAGGGTGCCAGCCTTGACTTTAATCTCTCCTGGCAGCTCCATGGCATCCATAAGCCCCAAGTTTATGGCAGAGGAAAAATGAAACCCACGTTACCCCACCAGGGTCCAACCCCCACCCAGCAGAGCCAAGGATGTCCTCCAACAGGTATCAATAGTCTCCATCTATCACCTCAAGGCATCTGGAGGTGGGTGGAATGGTGCTCCTTGGACATCCTCCTCCCTGAAGGCACAGCAGCCCCTCCCAGCCCTCCAGGCCCTGCCTCTCTTGTCTTTCAGTCAGATTAAATGTCTCCACTGCAGAAATTCCAGATGGAGAGGAGGGACTTCCTCTCAGCCTTCTGCCTTCTCTTCCTCCCTCTCCAACAGTGGAACAAAAGCATCAATTTATAGTATGCTTTCAGACCATTCAATCCAACTATCTCAACTTACATACGGGGAAGCCGAGACCTAGAATGAAGAATGGGCTTGCCTAAATTTACTCAGCAAGTTAGCAGCAGAGCTAGGACAAGGATCCAGGTGTTTTGATTTCCAGCCCACAGTGTTGTTTTCACAGTGCACATTTGCAATCCTGTTAGACCTACAAATTCTTTTGACCATGAAAACTTCAAAATTACCACCAGAGATGTCCTAGCATCTGTGATGCTTGGACAAAAGCAGAAGGCAGCATCTCATTAATCCTGGCCTGTAAAGTCACTTAAAAGTGCTTGACACACAGGCCATATA
>NW_005361941.1:0-1269 GCF_000412655.1 Myotis brandtii | reverse complement strand
TGTTTTAGCTTCTGATTTTGTGTGTTCAGAGATGATGCTTTTGACTATGACTATGGTCACATTCAGATGAAAAATGTTGCTGAACAAATAACTTCTGGGTTCATTCAGTCCAAAGATGTTTCTTAACCACCAGCTGTGTGGCAGGCACTGTTCTAGGCACCGGGGAAACAGCAGTGAGTAGGACAGACGAAGTCCCTGCTCATACATTCTGCTAGGAGCCGGAAATGATAAACAAGTGAATAAAACATGGACATCAAACTTCAGATTGTGGCAAGTGCTTGGAAGAAAATAAAACAGGGAGGAGTGACGAGATGAATAGTTTATGTGATGAGAGAAGGCCTCATGGAGAAGGTGAATGACACTTGAATGACAGGCAATAGCCATCCATGATCAGGAAGGGAAAGGTTCCCTGGAAGGAGTTAGCAGAAGAGTTCCATGTACCTGTGGGATTATCAGCATAAATTATTGGAAAAGTCAGGGCCATAGGTAGGGACAGATCACATAGGGCCTTATTCTCAGATAATGAGTGTGAATTTTATTCTAAGTACAATGGGGAGCCTTTGGAAAGTTTTAAGCACTAGAGAAACACAGAAATTAAGGGAACAGTGGATGCATTTATGATCCACTTCCCTTTATTCTGCAGATTAAAGGATTTACTATCCCTCCCTCCCACTTCCTAATCTTGTTGAAGAAACTTTGAGGCACACCACTTAAATCCTCTGAACAATAGGGAGCTCTAATTTTTACCCTGAAGTTCTTCAGTTTTGAACTACAGGTATGATAAAGTCATAAAGGATTAAGACAGGTGAAAGAGGGAGAAAACTCCAGTTACTCAAGGATTAAAGATTTCCCCCAAATGAACCTTTATTCTAATGATAGGTAATAGAGAAGATCCTTCCGATATTTATAACCTCAAAAAGTATAATTTGTTGCAGTGTATAATGTTTAGAAATTAAATAGAAAAACTATTGTTTATCATTACAAAATGCATTACAACACGTTTTCCCTCTCGGGAGCACGCCCACGCCTTTCATGCCTCGCAGGTGTACATCACCCAAACTCTAAGGGCCCTCACAAGACTTGCAACCAGGGGAGCAATGGGCCCCAGCAGCTCATCCCAGGCTAACCCCCTGAACCTGACTTCCCAGTGAGCCAAAGCAGCCCCACCTAGGCTGTCTCCTGTTGCTTCTTCTATCCTAACTAAGCCTTTCCTTGTTGCACTGTCCTCAGAGTTAATAAATGTATTCTCAAAATCAAAAACAACGACAA
>NW_005361940.1:0-772 GCF_000412655.1 Myotis brandtii | reverse complement strand
AAGAGAGAGAAAGGTAGAGTAAGAGAAACATTGATGAGAGAGAAACATCAATCCATCAATCAGCTGCCTCCTGTACACCCTCCAGTGGGGATTGAGCCTGCAACCCAGACATATTCCCTGACGGAGAATTGAACCTATGACTTTCTGGTGCATGGGATGATGCTTAACCAACTGAGCCACACTGTCTGGGCTATAAAGCATCTGTTTTATGAAGTAGTCCTTGATTTTCCAACCTAATGACTGCACTGTTTTGAACCACATTATTAGGGTTCTCTTACTAACAACCCTCTCTCTACTCCCCAAGTGCAAGATCACAATCATCTTGAGAGTATAGTTTCTTATTTATAACTAGAGGCCTGGCACATGAAATCATGCACAGGTACAGTCCCTAGGCCTCGCCTGCGATTAGGGCCATCTCCCCGCCACCCATCCCAGTTCCCCATTCGCCATCTGGTGATGGGAGCCTGACGGCCATGGGAGGGACAGAGAGGTTGGCTGTTGCTGCCTGCTCGCCAGCCCCATCCCTGCTGCGGGTTGCCCTCTGTGTGTGGGGTGACCGGCAGGGTGGGAGCCTTGGCCTGGTGCTGCCCGCAACCCCACCACCCACCCCAGTTCCCGTTTGCCATCGGCGATTGGAGGCTGTGGGCTGCGGGGAGGGACCAAGAGGTCAGCCATTCTGCCCTGTCTCCAGTCCTGCCCCCCACTGCCACCCACCCCAGTTCCCCAGTGCATCTTATAGTGACTGGTCGAGTGGTCATTCTGGTCGTTCTGC
>NW_005361939.1:0-536 GCF_000412655.1 Myotis brandtii | reverse complement strand
CACTTCCCACTGGCTGTACCCTCAGAGCCTGGCACTCTCCTGCCCTCCCATCACAGAGCTAGTGGTGCCTAAACCTGCCAGCTCCCCTACCTACTTCCCACTCCTTGCTTCCCAGCCATTTTCACCCTCGTTCAAAGGCTCCAGACCTTCTAGGGGTCTCCTGCAGCAGGTCACCTCAGGTCACCGCACCCCTCTAACCTGACTCACACAGCCGTCAGATTCTGCTCCCTGAAGCAAGACAGGGGGCTCCAACATACCAGTACACATGGAAACCCGTAGTTGGAGTGAAGGCCACCATCACCCACCAGCATCCCGGATACCACACCGACTCGGCCCCAGCGGATTTCCCTTCATGATACATGACCGCAACAAGCTGTAGTGAGCTGAGGCCCCGGAACCACAGAGCAGTCGGAGATGCAGACTAGCTCACTCATCTGCCACGTCCCTTCTGAGGCAGGTACTGCCGCTACTACTATCTTAATTTTATTTTTTTTAAATAATTTTTATTGATTTTTTTACAGAGAGGAAGGAGAGGG
>NW_005361938.1:0-788 GCF_000412655.1 Myotis brandtii | reverse complement strand
GCTTTTTATTTTGATGTAGTCCCATTTATTTTTTCCTTTGTTTCCTTTGCCCTAGGAGATGTATCTGCAAACATATTGCTACAAAGAGATGTCTGAGATTTTGCTGCCTTGGTTTTTTTCTAGGATTTTTATAGTTTCATGTCTTACATTTAAGTTTTTTACCTATTTTGATTTTATTTTTGTGTATGGTGTAAGTTGGTGGTCTAGTTTCAATTTTTTTGCATGTGTCTGTCCAATTTTCTCAACACCATTTATTGAAGAGACTGTCTTGACTGCTCTTGCCTCCTTTGTCAAATATTAATTGAGCATAATGGCTTGTGTTAATTTCTCTGTTGTGTTCCATTGATCTATATGCCTGTTCTTGTGCCAGTACCAGGCTGTTTTGATTACAGTGGCTTTGTAGTATAATTTGATATCTGGTATTATGAGCCCTCCAACTTTGTTCTTCTTTCTCAAGATTGCTGCAGCTATTTGGAGTCTTTTTTGGTTCCATATAAATTTTTGGAGTATTTGTTCTAGATCTGTGAAATATGCCGTTGGTATTTTAATAGGGATTGCATTGAATCTGTAGATTGCCTTGGGTAGTATGGACATTTTAATCATGTTGATTCTACCAATCCATGAACACAGTATATTCTCCCACTTGTTTATATCTTCCTCTATCTCTTTTTTCAGCATCCTGTAGTTTTCTGAATACAAATCTTTTACCTCCTTGGTTAACTTTATTCCTAGACACCTTAATGTTTTTGTGGCTATGGTAAATGGGATTGTTTGTTTAGTTTCTCTTT
>NW_005361937.1:0-839 GCF_000412655.1 Myotis brandtii | reverse complement strand
AGATTACTTGATAGAAAATGACAAGAATTATGTGTACCAGACACAAAAGTAATGGAGTAATGATAACAAGGTGGTAAAGAAAAGAAATGGCAAATACAGGAAAATATAACTAGCTAAATTATCACTTAAATAAGAGACTAAAATACAAATATTCTCAATAATGAATGCCTCAGAAATTTACCAGAGCTAGAACCTTTCTGAAAGAAGTCTTGAAGTATTTCATCAGCAAGTTATGAGAAGTAAATTACTTGATAAAATAGGTTGTTGTGTAAATTAACAATAACCAATGACATATCCCCTGAAATTATTAAAATGTATCCATAGTAAATTTCTAAGTGATAACTATATGGTAATATAGAAGGACCAAGGAGAAAGCCAAAGGCAGTAAGAGAGTTCTTTACATCAAGGAAAAACAAAAATTGACAAATTTAAGGGGCTGTTTGGGAAAAAACAAAACAAAACAAAAACTATAGGTCTCAATAAGTTAGGGATAACTAATAATATTAAAGTATAAGAACTTCGCCGAAACCGGTTTGGCTCAGTGGATAGAGCGTCGGCCTGCGGACTGAAAGGTCCCGGTTCGATTCCCAGTCAAGGGCATGTACCTGGGTTGCGGGCACATCCCCAGTGGGAGATGTGCAGGAGGCAGCTGATCGATGTTTCTCTCTCATCGATGTTTCTAACTCTCTATCTCTCTCCCTTCCTCTCTGTAAAAAATCAATAAAATATATAAAAAAAAAAGAACTTCAAACTTCTAGAATAAAACCTCATTTATCTATGCAATTAGTATAAAAGAAAAGCTAAATGAAAGTATTATAAATAGAATATAAAATGAGATA
>NW_005361936.1:0-533 GCF_000412655.1 Myotis brandtii | reverse complement strand
ATACTCTAGTAATTATATAAGGTGCCAGGTGGGTAGTGAGAATATTAGAGGGAACACTTTGTAAGGATATACTTGTCTCATCACTATGCTGTACACCTGAAGTTAATACTACTAAATAGAAACACCTTATAAGGATATGATAGTCTTACCACTATGTTGTACACCTAGAACTGATCTATATATATAAAAGCCTAAGTGACTGATCAACAAGGGGCAGACGCTCTGACCAGTAGCTATGACGTGCACTAACCACCAGGGGGGAGATGCTCAACGCAGGAGCTGCCAAGCTGTGGTGACTTGGCAGCTGCAGTTCTCGGGTGACGCACCCACAACCAGAGAGGAGGGAGCCTGATTCTGGGGTGTGTCACTTGAGAACCACCCTCTTGCAATCTGGGACTCCTCAGGGGGTGTCAGAGAGCCAGCTTTGGCCCAATTCCCACAGGCCAGGCCGAGAGACCACACCCATGCATGAATCTGTGCACCAGGCTTCTAGTAATAAATAATATTTAACATAAACTGTAATTGAAAAAGTA
>NW_005361935.1:0-493 GCF_000412655.1 Myotis brandtii | reverse complement strand
ACCTCAAATCCTACATAATAAAAGTCAAATATGCAAATTGTCCCATCTAGAGGTAGCTCAGGACTGTGAGTACAACAGGGAGACCAGGAGTTTGACTGCTCACTATGGCGTGTGCTTACCACCAGGGGGCGGCATGGAATATGGTGGGTGTTGGGCATGTGGTGCTGGCAGCAGGCAGCAGTGGAGGGGCTGCTGCCCCAATGGGCTCTAACTCGAGAAAGAGCAGGACCATGGTGGGAGGGTAGAGCAGTGAGTGGGCAGTACCAGTCCAAAGCTGGTGTGACCAGCTGAGGTGGGGGACAATGGGGTGCCGCCCAGCTCCCAAGTGCTGAGGGTGAAAGTGCAAATAGCAATATTAAAGTATTTCTTCTAATTATTTCCCTTTTAATGTGCACGAACCTGTGCATTCAGCCACTAGTTATTTTTATAATCAGCTTTTCTAAGTACACTATTTCGCACATAATCAAAGATAAGTGGGATGGATGAAGAGCTA
>NW_005361934.1:0-1300 GCF_000412655.1 Myotis brandtii | reverse complement strand
CCGACCTCTCGGGAGAGGGCAGTGTTTTATGGAACCGGCTGAGGGGAGAGACTGACATGTCCAAAGCCTAGAAGGGCCACCCACGGGTACCCTGATCCCAACCCAGAGTTCTCCATGGGCGTGGGAGGAGTCCAGGAGAGTCCACAGAGTACGTCTGTGATGCTCACGGTGTGTGGGTGAGGAGAGCCCGGGAGGAACCACAGCTGAACCGCTGCCTCACTCCCACAGCTCCCACAGCCGCCACGCCCCACAAGCTGAAGCTGCTGAAGCCACAGAGGAGAGACGCCCTGGTGAGTCAATCAATGCTGGTCCTTGTCCCCACGCCTTGCACACACTTCAGGTCCAGTGGTCCCTTGTTGACCCGAAGCCTGCGGTAAGTCCTGGTGCTGTGCCCGGGTGGGGGCGCTCAGCCAGCTCACCAGCCCTGGAGCAGCTCACCTACCTGCCTAGTCCCCTCACGGCTTCTCTGCAATCCAAGTGCCATTCTTACCATAAGTGCTGCTTTTCTCAGAGAGAAGAAAAAAGTCACCCTCAGGAACATATAAATAGGAAGTGGACCTGCTTGTATAAATGTACCTGTAACCACAGTGAAGAACCTTAAAAGATGGTGTAGCTTATATTTTGAAATAATTTTAGATGACAGAGGAGGTGAGCTAGTGCAGCGTCCGACCCCCAGCCCCGCTCTCCTGTGGGAGCGCCCTCCACAGCCGCAGGGCGTCCTCAACGCCAAGCGCTCCCCCAGCTCATCGCCGTCCACCTCAGATCTGACCGAGGCCAGCAGGTCCCTCATCGCTGTCTCCCAGGAGCTGCCCAGAGAGGCACCTCACCCAGTCACCATGCTTCCTCGCCTTTGTCAGGAGTCCCTGCCCTGCCCTGTCCTGAAGAGCAGTAGCTAGTTAACGCTTAGAATGTCCCCTGATGGGTGTTTCTCTGAGTTCCTCTGATGATCGGAATGGGTTGTAGAACAGCACAGAGGAGCATGATGTCACTGCATCTCACTCATGGGGGCGGGTATGACTCTTTGTCACCTGCTTACGGTGTTGTCTGCAGGCCGCCTCAGTGTGAAGTTACTGTTTTTCCTGTTCGGTAGTCTATTCATTAGAATCCACTCTCGGTCCAGTTCACACTCAAGGGAGGGAAGTTCAGCTCCGTCTTCTGAAGGGAGCAGCAGCAAAGAATTTGTAGACCTGTCAAAACCACCACAGCAATTAATATTTTGTCCTGTCTGGGTAGTTGAGGTCCTGATGCGCCAAGGTTGTGGGTTCAGTCCCTTGTCAGGGCACATACAAGAAGCAACCAA
>NW_005361933.1:0-863 GCF_000412655.1 Myotis brandtii | reverse complement strand
CTGACACAGAAGCCAGCAGGTCCTCACCTACAGCCCTTGTGCCTCCCCCTGCACTCAGGGGACACCAGATTCTCACAGGCCCTAGATCCATGCAGGATGTGCCCCCCGACCCAGCCTTGACCCCCTTTCACTCAGGCTCTTGCTCGTCCTGCTGCCCTCTGTGGGCTGTCCCCTCTGCCCGATGCCCTTCTCCAGGCATCTGCCTGGCTCTCCACCATCGATCCGCCTGGCTCTCCACCATCCATCTACTTTCCCTCAGCGAGCCTCTCTTTGCCCCTTCTTCGCGGACTTCCCATGTGGCTTCATTCCCATATTTTCATGGTTCCCATGCTCTCTAACAGCTGCACCTCATGTCTGTCTGAGGCTGTTCCCCCCACCCCCCACCCTACACTCCTGCCTTCTCCTGGCTGAACTCACACTCAGTAGGTCAGGGCGGCTGGCTCCCTGCTGCTCTGCGAGCACCCAGACATGCCTAGGACATGGTGGGTGCTCAGTCAGTGATACAGGTTGAGTAAGATGCTCATGCAGCGGCATTAGGTGTAAAGGCCACTGGAAGGCAGACTCACTTGGAGCCATCGGCCCTTGAGCTCTCCGCACAGCATTCAGGGCAGGCTGTGGGAGCCAGTTGTTCCTTTTCTTGCAAGAAGGCGGGAGGAAGAGAATGAAAAAGGAGCAGTGTGTGTTTCCCTTCAACTACTTAAAATCTGATGATCTAATTCCATTCTGACAGCTATGAATAGAAACCCTTAGATCAACCCTGTGAGGCGGTTCTGGGATTATCTGAGATTCTGTGGAGAGTAACGGCCTTTGTTTGTCACAAGGACAGTGCTTAGTAACCGTCAGCTTTTAGTGCTGTGATTCGT
>NW_005361932.1:0-292 GCF_000412655.1 Myotis brandtii | reverse complement strand
CAATGGTTTTGTTATCTTGCCCAGGGCCTAGAACAGGGACCAAACATGTTTCAATGAAGGAATGAAAAATGCAAAGCATTTTAAGCACTTTTTCTGTGCTAGATGCTCCCAAGCACTCTAAACCAGCGGCCACCAACCAGTGGTCCGTGAGGTCTGAAAGGTTGGCAACCGCTGATTTAAGGAAACCTTTGGAGCAGGGGTCGCCAACCAGTGGTCCGTGAAGTCCGAAAGGTTGGCGACCGCTGCGTCTAAACCATCTCATTTAATCGTCACTCCACTCTCATTGAGGGGC
>NW_005361931.1:0-536 GCF_000412655.1 Myotis brandtii | reverse complement strand
CACACCAGCCTGCACAGAGGCTCCTGGAAGGACCTCCCAGTCTTTAGAAAGTTCTAGAATCAAAGTGATGCAGCACAGGGCAGGAGGCAGATCTCTGAGGGGAGAAAAGGGATTTGTGGTCCCGACCTGAGTGGAGGCCATGTGACTCAGAAAAGCTGGGGTCAGGCCTCAGACACAGTGGGTGTGGGCAGTGCACAAGGCCTGAGAGAGAAGGTCCCGGTGGGTCCCAGAGCCCCTTCAGGGCCCATGGGAGCCGCTGATGGGCTATTTCAGGGGTTCTCTCTGCACCCCAGGAGAGCCTGCACCGCTAACTGCCCCTGAGAGGGGGAGTCCCTCTGGTACCTGACTTGGACATCCAGAGGGCTCCCTCCCTGACCCAAGGAGGGGTGTCTGACACTGACCCCCTGTCCTGTCTCCTTGTAGGAGCCCCAGCCCCGGGGAGAGGGCGCGGCCCCAGGACCCCTGGTACCTGCGCGCTGCAGGATCTCCTTCCCTTTTGCCAGGTACATGAGCAGCGACTCCACACACAGGCCCTC
>NW_005361930.1:0-793 GCF_000412655.1 Myotis brandtii | reverse complement strand
AGATCAAAAGACACACACAGATTGAAAGTAAAGGGATAAAAAAAGATATTTCATAAAAATAAAAACAAACAAAAAGGCTGGGGTAGCAATACTTATCCCAGACAAAATAAACTTTAAAATAAAGACTACACAACAAGAGACAAAGAAGGACCCAGCAATTCCACTTCTGGGTATTTATTCAAAGAAACCTAAAACACTAAATTGAAAAGACGTATACATCCATTTGCTCATCGCAGCATTATATAGAAAAGCCAATATAGAGCAACCTAAGTGTCCATCAATAGATGAATGGATAAAGAAGTGGTGCATATATACAATAGAATATGACACAGCCATCCTATATAATAAAACCCTAATATGCAAATCGACTGAACGGCGGAACGACTGGTCACTATGACGTGCACTGACCACCAGGGTGCAGATGCTCAATGCAGGAGCTGCCCCCTGGTGGTCAGTGTGCTCCCACAAGGGGGAGGACCGCTCAGCCAGAAGCCAGGCTCATGGCTGGCAAGCGCAGCAGCAGTGGCAGGAGCCTCTCCCGCCTACTCTGCAAGTGAGTGGTAAGGAGCAAGAGGTCCCAGACTACAAGGGCCCAGACTGCAAGAGGGATATCTGACTGCAGCTTAGGCTGGCAGGTGGAAATCCCCCAAGGAGTCCCAGACTGCAAGAGGGCGCAGGCCAGGCTGAGGGACCCCCTCAACCCCTAGTGAATGAATTTGTGTACTGGGCCTCAGTAAAAAATAATAAGTAATACAGAGAAAAACAAATGCCGTATTATTTCACTTATATGTGG
>NW_005361929.1:0-554 GCF_000412655.1 Myotis brandtii | reverse complement strand
GACACTTAGGTTGCTTCCATATATTGACTATCTACACTAATAAAAGCCTAGGTCATCACAAGATGGTCATGCACAGTGAAGGCAGGGCCAGCAGCCGCTCTGCGTGGTGAGGCCTAGGGTCCTGCGGCTCCGTGCGGTGCAGAGGAGCCGGTCCCGGCGTCTCCGCCACCTTTCGTGGAGGAGGCAGGTCATGGGAGGGGAGGGCAGTTGTGGGCAATAGGGGAGCGGTTAGGGGGCGATCAGGATGGTAGGCAGAAGCGGTTAGGAGCAATCAGGCAGGCAGGCAGATGGGTGGTTAAGACCCAGCGGTCCCAGATTGTGAGAGGGATCCCAGATTGGAGAGGGTGCAGGCCAGGCTGAGGGACACACACCCTTTCCCCCGTGCACGAATTTTGTCCACCGGGCCTCTAGTTATAAATAATGCTGCAATGAACATAGGGGCACATATATCTTTTCAAGTTACCATTTTCCATTTCTTTGGATAAGTACCTAGAAGTATGTGTGTGAGTATTGTGTGTATCCCTTAATTATTTATTGTAGTTACACATGATCTT
>NW_005361928.1:0-571 GCF_000412655.1 Myotis brandtii | reverse complement strand
AATATATTAAAATCAATAAAAAATAACTATTAAAAAATAATATTGTAATAACTATGTGTAGTGCCAGGTGGGTACTAGAATTATTGGGGGGATCACTCCATAAATTATATAAATATCTAACCACTATGTTTATACCTACAACTAATATAAAATAATATTGAATGTCAACTGTAATTGAAAATTTAAAAATTAAATTAAAAAAGAAAAAAAGTGAAATATCATTATCATATGTTAAGAATCCCAATTTTTTTAAAATATATTTTATTGATTTTTTACAGAGAGGAAGGGAGAGAGATAGAGAGTTAGAAACATCGATGAGAGAGAAACATCTATCAGCTGCCTCCTGCACATCTCCTACTGGGGATGTGCCCGCAACCAAGGTACATGCCCCTGACCGGAATCGAACCTGGAACCCTTCAGTCCGCAGGCCGATGCTCTATCCACTGAGCCAAACCGGTTTCGGCAAGAATCCCAATCTTTTTTCCTCCTTTTGCAAATAAAGTGCATAGGGAATTTACTCTTCTGATATCCTTAATGCCGTTACTAAATGTGTAATGAAGGTTACTTTTTT
>NW_005361927.1:0-906 GCF_000412655.1 Myotis brandtii | reverse complement strand
CCCTTCCCATTGACATCCTCTAGGAGCCACCAGTAATCTCTCTTTCTCTTTTACATGAGATGACTCTCCTTTTTTTCTCATTGACCTCTTCCCGGCCACTCCCAGCCCCTCAGCACATGCCCTCACCCCTCTACTGATTGTGCCCATGGGTT
The DNA here is from genome assembly GCF_000412655.1 of Myotis brandtii. Taxonomy (NCBI): domain Eukaryota; kingdom Metazoa; phylum Chordata; class Mammalia; order Chiroptera; family Vespertilionidae; genus Myotis; species Myotis brandtii. Next base: position 754 of record NW_005361927.1, on the reverse strand, counting down.
ATGCTTATGTGCATGCATACAAGTCCTTTGGTTGATCTCTCCCTCCTCTTCCCCGGACCCCATAACAATATGTGAAAACAGTTCTGGAGGTGGCTCCAGCTCTGGCACTGGAGCTGCTCCAGCTCTATAGCTGGTGCTAGAGTGGGCGATGGAGCCAACTCTAGCTCTGAGACTGGCTCTAACTTAAAACTGGTGCTAGTTCCAACTTGAATAGGTGGCAGAGCTGGTGGTACTGGATCTGACTCTTATGTCTGGAGCTGGCTCTCGCTGTGGACTGACTCTAGATTTGGTGCTGATGCTGAAACTGGCACGGTAGCTGGCTCTAGCTCTGGGACTGGTGATAGACTATGTTCTACTAGGTGTACCGGTTAATAATGCGGATTTTTTCAATAGATGGAGTTTCACATATGTTGATATATATGCGATTTGATATGAATGCTATTTTGTTGTATTGACACAAAGCTTCAAAACATCATATGTCAAATTTTCTGAAGGTGTTAACATCATTGATATTTTTACGCTTAAAAATGTCGAATTTCGTGCCAAAAAAAGAGCATTTGCGGCAAGTTTTAATTCGTTACTTTATTTTGAAGTAAAGTGCTGCTGAATGTTATTGTATAATTCGGGAAGCTTATGATGAACATGCTCCATCTCAAGATACTTGTGAACGCTGGTTTAAACGCTTTAAAAGTGCTGATTTTGATGTGAAAGACAAACAACATCCAGGTCAATTTGAACCACGCTTTGATTGTAA
>NW_005361926.1:0-413 GCF_000412655.1 Myotis brandtii | reverse complement strand
GCTCAACACAGGAGCTGCCCCCCAGTGGTCAGTGTGCTCCCATAGCCAACCTCCCGCTGCCCCTCTCCCCCTTGCCCAACCTGATTTTGATGGGCCCCAATCAGTGGGGGGGCCAGCCAGCCAATTTCCCGCAGCCTCTCCCCCTGACTGGCCTCAATCGCTGGGCAGGCTGAGGGATCCCACCCGTGCATGAATTCATGCACTGGGCCTCTAATCCTAGCTAATAGACAGAATATGCAAATTAACTGTCACACCTTCACAAATATGGTGGCGCCCACTCCCCTCAGCCCCACTGGAGTCCCCCAGTCCTTTCAGCCCATCCGGGGGGGCGGCAGGTGCACGGTGCAGCTGGACCTGCCCTCAGCCGCCCAGAACCGGCCCAAGGCGCAGGCAAGCCTCGGATGGCGGCTGCC
>NW_005361924.1:0-1139 GCF_000412655.1 Myotis brandtii | reverse complement strand
ACTGTGATGGTATGCTTATAAGATAGGGGAGTTCTGGGTGACAGGTGAGCTGGTAAGGAATAAAACAGTTTCAGGATTTACTTACAGGGAAATAATTGGGGGAAAAATACCTTCCTGTCAACATTAGATCACTGGTACAAGTTTCAAAGCACATGAAATATTTACTGGCCAAAATTTTGAAAACCTAACGTGAATTAACATGAGACGCCAGTTGCCTGGAGGCCGAAATGAGAACGTATTGGGGTTTGTGAATCTAAGAGAGCATGCTGACTCCCTCGTCATAATAAAACGATCTCCAAGAATAGCCAAATGTAACTTCCCAAAGGCACAGATTTTCCAAAGAACTGACCAGGTAACTGTCCATCTGTAAATAATACAGGCCAACAAAACGATTTTCACCAAACGTGCTACTTCCAGAGGCCCGCCTGGGAGGCGCTCGAAGGAGACAATGTCTGTGACATGATGCTATAAAGAGAGCATCATGCATTTATTTTTAATTCCTTTCTCAGAGTATCCTACAGAGAGAGAGCAGCCTTATCAGTGTCCTTTTGGAAGCAAATGCTGTTGCTGGTTGGCTGGTCCAATTATCATGAACTGTTCTGGCGTGTTTCAAAAGCACTGCCATTTTCAAACAGAGAAAATGTCTAAAAATGCCAGCGTGGTAATGGGTTCTGAGCGCATGGGTGGGGGTGAGGGAGAAAGACAATGACAAGCCGGTGCAGAAGGACACGGAGGCTGCCCCGTTGCAGGACTATTGTGCCGACAATTAGCAACAGGAAGCAGCGCACAACACACATGAATGAGAGCTGTGGTCGCGGTGAAAGGCCGCATTGTCGTGCTGAGGCATTACTGCAATCAGGGGCAATGTACTCTCCTCCGCACAACTTTCCGGCGGGCACCCCGCTCTCTTCTCTCGTCCCCTGCGCTGCATGTTTCCATCAGCATCCGCTCGAGGATGTATTCTTTCCAACCCAAAGGAACGCCTCTGCGTCTTTCCTCAATTCCAAGGCTGAGAGGGCCTTCCCCGAACTGTGGCCTTGGGCCACATTGAACTTGACTCGATATACCACAAAACTCTGAGTCTCAGGCTGGTTAAGGGACAGACCCATTATCACATAAAACATTTCTATCAAATGATC
>NW_005361923.1:0-282 GCF_000412655.1 Myotis brandtii | reverse complement strand
AAACCAGCTAGGGCCACAATTCTACTTTAAATGCACTATAACCTTTATTATATGCTTGCAAATAACAAGGATACCCAATTATGGAATCTTTGAAATAATGGGATATTTTCAACTTGTCCAAAATACCAAATAATTTTTTTTAGGCTGGCTTAATTTCATTTAATCTTGCATAATGATGGCACAGTTTTAAAAATTTTTTTTGAAAGATCACTCTTTTGCACATTTTTTTGGTGAATTTTTTTAATAAAGGTAAAGAGAGGGCGTAGATAGATAGGAATATCA
>NW_005361922.1:0-534 GCF_000412655.1 Myotis brandtii | reverse complement strand
AGGGAGGACAAAGCATCCAGCCCCTGGCCTCTCTGGAACCCTTACCATGAATTAACCTTTCATTATGGGGCCTATTCTTACTTCACTGCTGTGGCTCTAGCGTGTCTTCTTCTTGTAACAAACTGTAGGCAGCAGGTATTCCTGTTTACCTGGCCCTTAGTTATACAAGGGCAGTGCACACTGTGTTTAATTCCAAATTCTAAATGGGCCGCCTGACCTGCAACGGAGCCATCCACCAGTTTGCCCAGTTTGTGGTCCCACACACTGAATGGGTCTTTCCCAAGCATCATCTGTGTTGCCCAGGAAAAAATTGCTTGTGCTTTCCTTGAGATTTAGGGAATGGCTGTTATCAAAAAGACAAGAAATGCGAGTGTTGCGAGGAAGCAGAGAAACAGGAACCCTTGTGCACTGTTGATAGAATTGTAAATTGGTGCAGCCATTATGGAAAAAAGTAAGGAAGATGCTCAAAAAATTAAAATAGAACTAGCATATGATCTAGCAATTTCACTTCTGGTTATTTGTAGAAATCCAAAA
>NW_005361921.1:0-870 GCF_000412655.1 Myotis brandtii | reverse complement strand
TGAAGGGCTTCCTTCTCTTTATTTTGTAAATATTGACTGCTCTCTGCTATTTGCATTTCCTTTGTGTTCTGCAAATGGAAGTGTGGGTGCTCCCTTGAGTTATGGAGATGTGAGTGCCCCTGGCTTCCTTGTGTTGTGGAAATGTCCCTTCTCCCAGTGTGTGTCCCTGTGGATTTTCCATGGCCCCCAATTCTCCAAAATGCCTAAGCCTGCCTCTCTCCCCTCAAATTCTTGGTTCACTGTGACCATGTCCCAGCTCAGCTGGTGCTAAGGAACAAGGTGTCTTCCTATTTGTCATGTCCCCTGAGGCACGTGGTCATCCTGTCCATTGTGTTGTCATTCGTGTGGGGCTTTCTGACTGGCAGGAGGTGGGTGCTCCAGGCAGATTGGCACGGAACCAGTACCCCTAGGCTTCGCAGTCTCCAGATGTGAGGCTGGATTCCCTTCCGAGTCTCCTGGGACATAGGGTACTGTTTGACTCTTATCGGGCCTTCTCCTAGTTTTAGCTCTACCAGGGTTGGGGCCCTGTGAGCGGCCAGTCCTACTCCCCCCGTCTCTGCCCAGGCTGTAGGGAATTCTTGCAGCCACCCATCCATATTGTTCTCTACTGAGGGCGCCCCCTGGTGGAGGCGATATTCATCCTCCAGTCTCAGAGTCAGAACCTGGATAGGGTGGCCTTTGCCATCGGTGACCTGAGGCCCCCCTTGTCTGAAAGTTATTTGGGATCCAATCTTGGTTAACAAGTCCCCTCCTAATAGGGGGAAGGGGCACTCTGCTATTACCATGAAGTAACGGGATACCTGGCCCATTCCTAGATCTACTGATCTTTGGTTTAGGGCTAGGGCTAGGGCGAGGGCGAGGGCGAGGGCG
>NW_005361920.1:0-955 GCF_000412655.1 Myotis brandtii | reverse complement strand
GTGGAGCATTGGTCCCAGCAACAGAGAGAGCAATGGGCAGACAGTGTAACAGAGGTGGTGAGTGTCTAAATTAGTTAGGGGCTAGAAAAGTATTTAGAGATATTAAAATCAACAGAATTCATTGGTTAGTTGTGTTGGTTTATGAAAATCCAGGAAGAAACCTGGATGTATGAAATAGAAAATGCTGTCATCTGCATAGAAAATAATTGAAACCATGAGAAGAAATGAAACAACCCTGGTAGTTGTGCAGAGAAAAGAGCAAAACAGAAACACAATTCTGATGATCATCAGTGATCAAAGGGCAGAGGAACTTAGAGGCCATGAAAGCTGACACAGATCCCGCAACACAATCAGAGAAGCATCAGACTCGAGAGGGTATGGGGCTGAGGTGGCCCAAGAAAGTAAGAAAAGAATTTCAAGGAAAAAAGAAGTATGTGAAGGTTAAGTGCAGAAAATACTGAGAAAGATATTGCTACTGGACTTGTAAGTTTCGACATCAAAGGTGAAAATAGCCAGAAAAGTTTTATAAAAGCTTCTGCACAGCAAAAGAAATCACCAACAAAACAACAAGAGAGCCCACTGCATGGGAGAACAGATTTGCCAATGTTATATCCGATAAGGGTTTAATCTCCAAAATTTACAGGGAACTCATACAACTTAACAAAAGGAAGATAAACAATCCAATGAAAAAAATGGGCAAAGGACCTAAATAGGCACTTTTCTAAAGAGGACATACAGAAAGCCAAGAAACATGAAAACATGCTCAAAGTCACTAATTCGAGAGATGCAAATCAAAACAACACTGAGGTATCATCTCACACCTGTCACAATGGCTATCAACAAATCAACAAACGACAAGTGCTGGCGAGGATGCGGAGAAAAAGGAACCCTCGTGCACTGCTGGTAGAAATGCAGACTAATGCAGCCACTGTGGAAAACAGTATGGCGTTTCCTC
>NW_005361919.1:0-693 GCF_000412655.1 Myotis brandtii | reverse complement strand
CCCTATTGCCCATGTCCATGGGCTATGCATGTAAGTACATAAGTTCTTTGACTCATCTCTTCTCAAACTTTCATTCTTAATTTTCACTAATATTCATTCCTTACACAACTGAATCCCTACCATGAGCACCTCAACCTGCTAGGTAGGACTATGATAAGAAGTTTGGGTACCTGTCCTCAAGGATGTAAATTAGTAGTTGCGGTTATAACCCCCAACTCTAATAACTATATACAGGCTACACCTAGTGCTGTGGTAATTCAGAAAAGGGAGAGAACTTTTGGATGGTCTTTGAGTGTAGGTGAAGGGATGTGGTAGAAGGAAAGGATTTGTTGAGGAAATAGCATTTGAGTTGGGCCTTGACAAGAAAAAAGAAGAAAGCGTAGATAAAGGTAGTAGAATTCAGGGTAAGTTCTGGTTGGATGGGAATAGAGTGAATATAAAGAGGAATGTTTTTTTTTTTCAAGATAGCTGTAGAGTAGGTGTAAGCTACCCTCACTTCCTCCCTGTGCCAAACCAGATTCAATCAAGCACAATGACCAACTGTACAGCTACTGAAGAGGAGTATTATATTAAAGGATTTATAGAAGAAGCAACATAGAGACTGGTAAGAAGGGCAGAGACACAGTGAGGGTTGGCCCCTGCAGAAGCTGGAGAGTTATCTCAGCTGCAAAAGTCCTCACTGAGAACCATTGG
>NW_005361918.1:0-310 GCF_000412655.1 Myotis brandtii | reverse complement strand
ACCAGGCTGGCAGGGGGGGCAGTAAGGGGCGACCAGGTTGGCAGGAGGCAGTTAGGGGTGACCAGGCCAGTGGGGGGGGCAGTTTGAGGCAACCAGGCCTGCAGGGGTGACAGTTGTTGGCAACCAGGCTGGCAGGGGAGGGCAGTTGGTGGGGAACAGACCTGCAGGGGAGGGCAGTTAGGGATGACCAGGCCAGCAGGGGAGGGCAGTTGGGGCCAACCAGGTATTACTGAGGTATCCTGAATTCCAATGGAAAGGTCAGTTGCGGGGGTGACCGGGTCTGCAGGGGAGTGGTTAGGGGGTGATCAGG
>NW_005361917.1:0-510 GCF_000412655.1 Myotis brandtii | reverse complement strand
GAAATCTAGCCATACGGAATTAAAATGGCTATAAATAGGTACCCCTTAATAATAACCCTAAATGTAAATGGATTAAATGCTCCAATCAAAAGGTGTAGGGTAGCTGAATGGATACAAAAACATGACCCAACTATATGCTGTCTACAAGAGATCGACCTCAAAACAAAAGACACACACAGGATGAAAGTGAAGGGGTGGAAAAAATTTTTCCAAGCAAATGGAAAAGAAAAAAAAAAGTTGGAGTAGCAATACTCATATCAGACAAAATAGACTTTAAAAGCATCATGCTAAGTGAAAGAAGCCAGTCAGAGAAAGATAAATATCATATAATCTCACTCATTTGTGGAATATAATGAACAACATAAACTGATGAACAAAAATAGAGCCAGAGGGGAAAATATTCTAGAATATAATACAAGTAATCCCATTATTTGCAGATTTTTTAATATTTCCTACAACTTTTATGATATCAGACTATGTTAGTACAGTTTTGGTAATATTATTATACTT
>NW_005361916.1:0-1269 GCF_000412655.1 Myotis brandtii | reverse complement strand
CTGGTCTTATCCAAATAAACTGTTTTGGGAGGGGGGTCCCCCTCCAGCACAGAACTTCGAAAGCCACCCAGGGCCCACGGGGTGGGGTGGGCACGGTCCACGGGGACCCTTTGTGGGCCCGTGGGGGAGGGTCCCAGGGAGAAGATCCCTGCCGCCCCTTCCCCACCCTCTGAGGGGACATTCTAGGAACACAGGAGACCCCAGCACCACATTCCCCAGCAGAACTGGGGTCCAAGATTCTGTGATGGCTAAAGCCCAGGTGGTCATCACTCCCCTGTGAATGCCCACACTGTCAGCCAGCGCCCTGAATTCTACCCTTGGTGTTCTTCTAATTACCAGGACCCTGCGTCCATGGTCTCCCTCTGTCCATACTTGTTGGGGATTTCTTGGACCACCTGACAGAGCAGCCTGACAGTTTTGACACTGACATGGAGCTGTTTGCAGAGACCCTGAGTGGCCGGGTCACCACGGACGAGGCTTTGCAAGAACTTGTGGACCTCATCTATCAAAAGGCCACGTCCGTGCCAGACTTCAGCAACTTGGGAGCTGGCCTGTGTAAATACCTGTCCTGTCACCTGACCACGAGATCACAGAGGGCCCGATTCCGCCAAGTGCTCCTTCAAAGACTACAGACTCAATATGACCTTAGAGATGAAGCTGCCAAGGGGGATAAAGCAGCTCGGAGACAATTCCATGGGTTCGTGCTCTTTATGGCAGAACTTTATATTTGGCTGAAAACCGAAGAAACTGGACAGCTTCAAAGAGCTATTCAGTCTTTTCTTCGGGGGTTGTGCGATGCCCTCCTTTCTAACCCTGTGGATGATAATGCAAGTTGTGCAGAAAAATTAATGAGTTTGACATGGCCCGAGTTGAAAGATGCCTGGCATGGACGATGAAAGACGGACATGGATGAAGTTATCCAGAGGATTGAGAATGTCGCCCTGGACGCGCCCTGCAGTGTAGACGTGAGGCAGATGCTCTTGAAGCTTGTTGAGCTCCGGTCAAGAAACTGTGGGAGAGTCCCTGTCACCTCAGCATCAAGAGAAGCAGCACCTGAGAATGATCCCAACTGTTTTGTGACTGAACCGCCATTGGGTCCAGCGGATGGTGTTCCTCTCCCTGCAGCTGATCCCGATGACCAGGATTCAATCAGGAGTGACGTGAGGGCGGGAGAGGGGGGGAGGGGAAGGACATATGTAATACTTTGAACAATAAAGATTCATTAAAAACAGAAAAGAGTGACTTGAAGAGAAGACTCTTTTTCCAGAT
>NW_005361915.1:0-872 GCF_000412655.1 Myotis brandtii | reverse complement strand
TGGTCAATAACCATCATTAAAAAGGTGAACCTATTCTCGGCATCCTTATACTTGGGAATCTCAGAAAATTGCAACTCTTCCTATTCCTCTATATTCAGATTTCTGTCTTCTACCCCACCTCCTTCCATCAAGGTTTTAATCTGCACCACATTAATGAACTCCCCCAAGAGTTCTAGCTCTCAGGGGTGGTGGCCCTGCAGGGGGAATGAGGCATGGGCCCTCTCCTGTCAGCTCTGGCAGCCCAGCAGCAGCAGGGGGATGCAGCATGTACACTCAGGAGCACTGACAGGTTAGAGGTAGCGCTCCCTCTGTGGGAGCGCACTGACCACCAGGGGGCAGCTCCTGCGTTGAGCGTCTGCCCCCTGGTGATTAGTGCACATCATAGCAACCGGTCCTTCTGGTCGTTTCACTGTAATGGTCGCTTAGGCCCGTGGTCGGCAAACTGTGGCTCGCGAGCCACATGTGACTCTTTGGCCCCTTGAGTATGGCTCTTCTTAAGCCTTAGGAGTACCCTAATTAAGTTAATAACAATGTACCTACCTATATAGTCTAAGTTTAAAAAATTTTGCTCTCAAAAGAAATTTCAATTGTTGTACTGTTGATATTTGGCTCTGTTGACTAATGAGTTTGTCGACCACTTGCCTAGGCAATTCTCAAACCTCTGCTTTTGAGTGGGTCCTAGTGCAAACACTATCAGTGCTTCAAGTCCTGTGCAGGAACCCTTTAAGAGAGGAATCTCCTGTTCCCTATACCTCTATGGTTCTCCTGGGCATAAGCTTTGTTGGTTTTTGAAGACAGACATTTTTTGAGCTCAGGTCTCTAGCAAGAGTTAGGGCAGTGATGGCGAACCTATGACACACGTGTGAGAGGTG
>NW_005361914.1:0-756 GCF_000412655.1 Myotis brandtii | reverse complement strand
AAGATTTGAAATACAAAGAAGCAAAAAACACCCAACAGGAAAGGCAAAAAGAATCCAAAAATATGAAGATAGTGTAAGGAGCCTCTGGGACAACTTCAAGCGCACCAACATCCGAATTATGGGGGTGCCAGAAGAAGAGAGAGAGCAAGATATTGAAAACATATTTGAAGAAATAATGACAGAAAACTTACCCTACATGATGAAAGAAATAGACTCACAAGTCCAGGAAGCAGAGGGAACCCCAAACAAGAGGAATCCAAAGAGGACCACACTAAGACACATCATAATTAAAATGCCAAGGGCAAAAGACAAAGAGAGAATCTTAAAAGCAGCAAGAGAAAAACAGTTAGTTACTTACAAGGGAATGCCCATACCTTGGAGGTTTCGAGAAGATTCTTGAGTAACCATATAACTGTGGTTTGGAACTCTATATCCAGTAATTTGCTTTCTTCCATTTCTTTCATTTGTGACATGTTTCTTTGTCTCCATATTTTGGCTGTTTTCCTGTGTTTGTTTCTATGTATTGGGTAGCTGCTAAGTCTCCTTGAGTTGATAGAATGGCCTTGTGTAGTAAGTGTCCTATAGGGCCCACTGGCTCAGCCTCCCCAATCACCTGAGGTGGACACTCCAGGTGCACTCCTTTGTGGGCCGTGTGCACAGACTTGTTGTAGTTGAGCCTTGATTGCTGTTGGTGTTTATATCTTCCTGTATCTTTTTACTCAATGTCCTGTAGTTTTCTGTGTACAGGTCTTTTAC
>NW_005361913.1:4616856-4618238 GCF_000412655.1 Myotis brandtii | reverse complement strand
CCTTCTCCCTCTCCCTCCTCTCTCTCTAAAATCAATAAAAACTTATTTTTAAAAAAACTGTAGGGTCCTCAGCAATATCCACCACTTAATGGAGATGCAGAGACAAAGGAAAATTGGAGAAAGAAAGGAGTTGCCAGAAATTTTTCCAGACCACTACATCCTCCTAGAACTAATTAGCTTGGGGCACGTAGGAAGAGAGATTGCATGTCTTACGGTCAGTAGGAGTGTAGGCTTACCACCAACTGTTACCCTCCCCAGGCTCAGGAAACTTACTCCCCCAGACAGAATCAGTGGCTCCCTCTCTGCTCTACCCCATCACGCTGAGAACATCTCTCTAAATTTTCCCTTACCATACATCTGCCGCCTCGGTATTAGGAATGATGTCTTTTCATCAATGTCTCTTTCAAAACTTTCAGTGTTGGTGGCAAAGGACATAAAAGCAAATTCAACTAGTTTAAGCCAAGGGCGGTTTTATAAAAAGGAAATTAGTTGGCTCATAAAATTGGAATGCTCAGGGCCAGTGCCAGACTGATTTAGCTTGGATCCAGAGGTTCTAATAATATCTTCAGGATTCCATTTTTCTCCATCTTCGCTCTGCCTCCCACAGTGTGTGGGTTAGTAGCCGCTCCTGGCAATGCCAGGCTCACTTCATTCTTCCTGTTAGCAATCCCAGGAGAAAGATATCTTCCTGATGCTTCCCTCTTAAATCCTGGGTTCATTCTGATTGGAGGAAGGTGAGTGACTCAGCCCCCTCTGAACCAATCACTAACTAGGAGGATTCTGTGGGTGATTGGCCAGCCCTGAGGCACAGGCTCCAACCCTGCTGGGGCGAGACCCTCTAACGTGGACTTTGTGAGGATGGGTAGCTGGGGTTCCCTAAAAGAAAATCGTAGAGGTCTTTCCAGAAGAAAAGGTGAAGTGGATAGTAAATGACCAAAAACACACATGTTCCTGCAGTATCCTCACTGCCTAGCAGTGCGTGGGACATTGTAAGGGCTCAGAGACTATTCCGTTTATCGTTGAAGGAGGAGCTGCTGCCTGGTGCCACAGGTTGAGAACCGCTACTCTAGACCCTTCATCCCATCCTCTTTCCAAGCAACCTGTGACCTTCCCCCCGCCCCTCCCCGCAGTTTATCTGAGTGATATCCTGAGAGTAAATCCACTGGCCTTTCAAAATGGCAACAGTTAGTGTCTAGACCAGGGGTGGGCAACCTTTTTGTGAGCGTGTGCCAAAACCAGCAAAATCTCTGACTCAAAATTCTTCTGCGTGCCAACCCTAATTTTTTGAGAACATATTACGCCTACTTGATATCTCTTAAGATGTACGTATGTGAAGAACCTTGAAGAAATAATAAAATTCATTCAAGCGACAAAAACACAGT
>NW_005361913.1:4606735-4615889 GCF_000412655.1 Myotis brandtii | reverse complement strand
CTCCGTTTGATATTATCAGTGGGACTTTTGCTGCTGCATCACTGATGACAGAGATTTTACATCAGGTTTATATTTCGTGACCTTCAGAGATATGCACGAGCTACTAACTTCATCCATCAGGCTACTCCTATTACGAGACCTAACAAAATTCATCACTGAGAACAAAGATTCACAAGCGTATGTGGATGAAACCAAAACACTGGTCAGATCTAGGAAGGCAGGGAGAGTTAAGGCAGAGGCATAGAAATTGCTCTTCCCCTCTCTCATCAATCCATGTCTATGGTCTTTAAGGTAACTTGTTATGTAAAATTATTTATTTATCTAAGATGCACCTACACTGAATTTATCTGAAAAATAAAAAAGTTGATATTAAGAAAAAAATTGTAAATGGAATATTATAAGAGGGGGTTTTGCGTTCCAGCAAAACTTACTGGCATGCCATGTTTGGCACGCATGCCAGGGGTTGCCCACCCCTGGTCTAGACAGTTCCGGCTGCATTGGTAAAGTTCCATCTCAGAGTTTTTACTAATTGGCCAGGAAATAGTATGTCCTTAAAACAGCAAGTCAGTCACTAAACCCTATATAGCATCTATGAAAAGACACAATCATTTCCAGGTTGTGTGATTTCCAAGTTGCTGTGATTTTTTTCTTTATTTTTTTTTAAGATTTTTAAAAATTGATTTTTACAGAGAGAGGAAGGGAGAGGGAGAGAGAGATAGAAACATTGATGGCAGGGGAAACATAGATTGGCTGCCTCCTGCACACCTCCACCAGGGATTAAGCCTGAAACCTGGACATGTGCCCTGACCAGGAATCGAACCGGCAACCTTTTTTTTTTGGTCATGGGTAGACATTCAACCCTTACCTCACAAAAGTCAGGCTGGGTTGCTGTGATTTTGGAAGCAGTCTTCTATTACTCCCAAAGACTTCACTCAATCTTCTTATATTATAAAATTGATATGTGCAGTCAGCATAACAGGATGCTAGCAATCCTCTGTTTTCCTACAATAATTACCTTTTCCTATCTTTCTTTCTAACCTACATACTCATTTAAAAATTTATATTGTATATAATAATGATTAAACTAATCATAAAATTATGCTCCAAAGATAAAAATTTAATTTCTTATTTTCACCACCCATATCTTTTAAATAAACCTGAAATTTAAGACACAAAATGTAGCTATGCATTCCAGTTCAGGCACCATATATCAAACTAATAAATGTTTGATTTTTTTATGTGTTCCAAATAAGAACTTGTGAACGAGAAGGAGGAATTAGTCATCCAGGACAGGGAGCGTTGATGAGTGCCTGAGGATTTCTCTTGTAATATTACTTGAGTGCACTTCAGTCTGAAGAAACTGAAAGTAAAATATAGCAAAGCTTATAATGAGAGCTGTAGTCCACATCTGTGCAGTGTATTGCTTCATAGCATTTTTAATCCTTATCTTGGTAATCTTGACAACCACAAGGGGATTTGAGCAGGCAGTCAATGACTCCATTTTACAGATAAAGAAATTGAGGCACAGAATCAAAGTCACATACATCAGAGATAACACTGGGAATCAAATCTACTCTTAATTATCAGTCAGTCCAGAATTTCACCTACTCCTATTTTTAGATGCTAAGACTCACCCAGGTTGGCTATTAAGCTTTAGCCTAACACTGTTGTTCTTTCTGTCTTTCTGAAATCCTGAGCTTAATTTCTTCTCAGATGCCAATTCTCTTCCTGATACCAGAACATTATTTTCTAATCCTTATTTTCTCTCAGTATAAATGGAGTTCCTGTTTGTGTTCCTAAAGCTCATGAGTGCATTTGTTTTACCAGCTGAAAGACATGAGCCAAAATCCTTGTGACATACATTGAAAGGCAGTCAAGCTGTTAAGTGGAGCACGAAATGTGGCAAAGTAAAAATACCAAGGTTGGAGGGCGCCCAGTGTGCAGGCTTGATGCTTGTTATTCAGCATTGATTTCCAGGAGGCATATGTCTGCCCTTCCCTGATGTAAGTCTAAATGTGATTAATTTTTTTTTCCAACCAGTTTTGAATAACGACTAACCCACCAGGAGGATAACTTCTCTTAGGGGTTATAGTGAAATGTCTTTGCAATGCCTATCACGGTTAGGTGACAGAAAACTTGAGTTGGCTTTTGTTGAATATGCTTCTGACAGGCCACAGGTAAAATGCTCAGGATGCTTCCTATGGTTTGTACTAAGTACTGAACCCTTTCTTGATCATGCCACTTGCTCTCACACAGATTGCAGCTTCTGGGAAGGAAGTGTTTATTTAGCATTAATTGCCTTTTAGAGTACAGGGTTTTCTAGGCCTCGTCTCCCTAATCGAAAACGTATTGTTGTGAAATTAAGTCCAGAGAATAAAGAAATCGATATTTGATTAGGCCTTTGTAGGAGGGTAGAGCGTATTGATTAACAGCATGGACTTCAGAGAGACTGGACTCAGAGCTGAGCTCTGCTACCTCGGAAAGTCTCTTGATTTCCTGTCTCCTTACCTCTAAAGCCTAGTGATACCCACTTCCTAGCATCCAGGTGAAGCTGAAATCAGATGATGTGTGTAAAGTGCTTATTATACTCAATGAATAGCAATTATTTGAAATTATGTTTACAAATAAATAAGGCTTTTAACTGCCCTTGTGTGTATGGGTGAAATGTTCTGAAGATGTCAATTTAATTTCAACATATTTCTTTTAAGAAGATAGAATAAATCCTTGAGTTATCCCAGGTTCTATTGGAATGACTCAAAGTCATCTCTCAGTTAAAAAGTCTTAAAATATAAACTTTGAAAAAATTGTGAAATATACTTAACCAAGAGGTTATATCATAAACTCTTTGTAAATCTAGTTAAAAATATATTTTATGGTAATAACTCTAAAATATATTAATCAAATTTAAACCGGTTTTAATACTTAAAAATGTTATCACATGATCTCACTCATTTGTGGAATATAATGAACAACATAAACTGATGAACAAAAATAGATACAGAAACACAGAAGCATTGAACAGACTGACAAACCTCAGAGGGAAGGCAGGGGAGGGTGAGGGAGGAATCAGAGGCAGAGCAGCATCGAACAGACTGTCAAACTACAGCGGGAAGACCAGGGAGGGTTGGGGGGAGGTGGGGTAAGAGATCAATTGAAGGACTTGTATGCATGCATATAAGAATAACCAAGGGACACAAGACACGGGGGGGTAGGGGCCGGGGGAATGTCAAGGGGGGGAAAAGGGAGACATGTAATACTTCAAGAAATAAAAATTATTTTTAAAAAAATAAAATAGAGAATCTTTGTAGATGTGATAGAATTGAACAGTTTTTGCAAATGCTCTAATTTGAAGCTCCAAGGTTAAGGCAAAAACTGAACTAGAACTGGAGCCTATTATATGTCCCTTGACACCACTGTGGCTGAAAGGCAGCTGAGCCACCAGGACTTGGATAAAGTGAGTTTCTCTTCCACCTCCTTTTCTGTCTGCTGCATTTTACAAACGTGCAGGGAAACCCTGTGACCCATCGCACTTCTTGACAGCCGACAAGGCTGCTGGGATGACCAAGAGCTGCCAGGAGCAGGGCTTTATTGGGAGCCTCCAATTCTTTCCCTCGGGCTGTTACAGGTGTGTAGAGCCCTGTGGATTCCCTGCTGATCAGATAGCTGGTGCTCACAGCATGGGTGGAGCTTCCATTTCCTGTGTGAATGGGGCCAAGGCCATGGTGCTCTATTGATGGGAATCCGTTAGCTCCAGTCAGACCAATAACTACCTGTAAACCACGGACCCCCACCAGCTGGGCTGCCCGTGGACAAGCAGCAGCGTCGCACCTCATCACAGGGAAGCAACCACCACTAGGAAGCAAATCAATAATAGGACTCCTCCATGTTGGGGGAAGATCCTCACACCATCATTACTGAGAACAGCCGTGCTAAGTAAGCATTAGGGATAAGGTGGGAAGAGTGAGGATGTGGAATGAGTCAGGAAGCAGAAAGCAGAGAAATAAGCATGAGGTAATGTTGGTTAGCTGTTATTATTATGCCCTTCTAAAAACCACAAAACGTATTTGTGTATATATAAGAGCCAAAAAGTCAACTAGTATCTATTAAGCAACAACTTTGATCACAATATTGAATTGGCTATAGTTGGATGTACATTAGAAGTATCTAAATTCCACCCATGTTGTAAGGCCTAACTAAAGTACCATGGCTTCTAGAACCTACCAGAACATGAGGAATCTCTCCCTCCCCTGGCCTTCCATTCTATTTATTGTCTACCAAAAGGTTCCATACATTGTAAAGCCATGAAACTCTTTCTTGAGGACAAAGCTTTGGCAGAAGCCGAGTGGAAACCAGATGTAAGCAGAGGGGCTCTGCAGAAGTGGAGGTGGGGTACCCTAGGCACCTCCCATTGAGAACCCGAGGAACCCTGGGCTCCCAGAGAACACCATTTGAAAAATGCTTGCCTATATCATTTACTTGGCAGTTCATCGGCATCATTGTCTTATGTTTTTTCCTGATTCTTGTGGATTTGCTAACTAGATTACAAATTCCTCACGGACAAAGATTCAAATGAAAGACAACAGATACAGCAAGGCCTAGGAGCCAGGAGATGCAGGCTCTAGGCCTGCCACTGCCACCAGCCAGAACTTGTGTATGAGCCCACTCAGCACACTGTGCCTGCAAAGGCTGAACTGGACAGTCTATAAGAAATTTGACCATGCTTCCCAGGGTCCCATGATAGTCCTGGCTCCCATGTGCTGTAAATCATTAACTTAATTATTTGAAGGCCCTGTCACTCTCAAAAGTCTCCCAAGTTGGATGACCAATCATATGACCTCCCTAGATATAAGGCTGCTTTTTGCTACATGATGCTATAATTGTGCTTCACCCTACCCTCTCAACCCCACCCTAGGATCCAGCATAAGACCAAGGACATATTAAGGACTCAATGTATATTAACTTAACTCAGAATAAGGTATGTTTATTAACCTAAAGAGGCTCAAAATCTAATTGAGGAGATGACTTACGTATATGAAGCTTCTAGAAATCAATACAGACCAGTGTGTGGTGAAGGGGAGTAAATTATGAGACAAACAAGAAGGGACACAGAGAGGACCCATGTTCTCTGTACTTCAGGCTGCATTCCCATCACAGCACATTAGATTCTGAACACAAGAGCCAGGGACAGAGGCCAGATGAGGAAAGGCCAGGACCAGACACTGGACAGACCACCACATGGAACATGTGATTGGAGCAACAGGGGTTGCTGTCAACAAGGTGGTGACTGTCGGGGAGGCAGAGTGCGGGCCTGGTTAGATGTCTAGCCGCTGACAGTGCTCCACAGAATGAGGCAATGGCAGCGATCCAGGTGGGCAGTTGGTGTCAGCGAGGTCCATATGTGGATAGACCAACAGCAGCGGGGACAGCATGGTGGGGGGAAGCCAGGAGGCCTTGGGTCCTGGCAACCCATGCAGCCTCCAACCCTGGAGAAAGGGGGTCCTGAGGCAAGAACAGGGCACAGTGGTTTAGGCACCTACCTTCTGAAAGTCGGGGGAAACTGGATGCAATAATTTGGGCTGCCTTGGTCACAGGGCATGCTGGGATACTAATGGTGAGCACTCAAAGAATGAGCTGAAAATTGGCAGTGACCAGGCAAGAGAGATTAATGTGGTCTTGGGCATGGCCCCAGGGAGAGAAGCCAGCTGTCCAAACCACAAACTAGGATCTGGCATGCGTTGGTGCCAGTGTTCAAATCTGCAAGCAGGAGCCCAATCCCTGCCTCTCCTGTTAGGCAGAAGCCAGGCAAAACCACTAGGGCAAATCCCACGAGTTAAGATAGGTCACTGGGCATGGCACGTCCTCCCCAGGGCGATAGTTATAGAAGGTGAGGATGAAGATAGAGACTGAGAATCCTATTAGATCTTAGACAGCCAATCCAAAACTGGGTCATAAAACAGGATTTTGACTAAGAATAGATTTGACTTAAAGAGCCCAATAGGAGATCATGAAACTAGGAAGAAAAAAAGGTAGAGTAGAAAGTCAAGGCACACAGGACATCTCCCAGAACAACTTCATGACAAAGTATAAACCCATATGTGGCCTTATATATAGCAGTCCCAACATGGGCTGGCATAGATGTGCTTGAGCCATGGGAGCAAAGCTGATGGCACATGGCAACAACCATCTCCAGGTAGAGATCATGCATGTTGTCAAGCAGGAGAGAGGTTCATGATTCTGAGAGAGTCTAGACCAGCGGTTCTCAACCCGTGGGTCGCAACCCCTTTGGGGGTCGAACGACCCTTTCACAAGGGTAGCCTAAGACCATCGGAAAACACATATATAATTACATATTGTTTTTGTGATTAATCACTATGCTTTAATTATGTTCAATTTGTAACAATGAAATTGGGGTCACCACAACATGAGGAACTGTATTAAAGGGTCGTGGCATTAGGAAGGTTGAGAACCACTGGTCTAGACACTTGAGACAAGACTCCATCTAGCAGCTGGAAGGAACAGTGCAGCCCTCCAGGACAGGAGATAGTCAAGACCTAAGGCAGGGTGTGAGGGCCTCGGCAAAGTACACTGGGGGTCAGGGTGGGGCTTCAGTCCAGGAGTAGATGTCAGGATCCAGGACAGAAGCACAGTCACACAGACAAGGCACACACCCATGAGGCGAGATGGGAAGCAGGAGCATGTTAGATCTGCCCCAGGCCTACCAGATATTGACCAGGGGCAGCAAAACTGAGGGGTGGTGGAGTTTGGTCTATGGTCTGGACTCAGGCTAATTGGGGTTTTAATGGTTCTACCATTTGCTGGCTGTGAGTCTGTGAGCTAGTTAATTAACATCTCTGAGTTTGTTGCCTCATCTTTAAGATGGGGATAACAACATGTACTTGGCACAGTTACTGTGAACAGTAAGTGATGTAATGTAGATGACGCACCAAGCTTGGTGCCTCACACCATTATAGAAGCTCCACAAACAGAACTATTACTATCATTAAGTCTAAATCCAAACCACACCTACTGAAAGGGAGGCAGATGGAGCTTTTACTACACTGCCAGGCTGGTCCAGATCACCAAAGGAAATGGATGATTTGAAGTTCCATGGTGCTGAATAGGCAGGGAGAAGGTGTGGGCTCAGTCCTATGGAAAGAGCAAGGACCCATTTTCTAAGAATAGGAGTTCAGATTCAGAGACGGACCAGCCAGGAGGTACTGACTTACTGGCTTCTGTTTCTAGCACAAGAGTCCTAACAACCTTTGCAGAAAGAGGAAAGGGACATGGGATTAGACAACCAACCAGTTCATTACACTGAGAGACAGTGTACCCTGTCCTACCCCCACGCCCACACTCCTTAATTCAGGACTGATGGTACCTAAAATTCCTTATATGTTCATTCATTTGCACTAACTCTTCTCCCCAGGCATAATTGTCCCAGATGTAAGCAGTACAGGATGTGGAACACATTGAGTCACTCATGGTTCATGTATCCAGTCCTCGATCTGCTGAGATACCTGCAACTCCCCCAGAGGAGTCATGTGGTCATTGACCCTCCCCAGACGGGGGGCAGCCAGCACCAGAGGAGAGGAAGCATCTTCAGATCTATGAAGACTTGGGGGAAAGTTGAAAGATGGATGTACAGGATGTGGAACACATTGAGTCACTCATGGTTCATGTATCCAGTCCTCGATCTGCTGAGATACCTGCAACTCCCCCAGAGGAGTCATGTGGTCATTGACCCTCCCCAGACGGGGGGCAGCCAGCACCAGAGGAGAGGAAGCATCTTCAGATCTATGAAGACTTGGGGGAAAGTTGCATAAAGATGGATGCTCACAGTGTTCTCTGCTTCCTGCTCACAATAGGATTTCATGGGATGTAGTTTACACATTCAGTTCTCTTTGTGGGACAGAGGGTCCTAAGCATCATAAGGACTACAGGCTTCTGGTCCTAGGGAAGATGGACTAGAAAGGTGCACAGTTTCCTTGCCCTGGGGCCCAAACACCTTAATGGGACCTTCTTCCTTTGGTCTCCAGACTTCCCCTGGAGAAGCTCATATCTATAAGCCATGGACATTAAACTGGCTGAGGCAGCTTTGAATTTAGGCACCAAAGCTACATTGGAAATGTATGTGTGTGATGTGATTATCTTACAAAGGTTAAGTTTTTGACTTGTGCTGTGACTTAAAATGTGGCCGGTACAAATTGAAATGAGCTGTAAGTATAAAATACACACTGGATTTCAAAGACTCCTCACAAAGAGAAAAAAGAATGTAAAATGTCCCTTTAATAATTTTGTACATTGATTACATGTCAAAATGATAATTCTTGGGATGTGTTGGGTTAAAAAAAAACATATCATTGAAATCAATTCCACTTTTTAAAGTGATAACTAAAAATTTTTAACTCTATATGTGACTCGCATTATACTATTCCTATTGGACAGCACTGTTTTAAACAAATTGATGAGTTAGTTTTGTCCAAGGAGCCCCACCAGCCCCTGAAGTTCTGGGCATCCCCTTTGTAATTTGTCAATCTGGTAGGGAACTGACCTCTGCCCAGTCACAGAGGGGTTAACTCCTTTGGTGAGAGGGAGGGTGGTGACTCCAAACAGTCAGAGCCAAAGATAACTGAACATGCCCTTAGTCCAGTGATGGCGAATCTATGACACGCGTGTCAGAGGTGACACGTGAACTCATTTTTTTGGTTGATTTTTCTTTGTTAAATGGCATTTAAATATATAAAATAAATATCAAAAATATAAGTCTTTGTTTTACTATGGTTGCAAATATCAAAAAATTTCTATATGTGACACGGCACCAGAGTTAAGTTAGGGTTTTCCAAAATGCTGACATGCCGAGCTCAAAAGGTTCGCCATCACGGTGCTGTCCTCTCCTCTGTTTTTACTCTTTTTACTTATGCTCTCCCCTCTGTCTGAAGTGCCATGTCCCCTGCATGTCACCAGACTGACTCTTGCTCCTTTAAAAAGACTCAGCTCAGCCCCTACCCTCATTCCATCCCATCCCAGGCTAGGAGACTTCCCTGGAATCCCGAGTCCCTGCCTGAGTCACCGTCCCAGTACTTAACCCTTTGACTGGACTTGGTGATTTCTCCCACTACCAGGGGTGGGCAAACTTTTTGACTCGAGGGCCACA
>NW_005361913.1:4601638-4606306 GCF_000412655.1 Myotis brandtii | reverse complement strand
TCACCCAGGTCTGTCCCCAAATTCAGGATCCCTCCTTGCCTGTGGCTTGATTGTGGGTAAAGGGTATTTTAATTTCTCAGGGGTAGTTCCTGCTCTTGGGTCATTACATCTTCAAGAACAAAGCTAAAGCTGCTTTTCTCTGTTTTATTTTTTAAAATTAAATAAAGTTTACTAATTTTGAAAAAAAATATTGGGACCATCCTTAACTCCTCTTTCTCTCACATCCCACTTCTAATCTGTCATCAAATCCTATCAGCTCTACTCAAAATCTATCCACATCCTGACCATTCTCTCCATCTCAAACTTTGCTCCCTTGGGTTAAGCCAGTGGTAGGCAAACTTCGGCTCGCGAGCCACATACAGCTCTTTGGCCCCTTGAGTGTGGCTCTTCCACAAAATACCAACTTCTGCACATGGGCCATGAAGTTTCAATCGCACTGTACGTGTGTGCCTGCACGTGGTATTTTGTGGAAGAGCCCACACTCAAGGGGCCAAAGAGCCAAGTATGGCTCGCAAGCCGCAGTTTGCCAACCACTGGTAAGCCACTATTGTTGAGTATTTGCAATTGTTCTTAATTGGTCTTCCTCTTATCCTTTCCTTCCTTTGTAGGCCATTCTTAAGTCAAAAGCCAGAGTGATCCTAAAAATAATGTAAGTTCTAGTATGTCATTCCCCTGCTCAGAGCCCTCCAACAACTTCCATCTCTCTCTCTAAGTGAAATCCCCAGTACTTACTTCATCTACCAGGCCTCCCATATTCTCCCTTGCTATCTCCAATTCAGTTGCTCTGGTCTCCTTGCTCTCCTCAAACAAACCAGCTCCCACTTCAGAGGTGTTGAATTAATTTGCTGTTGCCTCTGCCTAGAAAATTCTTCTTCCCTATACTAGTATCTGCATGTCTTTCTTTCTTACTTCCTTCAGGTCTCTGCTCAGATGGCCCCTTCTCCAGGAGGCCTTCCCTGACCACTTCTTACAAAGTAGCACTCTGCACCAGGCCTTTCTATCCTCTTATCCTGCTTAATTTTGCTTCCTGACATTCATCATCACCTGATAGGTTGCATATTCATTCACTTGCCTGCTGATTGCCTGCCTCACATTAGAATGTGAGTTCTCTGACAACAGGGAGTGCATCCTTTTGTTCATTGCTGTCTCCCGGTACCTGGTGCTGCCCTTAGCACATTGTAAGTGCTCAAAAAATATTTGTTGAATATATGAAGGCAAAGAAATGGTTTTCCTTCATGAAGATTATCATTATAAGAGGCAGACAAAAAACAAACAAAAGAATAAATACTTATAATTACAAATGTAATGAGTGCTGTGAGGAAGCTAACAGGTGCAGTGGGGGGAAACCTACTTTATTTATTTGTTTGTTTTTTAACCCTCACCTGAGTATATTTTTTCCATTGTATTTTCAGAGAGAGTGGAAGGTAGGAAGGGAGGAGAGAGAGAGAGAGAGAGAGAGAGAGAGAGAGAGAGAGAGAGGTAAGAGAGACACATTAATCGGTTGCCTCCTGAACGCACCCCAACAGGGGCCAGATATGTGCAGGCTGACACCCTAACCACTGAGCAACCAGCAAGGGCAGAGAGAACCTACTTTAAATAGGGTGGTCAAAGGGGATCTTCTGAAAGAAATGACATTTAGTTTGGGATTCAAAGAAAGAGATGGGACCAGTCCTGCAAATGGTGGGAAAAGACTATTCTTGGAGGAAAAAAATAATAACATATTCAAAGATTCTGAAGCAGGAATGAGTTTGACATCTTCAAAGAATTGAAAGAGGGACCAGAGGTAATGAGAAAAATGACAAGAGATGATGTTCAAGAGATATCCAGAGAACAAATCATAAAGGACCGGTAGAGAATGGTGGAATTTAGCTAGTATTCACAATTTTGTCTGAGGATAGACATATTCGTAGCAGATTGAGAGGAATATCTGAGCAGGTGTCCAGAGATGGAATTTGGATTTCTAGACCATTAACTTAAACTTCTGCATAAAGCTTCTTAGTTAGGAACGGAGTGGCTGTTCAAGGAGAGAGTAGATTGATCCTCCTATGGCAGTTGCCTTCAAGATGCTGTTTCCAGCCTAAGTGCCCATCAGTAGATGAATGGATTAGAAAACTGTGGTACATCTACACGATGGAATATTATGCTGCTGTAAAAAAGAAGGAACTCTTACCATTTGCAACAGCATGGATGGAACTGGAGAGCATTATGCTAAGTGAAACAAGCCAGTCAATGAAGGAAAAATACCACTTGGGATAAGGACACATGTAATACCTTAATCAATAAAGAGAGAAAAAAAATAAATGTAATTGAGTGAACACCCAGTGATATGTGAGATATATAAGGACTCACACATAAAGTGATGTCCTCAGGATAATTTTGAAGAAAGCCTTTCCTTTATATTGGTGATATGAGGTATTGTTTACCTGATTCGCCTAATAGACTCTGAACCTCTTGGGGCAGGTCCTGCGTCCTCATCTCTGCTGACAGAATGGATTCTCACTACGTGTTTGTGGGATTCACGAAATTATGTACTAATGTGAGAAACACGTTTCTGTTCCCAGGTCAAGAAAACAACTGAAGCCACCTTGCAGACGATACAAGACATGGTCACCATCGAAGACTATGATGTTTCTGAATGCTTCCAACACAGCCGCTCCACAGAGTCTGTGAAGTCCACCGTCTCTGAGACCTACCTGAGTAAGCCCAGCATCGCCAAGAGAAGAGCGAACCAGCAGGAAACCGAGCAGTTCTACTTCATGGTGCGTCTATTACAGGGATGGGGAACCTTTTCTCTGCCAAGGGCCATTCGGATCTTTATAACATCATTCAAGGACCATACAAAATTATCAACTTAAAAATTAGCCTGCTATACTTGCTCAAACATTTAATTAACTCACCCCTAATGCCTGGGCAGGGCCAGACCAAATGATTTCTGGGCCTACAGCAGCCCGAGGGCCGGATGTTCCCCACCCCGGCTATACAGGAATTCTCCCTCTGTCAGGAGCAGCCCATTTGTTCTAGCTCTGTCATTTGGTGGTCCCTCTTTAATTCTGCAGCCAGGATGATCTCACACTACAACAAAATATCACATGTGACATTTCAGTCCAATTGGCCTAGTCCAAAAAAAAAAAAAACCGGACCCTTTTTTTTAATGATGTTTACTTTGAATTTATATTAGTTCACACAAACACTCCATCCATGCTTTTGTTCCGGCCCTCCGGTCCAGTTTAAGAACCCATTGTGGCCCTCGAGTCAAAAAGTTTGCCCACCCCTGGCCTAGTCCCTGTTCTCTACCTTGTGTTCTCACAGTTGCCCTTTGGCCTTTGCTCATGCTGTTTCCTTGGAAAGACATGCCCTGTGCCTCATCCACACCTAAAACCCGGCTCTAGTTATAAGTTGACCATGAGACCAGATTTATAAGCCTGGATCGTAATTTCAAATGTACTTTGTTTATTATTGTCGCAGGCTGAATAACACACACACACCCCTCCCCGCATAAGATACCCACATCCTTTTCTCTAGAATCTGGGGGTGTTACTTTATGCAAAAAGGGACTTTGTAGATATGACTAAATTAAGGATCTTGATATGGGGAAGTTATCCTGGATTATTTGGATGGATCCTAAATGTAATCACATGTGTCTTTGTAAGAGAGAAACACAGAAGCACAGGGAAGATCGGAGAAGAGCAGGGAAGGGAAAGGCAGAGATTAGAGTATTGCAGCTGCAGGCCGAGGAACACCAGCAGCCACCCAAAACTGGAAGAGGCAAAAAACAGATTCTCCGCTAAAGCCTCTGCAGAGTGTGACCCTGGTGACACCTCGATGTGGGCCCAGTGGTACTGATTTAGGATGTCTGGGTCTCCAGAACAGTATGAGAATACATTTCTGTTGCTTTAACCCTCCAAATTTCTGGCAATTTGTTACAACAGCCACGAATGCAATTACCTTGCTCTTGACCTTGCTTGACACCTCGTCCCTTCAGGTCATCGTTGCTTCCCTGTTGGCTTTCTTAGTGACTTGCTAGATATTTCCTGTTCTCTTACCCTTCTTGATGTTATACCCACTCAGATTTATTGTATACCAGTTTCACAGGTTTGTGTGAGCATTTTCTTCCTCTTGCTCTCTTCACCTTAAAGCCACGTGCTCAAGTCAGCGAGACTCCAGGCAAATATCTTCTCGGTAGCAGTAGGCAGGAGTGATGGTGCTCAGCAGGCCCGGCTAGCTAGGAGGCTAGTTTAGTACTCCATAAGTGAGGTGACTAGCAGGTGGTTTGAGTTAAAGGGGTTGTTTTGCTTTTTTAACTTCGACAATACTAGGTGCCTTTGTTTTCTGCCTCCAGTCATCACAACACTAGGAACTGATGACTGGAGGCAGAAAACAAAGGCTCTGGGCGTTATTGTACCCAGGGATTTGGGGACCTGAAATATAAGGGAAAACTGACAAAACTTAATGGCTGATTAGTTCTAGGGAATGAAGAAAATAGAAGCACCAAGTTTTAAACCTGAATCACTGGGGAAAATAAGTAGTAATTCTATTTACAGAAATGGACACATTAGGAAGCAATGAGAGTTTGGGAGAGGAAATTATTAATTTGTTATTTGAAACTAGAGGAGGGGTGCATGAGGTTCGTGCACTGGTGCGGGGGGGGGGGGACCCCACCCCCGCCCC
>NW_005361913.1:4592740-4601549 GCF_000412655.1 Myotis brandtii | reverse complement strand
CGGACATCCTTAGCGCTGCTGCAGAGGCAGGAGAGGCTCCTGCCACCGCAGCTGCACTAGCCAGCTGTGAGCCTGGCTTCTGGCTGAGTGGTGCTCCCTCTGTGGGAGCGCACTGACCACCAGAAGGCAGCTCCTGCATTGAGCGTCTGCCCCTAGGTGGTCAGTGGGCATCATAGCGACCGGTCATCCCACAGTTCGGTCGATTTGCATATTATTATATAGGATGTTGAGTCTTAGGTAAGTGGAAATAACCATTTGAAAGATCACTCCTATAGAAAGTCCCTTCCCCAACTCTGGTGCTCCCAGAATGCTCTGGTTATGCCATTATCCAAGCCCTGATAACCCTATATCATGATTACTGGCTTTCTGTCTCGATAACAGTCTGTGAACTTTTTAAGGAAAGACATTGTGTCTTATTATGTCTCCAGCACCAATTATACTAACTAGATTCTTAATAAATAAATTCAAAATGAATTAATAATTGAGATTGATCTCACCCAAAAGGTTCATACTGGAGATGGAGTTCATAGCCCACTTGCATAGGTGGCAGCTGAAGCCATGACAAACAGGACTACTGAAAGGATGGCAGCTTGATCTGTCATCAGCTGGTTCCACAATATTAGGCAGTAGTGCTAGTTAACTAGATTTTTGAACTTTGACCTAATATTCAGGTGTCAAGGATCATAATAATCAAATAAGGAAGAAGACAGGAGTCTGAGACATTGTCATCTGTCCAGAGATTTCAGGAAACTGAAAGCAATTTTTCATTTGCCAGCAGTTCAAAGTTCATGCACTCTTATCCCTGTTGTCACACAACATTATAATAAGCGCCAGTCAGAGACATGAAGGTATTCTGCATGTGTCGCATCTAACTTCTGGGTACTGGTAATTCTATTTTATGCCATCTCAAAGATCTGGTCAGGTTAAAAGCTCTATAAGAAATATATTTTTTGTTGCATATTGCTGTGCCTACAAAGCTGCCAAAGGAATGGAGCATTCTTGAAAACGCATTTCAGGCTGTACTGCAAAATGTTCTCCCTTATATTCCCATCCCAGCCAGATCCTTTTTATACCCTTGAAGTCATCAGGATATGGAGGTCAACTTGTTCTGAATGCCAAAAGAGATAGATAATAATCCTAGCTGTTTTAGACACTGTTCTTACCTTCCTAGCCTGGACCTATAATTGAATTTCCCTGGGAATTTTATGATATATTGATAGAACCTAATTAAGTCAGGGATTTGCTCTCTGTTATCTGCCTTAGCAGCCTCTATACAGAGCTATTCAATTCAAACAACGTTTACTAAGCTACTAATAAGTACAAAGCCCTGTGCTGGGCCTTTGCTAGACACAAAGAGAAGACATAGTCCCTGTCATCCAGCAAGCCACAGACTTGGAAGGTAGGGTTTATGTACATATACTCTTACACAAGAGACCCAAGGTAAATACTATAAAAGAAATGTAAAGAGCTACCAACTTGATCACAAAGTTTGCCATTAATTATTGGGTTGAAATGATAAAGATCTAAATTACTTGTTTGAAATAGTAATGACTCTATCTACAAAATGTCAAGCACTTGTTCTTTAAACAGAGGAGGAGGAATACTGACTCACTGGCTATTCTGTACCTTCAGTCACTTCCTTCATAATGAACCCAAACACATTCTTCTGGTCACCATCATTCTTGTTCCTCCACTTCTGGGGCCCATGTTTGAACTTACACAAAAAGACTGTGGTATATCTCCTAAGGAAACGCAGGCATGTTTTTAGGATGACCTTGGGTAGCTTTGTTTCTTTAGTTGCAGAATTCCTTTTTCACCGAACTTACACAAAAAGACTGTGGTATATCTCCTAAGGAGACGCAGGCATGTTTTTAGGATGACCTTGGGTAGCTTTTGTTTTTTTAGTTGAAGAATTCCTTTTTCACGTTCTTATGACTTGATTTCCAGTAGTTCAGCATCGCATTAACCACAAGCTTTCAACTGTTAAGTTTCAGCGTTCACATGCGGGACTCTCCTCTCCAGAGGACTATCCCTGGGATCTTAACAAAGACCTTGTGGTGCTGAGCTAACATCCTTCCCAGTCTTTCCCACTCTTTCCTCTTGAGAGAGACTAGTATTCTTACATGTCTCCACTGCTGCCAAGCTCTAAGCCAGGCATCCAAGAACTGGATGAAAACAAATTCCAAATAGATAACACTCCACCCCAACTTTTGAGAGAAAATTATGTTCAAGGAAATCCTAGCTATTTCTCTAAGATATCATCTTACATAATCCTGTCATATAACTTCAAGGTAAATGGTACTTGATTGTATGTGTGTTTCCTAATGCACACAGTGTAAGTCCTCACTTAACATTGTCAATAGGTTCTGTGACTTTAAGTGAAATGACATAACTAAACCAATTTTACCACAGGCTAATTGATATAAACAAGTTAGGTTCCTACATTGTTATAATGAAATAACATTGAACAAAACAGCGTTATTCAGGGGTGTGTGTGTGTGTGTGTGTCCTGATGCATATATATGGTGTGTGTGTATGGAAACTTGTAACTTCTAACTTCATGGTTATTTTCAGAGACTGCACCACAATTGGAGCAGACTGCAATGAGGCAGTAAGTGCTTTGATTGTGTCACACAGACTTCCAGATTTAAACTGTGTGTGTGGTTAATTTAGAAAGAGATTACCATGCTTTTCCTCCACATATTAGCTTAAGCAAGTCACTTAACCTAAATCTTAGTTATTTTTACAAAATGGGAGTGATAAAAACTGCCCTTCTGAACTTTCAAAGTGATTATGAGGAACAAGTAGGATTATACTGATAAAACCACCTTATATAAAACAAGGGAGCTGTGATTATTATTACATCATGCACCACTTAACAATGGGAATACAACAGGATACATTCTGAGAAAGGTGTCATTAGGTGATTTTGTCATTGGGGGAACATCATAGAGTGCACTTACACAAACCCAGACATTACAGTCCACTACATACTTAGGCGATAGGTATAGTCTATTGCTCCTAGGCTACCAGCCTGCACAGTGTGTTACTGTACAAATAGTATACAGCATGTTACTATAAAATAGAGATTAAATCAAGTACAAGAGAAAATATTGAGATCAAGAGACATAGTAAACACTAGATGTTTGAGGCTGCTGTCGATGTAACATAGCATACTGTTTTATAGCAAACTACTTTTTATCAATATAAAGAATACACTCTAAAATAATGATGAAAGTATAGTATAGTAAATACATAAACCAGTAATAGTTTTTATTATCATTATCAAGTAGTATGTAATGTGCATAACTGGATGTGCAATACTCATATACAACTGGTAGCGCAGGTTTGTTTGCACCGGCATCACTACAAACACGTGAGAAATGTGTTGCACTATGATGTTACACTGGCTACAATGTCATTAGATGATGATAATTTTCAGCTCCATTATAATCTTAGGGGACTGCCGTCATATATGTGGTCACTAACCGAAATGTCTTCATGTGGGCATGACTCTATTCAAAAGTGTCTTTGAGACCTTTGGGTGCTTTGCTATCTATAGACCATCAGGCAATCTAGCTATTGTGGGTATTGAAGGTGGTGGTCTTTTTTGTCTTTTCATTAAAATTACTTATAATCTTGGATGCAAAACATGTAAAACCGAAGTTATTCTACTCAGAAAAGTCTAGTCATTTATTCAACAAGTGTTTTATTAAATGTTCCTCTATGCCAGGCATCTTGGAGAGCTTAGAGATGCTAAGACAAATGATTCAGAGTCCATGCCTATAAAAGGCTTGGAATATAGCCAAAAGAAACAAATAAATACATGTGATAAAATGTTATAGGTGCCATAGAGAAGCATATATGGAGAAGAAACAGCACAGAAGAGGGAGTGGTTGAGACTAGTGTGGGCGAGGAGTGTGACAAACTTTGCTGATTGCCTGCCTAACAATCATCCTTTCCCCTTCCCCCAAATCACCTCCCACTAAATAGATTTGAAAGTCAAAAACTCCCTTTCTCACCCTCCCTAGCAACTAAGCATCCATATGACATAAATGTGTTCAACAAGATATGTGTAGCATGGCCGGTAGCTCAGTTGGTTAGAGTGGCATCCCAATATGCCAAGTTGTAGGTTTGATCCCCAGTCAGAACACATACAAGAATCAACCAATGAATGCACACATAAGTGAAACAACAAATTGATGTTTCTCTTTTTCTCTCCCTTTCTCTCTCTCTCTCTCTCTCTCTCTCTCTCTCTCTCTAAAATATATATATATCACCTAAAAAAAAAAATGAGGATATGTGTGAATTTGCTGGGTGGTTTCTAGGGGTCATGACAGATTGTGTTTTTCAAAGATGGCCACAACAATATCTCCTGCCCCATGTGCTCTTCCTACAATGTGATCTTAAATCTCCTCCCATTAAGAGAAAGGGTCAATATCCTCTCTCCCTTGATCCTAGAGTGAGTTTTGTGATTGTCTTAGCCAACAGAGTAGAGTGGAAGTGATACCGTGATATCTGAGGCTAGATCATAAAATTGCCATGCATTTCAACTTCGTTTTTTTGAAATACTTACTTCTGGAAGCCTGCACCCATGCTGTGAGGAAGCCCAAATTAACCTATGTCAAGAGACCACATGGCCCTGGCAGGGTAACTCAGTTGATTAGAGCGTTGTCCCAATGCACCAAGGTTTCAGGTTTAATCCTGGCCAGGATAGCACAGTGGAGGTCCCAGTCAACAGTCAGCATCAACCACAAGACATCTGAGTAAGGACATATTGCAGCTCCCACCACTGAATCATGCCCAGTCATCAGGTCTTCCTATCTGAGACCCCAGACATTGTGGAGCAGAGACAACCTTTTCCCCACTGCACTCTATACAAATCCCCATGCCACAAAATCTGTGAGCATAATAAAATGGTTGTTTTCATGCTGTTTAGCTTTGGAAAGATTTATTTTGCATCCCGGATGTGGATATGACTGGTGTTACCCTTTCTCTCTTCTTCCAGCCTTGATTCTAGGAACTGAGCAGAGTAGAAGTGGAGGGAAATCTTAAGACCATGTGGTGAAAGCATGATGTTGACCTTGACATTCTTGATTTGCTCAGCCAACATCCACAATTGTCCATCTCCAGGCCTCTTGGGATGTGAAAAAAATAAATAAGCTCTTGTTTGTTTATGCCACTGTATACCAAATTATCTGTTATTTACAGTTAGAAGCATTCTTTACTCATACAATTAACCCTACTGGTAAGATTTTGTAGAAATAAAATTTGATTTTAATGTCCAAGACTAATCAGAATAAAATTAGAAATGGCATTTTAGCCTAGTCTTCTGAGAATTTTGGGAAGAACATGAGAGACTTTTATTACCAACAGATTTTTGTCTTAAGGACACTATATTCCTCTGATTTAAAAAAAAATTGGCATATATGATCATATACCAGTAGACATGTCCTCCATTGGCCATCAGGACAGTGGTCTTTTTTCAGCTGGGAAATATTCTAGCCCCATAGGGTCCTGGGCCAGATGATCATAAATCTAGTTAAACCCCTGGGAGCATCTTATTAAAACCTACCACTCAAGCCCATGCATCGTTTGCCCAGCACCTACAATGCTATGATTAAATGGACTAGATTCCTGTGAATCAATTCCTCAAGAATTATACCACATATCACCCAGATAATGGGGCAGTTCAGTGGCCCACAGCTGACTAATACTTTCCATATGACCAGCTGAAATATTCCTTCCATAGTAATTATGAATTCTCTCATCCATCTATCTCATTTACCCCCAGAACTACAATTGTGCCTATAGCAAAAACTCCAGCTCAGTCTCTGGGACACACTTAATGGGACAAAGGCTTTGTATGAAGTCTCTTTAAAACTGCAGCAAATTAAAGGGGGTCCTCTATAGATTAAATGACTTTGGTTGCCATACTCTTTATATGTCAGAAAACAGCTGTCCAGAAAAACCTCAGGATGCCTCTCTGAAGACATGGATAGCTAAAAATGATCAAGTGAGTGATCTCATCAACTCTCACTGATGTGGACAAACCACCATTCTCTTTTTCCTTTCTGTGTCGAGATTACCAGAACCTGGGACTTCACCCATTGTTCCCCATAGATTCTCCTTGAGGTGGGGCAAAGGGTCAACAGAATGCTCAAACCATCAGGAAGATGCCATAACTATAGATCAGGAATTCCTGAGCCAGAGTTCATTCCCTTTCTAGATATAGGCATGGCGATGATCAGGTCTCCAACCAGCTGGGCTGAGTTTCAGTCTTATCAAGAATAAACACTAGGAATGGGAACAATAGATCTGTTTGGTGCATGGGCCACCTACAATGAGGGTTCCTTTAGATAGAGACAGATGCAATAGATGTCCATAGGATGTCTATGGCCCTGTCTCCCCCAGAAATAAAGCAGCAGACTGTTACCAAGCTCCCTCATCCGCTCCCCCAGTCAGCGAGGAGCTGCTGACATGCGCCACCCGACCAGATTCTAACTGGCTCAGGGCCTGGGGAGAGGCAGATGGTTATTTTTTGCAGACAGGGGTGTGTTGCTGTGAGTTAAGAACAGTGAAGGCATGAACTTACCTCCTCTTTCTTCACCTCTCCCAGTGCTAAGGAAAAAGGCTAGCATTAATTTTTTTTTGAATTTTTATTGAAATTATTGGTGTGGCTGGTTAATAAAATTATATAGGTTTCAGGTGTACAATTCTATAATACATCATCTGTATATCATATTGCGTATTCACCAACCAAAGTGAAGTCTCCTTCCATCACTATTTATCCCCCCTTTACCCACTCCTACCTCCCCCTATCTCACCCCCCTTTCCCTCTGGTAATCACCATACTGTTGACTGTGTCTATGAGGTTGGTTGGTTGGTTGTTTTACTTGATTCCTTCACCTTTCTCACCCAGCCCCCTTATACTGCATTTTTATTTCCTTGAGTTAATAATTGACTTTGTTTGCATAGGTTTTCGTGTATGTATTGTTAATTCAACCCCGAACTCTACTAGATGTATGAATACTTTCTTCATATGTTCAGATGAATCAATTGTTCATCATTTTCATCCATCTTCTTGAAGAAATTGTTAACTGTTTTGTCCTGTTTGGACTTCTTGCCTTCTGTGGCTGGTACATAGCTGTCATGCTAGAATTTCCTTTCACCATCATCCTAAGATTCCTTGATTTCTCACTTCCTGTATCATGTCTTTGTTAGATTTACTCCTTCATGTGTGTTGATCATATCATTGTGAGTAACTTCTTTGTCTTATTAGGAGTAGAAACATCTTGCTCTTTCTTAGCCCAGGCTGCTTCACCGTCTCTTGTAGGTTTGTTTTATCCTTGCCTACACTCTTCACTAACTCCTTTTGGGTGTGCCATCTCTTTTTAGCTGCAATTCTCGATCTGAGTGGCTTAAACAGCAGAAATTTATTTTCTCACAGTCCTGGAGGCTGAAAGTCAAGATCAAAGTATCAGCAGGGTTGGTTCCTTCTGAGGACTTTCTGCTGGCTTGTAGATGATCACCTTGTCACTGTGTCTTCACATGGCCTTCCCTCTATGTGTGTCAAGGCTAGCATGAATTTATGCCTCCACTTTTATTAACTGGGCTCAGGAACCATTGATAAAATAAATTTTAGTGTTTCTTTTAATTACAAATGGAGAGAGACTAGTGAAAACCAAAAAGCAAATAATGGAATTCTATCCAGCCAGAGAAAAAGCCAGTAAGAATCCTGGGTATTTGATATGTATCATAAGAAACCATTTCTATGTCCAAGATAGGGAGACCATATGGTTCAATGCCTGCATATAGTAGCAGCCTGAAATAATTTCAGCCCAGATATCTTGAAGAGGCATATGGTCCACAGGCATACTAAAAAACAAACAAACAAAAAAAAACACCTTTTCATCTCCTACCCACTGTCCTACACACAACAGCTCACCTCTCACTTCTCAAACCCTTCAGAAAATATGCTCCTAGCTCTAGACAATGTGCCTCCCCTACTTCTCCCCCTTTTTCTTTCTTTTCAATTCTCATCAGAACAGCTCAAAGGATTTCATATGACAAGGCAGGTCCTTCCACAGAGAATGAGAAAAAGAAAGAAACCTACTGGGCAGAGTTCAAATTCTCCCTTTCAGGAGGAAAGAGGGGAAAGCTGAGATAGCATATACTAGCAATCATTTTCTTGTCTTTTTTAAAAAATATATATTTATATTGATTTCAGAGAGAGAGGAAAGAGAGAGAGAGAACAAGATAGAAACATCAATGATGAGGGAGAATCATTGATTGGCTGCCTCCTGCATACCTCACACTGGGGATCAAGCCCATAACCTGAGTATGTGCCCTGACTGGGAATTGAACCATAACCTCCTTGTTCCTAGGTTGATGCTCAATCAGTGGGGCCATTTTCTTGTCTTATACATTCTTTTTTTAAAAATGAATGCTTTTCTACATCAATAAATATTCTTCTATGTAATATTTTTGAATGGCTTCATATTATTTACTTGTATAGATGAATTATAATTTCTTTAACCAAACCATTATTTAGTTTATTTTTAACTTTCACATAAAAGTAATGTTCATTTTTACCTAAGTTTTTGTACATGTCCTCAATTATTGACTTAGAATAAATCCCCCAAAGTAGGGATTCTGGTGCATTAGTTAGGATATTTTTGGCCACGTGTGACATGCAGTGGCTTAAATAATACTATATATATATACACACACACACACACACACACACACACACACACATACACACACACACACACATACATACTAGGGGCCCAGTGCACGAAATTCG
>NW_005361913.1:4567942-4592150 GCF_000412655.1 Myotis brandtii | reverse complement strand
AAAAACCCTAGATCACCTTTTTGGATTCTTATTACCCAAGTTACTAAGAATATTACCAGTGGCATACAGGGAGCTTAGCCAATGAGCGGTCAGAAAAGGTGTTTCCTCTGTAGTTCACACCGATCGCCGGCTCGGCCCATGCCAAAGCCTAAAGCCTTGGGGCCTGGGCAGGGGCCCCCCATCTCCCTCCAATCGCTGGCTCCGCCCCTGCAGTACCCTCCAATCACCAGCTCCACCCCCACCCGCCCAGGCCTAAAGCTTGGGGCCTGGGAAGGGGCCCCCCAGCTCCCTCCCATCACCGGCTCTGCCCCTGCCCAGGAGCCCCCTGGCTCAGGCCCTTCCTAGGCTGCTCAGGGCCCACACAGGGCCTCCTGGCTCAGGCCCTTCCTAGGCTGCTCAGGGCCCACACGGGGCCTACCTCAGAGTGACCTGGGTGCCGATGATGTTTTCAGGCTGCTGGGTGCCTATGTATGCAAATTAACCGCCATCTTTGTTGGGTTAATTTGCATACTCATCCGATTGGCTGGTGGGCATAGCGGAATGACACCAATTTGCATGTTTCTCTTTTATTAGTGTAGATATATATATATATATCTGGAATGAGTCAGAGCTGGTATGTTGATTCTATTCCATGATGTCAAAGACTCAGGTTCTTTCTATCATGTGACTGCCATCCCTAGATAATGTTCTTGTTCATGCAATCTAAAAGCACATCTTGGCTGAGATTTGAAGATGGCAGCATAGGTAAATACCTGTACTTGCTGCCTCCCACGACCACATCAAAATTACAATTAAAATACAGAACAACCATCATCCAGAACCACTGAAAAGCTGGCTGAATGGAAGTCCTACAACTAGAGAAGTAAAAAAGAAAGCACATTGAGACTGGTAGGAGGTGTGGAGGTGCATATTGGGCTGGTCTGACTTTTTTAATTGGGAGGGAGATCATATTTGTGGAGGCCGCCTGGAAGCAAGGGGTCACACCCCACGCCAGACCCCAGACCAGGGTCCCTGAGCTGGGAAAAGAAGTCCTTATGAGCAGTAAGGACTATGGGCTGTAAAAACCAGTGCAGATTAGGGCTCAATGACACAGAGGCTGCTGAAAACCCAGCTGTTCCTCTTAAAAAGCCGGAACCATGAACTGAACTTACAAGGTCCTGCTTCCTCTGAGCTCCAGCACCAGGGTGATGCTCTGGGGAACAAAGACACATATGAGGAGGAACTGGATTGTCTGGAATTGGGGTAGGAACTCGGGGGGCAGCTTTCTCCCAGACAGAGGTGCTCACAGGGATCATTGTTCCTATGCTGGAGCCTCCCAGGTCGCAGGGATGACTGGCAGCCATTTCTGTTTGTTCTGTCCTGGAGATTCCCTAAGACCCCATCTCGTCCAATTTACAACCCAAGCTGATGCTGCAGCTTTTGCATATGAATGGCCAGTCCTTGCTCAGGCTAAAATCTCTCAAACAAGCTGCAGCTGGGTCAGGGAGCCTCAAACCTATCAATAAAAAGCCCAAGACCGCACTAGCACACCAGCCTGCCTTGCTTCATAGCTAGGCCTCATCTAGATTAAGCATACACGGACTGAAATAAAGAATAATATACAGGGATTCAATAGTAGAGTAGAGGATTCTGAGAATCAAATCAACAATTTGAAATACGAGGAAGCAAAAAACACCCAACCAGAAGAGCAAAAAGAAAAAAGAATCCAAAAATATGAAGATAGTGTAAGGAGCCTCTGGGACAACTTCAAGCGTACCAACATTCACATTATGGGGGTGCCAGAAGAAGAGACAGAGCAAAATATTGAAAACCTATTTGAAGAAATAATGACAGAAAACTTCCCCTACCTGGTGAAAGAAATAGACTTGCAAGTGCAGGAAGCACAGAAAGTTCCAAACAAGAGGAACTCAAAGAGGACCACACCAAGACACATCATAATTAAAATTCCAAGGGCTAAAGACAAAGAGATAATCTTAAAAGCAGCAAGAGAAAAGAAGTTAGTTACCCACAAGGGAATGCCCATACGACTGTCAGCTGATTTCTCAACAGAAACTATGCAGGCCAGAAGGGAGTGACAAGAAATATTCAAAGTGATAAAAAGCAAGGACCTACAACCAAGATTACACTACCCAGGAAAGCTATCATTTACTGTAGAAGTGAAGGTCAGATAAAGAGCTTCACAGACAAGAAAAAGCTAAAGGAATTCAACACCACCAAACCAGTATTATATGAAATGTTGAAGGGTATTCTTTAAGAAGAGGAAGAAGAAGAAAAGAAAAAGATAAAAAATATGAACAACAAAATGGCAACAAATACATGCCTATCAACAACTGAATCAAAATACATAAATAAGAAATCTAATGAACAGAATAAACTGGTGAATCATCAGAATAGACTGATGATTCTCAGAGGGAAGGGCGGTGGGGGGGACTGGAAGAGATTAAACAAAAATTGTTTCCTCGCCTTTTGGCTAAGATCAAGTGTAGTATCTGTTCTTATCAGTTTAATATCTGATACATCCTCTGGCCGAGGACAATATATTAAATGGATTTTGGGAGCAGGGAGATGGAATATGAGCTTGCTCTGTGAACTTAAAAAAAAGGATTTTATATGCATACATGCATTACCTATGGACACAGACAATAGGGTGGCAAAGGTCTGAGACAGGGTGGGAACCAGGTGGAGGCGGGCAATGGGGGGGGGAGGAAGGGGACATCTGTAATAATCTCAACAATAAGATTTAAAAAAAAAATAAAAACTAAAAAAAATAAGAATAAAAAAATAAAAGCACATCTCTATCCCAGACAGCAGGATAAGGAAAGGGGGAAACAAAAGACCACACCTCTGCCCCTTCAGGGCTCAACCCTGAGGTTATATACCTTACTTCTGCTCTCATCTTATTGGCCAGCACTTATTCATGTGCCCATTCCTAGCTACAGGGAAACCTGGGAATATAATCTTTATTCTGAGCAGCTGTGCTAAAAATTCTAATATCATGGAAGAAGGTGTTAACATGCATACATATTTTTAAGGTTATTCATATATACCCCCTTATTGGTCTGCAGAAAGGTTGTAGGAATTTATACTTCCATCACCCTGCCAACACAAGACATTTAAAATATCTTGCCAAATTAATAACTGAAGAAAAAGATAGTCGTGCTATTTTATTTTTGCATTGTCTTAATCTCTGGTAATGCTTGCTCTATTTTTTTTCTGTTGAAATAAATCTCACAAGTGGCTTCAGCAATTGCTTATAAAAAGATAAAAAATATGAACAACAAAATGGCAACAAATACATACCTATCAACAACTGAATCAAAATACATAAATAAGAAATCTAATGAACAGAATAAACTGGTGAATCATCAGAATAGACTGATGTTTCTCAGAGGGAAGGGCGGTGGGGGAGACCGGAAGAGATTAAACAAAAATTGTTTCCTCGCCTTTTGGCTAAGATCAAGTGTAGTATCTGTTCTTATCAGTTTAATATCTGATACATCCTCTGGCCGAGGACAATATATTAAATGGATTTTGGGAGCAGGGAGATGGAATATGAGCTTGCTCTGTGAACTTAAAAAAAAGGATTTTATATGCATACATGCATTACCTATGGACACAGACAATAGGGTGGCAAAGGTCTGAGACAGGGTGGGAACCAGGTGGAGGCGGGCAATGGGGGGGGGAGGAAGGTGACATCTGTAATAATCTCAACAATAAGATTTAAAAAAAAAATAAAAACTAAAAAAAATAAGAATAAAAAAATAAAAGCACATCTCTATCCCAGACAGCAGGATAAGGAAAGGGGGAAACAAAAGACCACACCTCTGCCCCTTCAGGGCTCAACCCTGAGGTTATATACCTTACTTCTGCTCTCATCTTATTGGCCAGCACTTATTCATGTGCCCATTCCTAGCTACAGGGAAACCTGGGAATATAATCTTTATTCTGAGCAGCTGTGCTAAAAATTCTAATATCATGGAAGAAGGTGTTAACATGCATACATATTTTTAAGGTTATTCATATATACCCCCTTATTGGTCTGCAGAAAGGTTGTAGGAATTTATACTTCCATCACCCTGCCAACACAAGACATTTAAAATATCTTGCCAAATTAATAACTGAAGAAAAAGATAGTCGTGCTATTTTATTTTTGCATTGTCTTAATCTCTGGTAATGCTTGCTCTATTTTTTTTCTGTTGAAATAAATCTCACAAGTGGCTTCAGCAATTGCTTATAAGTGCAGAGTTAAGTGGGAAGCCCAGATTTCAAGATTATAGCCTCTCCGCAGGCATGCCAGCTTGTCCACCATCTTTCAGGGCTATTTTGTTAAAGACAATTCTAGAGGAGCATTTGAGTTCTTGCTCCTTGGCATATGTCATCAGTTTGGCTCAAATAAACTCTTATACACTTTTTTTAAAGACAATTATAGTCCTGGTTCTCAGGGGTGGTCCCTTTTCTTTCACCAAGTATGAACCTACTATTGTCAAAGTAGGTCTTCCCTTGGGTTTTACTATTTCAAAGACTTTTATGGCATGATGAGCAGCCACTTTGAGGCTAAGAGAAAATTGCTCAGATGTAAAGGGCTGTTTCTTCTGGGAATTCCAGCTAGACAAAGTTCAATGTTATCTTTGTTGGGGTTTTTTTGGCGGGGGGCAGGGGGCACATTATCTATACAGGGTGTGTCTCTATGTCGCGGTGGTGTGTGTGTTTAATTTAATTTGATGTGTGTCTGTGGTTAGGGAGGTGAGTGTGGGGTGTGTGAGGTGCATGGTTGGAGGCTGAGTGTGAATGTGGTATGAAGTGTGGGTATGTGAGCTCTGTGACTTTTCTTAATGTTATCTTAATTCATTTAGTGTTATAGGTCACCCAGGACCAACAGTTAGAACGTGATCCAGGGCCACAAAACCTCTTGCCAAATCTGGGAGATGTCCATTGTATCTCTCAGGAAAGGCTAAGTTATGCTGAGGTAACAAACACGCCCAAATTTCAGTGACTTAAAACAACAATTCTTTTTCATGCCTACATCATTGTCTATCTAGGCTCAGTATAGGTGGCTCTTCTCCAACTGACCCTTATCATGGGTCCCAGGCTAATAGAATCTCACCCTCCAAAACATGGCCAGTCACTACCATGGCAAATCATGCACTCACTCATAAAGGCTTTCACTCAGAAGTGGCATATGCTACTTCCACTCACATCCCATTGGCTAAAACAAGTCCTATGGCTCCACTTAACTTCAAAGAGGATGAAAGTGCAATTCCACCATGTGCCCTGAAGGAAGAGAACCAGAAATATTGGAGAATAGCACTAATGACTACTATGAAAGTGGAGGGTGGGGAGTGGACTTCAGATTTCAACAGTCTTCAGAGTCATCTTGGTTAGTTTCCTAAAGGGGCTATGCATGTTTTCCACGGTCCTTATGAGCCTACAGGCTCCTTAAAGACAAAATCCTCTTACTTACGTTCGATCCCTAGTACCTGGCATATCTCTTGGCACATGGCAATTGCTCTGCAAATATTTATTAAATGGGGAATGAACATGGAATACCATCCCTGGACTGGCTATTATATAAAAAGTACTACAGATTGGAGAACATAGGACCAAAATGCTAAGAAGGGTGCCTACCTGCTTGGGTACTCCAAGTCACCACATGAAAGAAGCCAGAAATAACAAGACCATATACTATAACTAGAAGGTGTGAGTGAAATGCTGGGTGGCTGGCTAGAAAGGATATTGTCCCACTAGTCTCATTATCATACACTCAAACCCATACAACTTTGACTCACACACATCCCAGTGTGTCTGAGTTCACATATGTACCAGCTTAAGTTCCAATGAACACTATGTGTGTGTACTCATAAACATGCACACACATTCATTCAGCACAGGCTAGTTACAAATGTCGTTTGCATTCTCTAAAGAAGCTTGGTAATAATCACCACCAACTTGAAAAAAGCAAGAGTGAAAATACTGAAAATTTTCCATTAAACTCTTCATAGGCAAGAGGACAAAATAAATCCATTCTCTGTGTTGATCTTAAACATGTGTTGTGTCAGTAAAGATGTTGTTGTTGCAAATCTTCATATCAATTTAGGTTAACTTAAACCAGCAGTTCTCAACTTGTGGGCCGCGACCCCTTTGGGGGTCAAATGACCCTTTCACAGGGATGACCTAAGACCATCCTGCATATGAGATATTTACATTATGATTCATAACAGTAGGAAAATTACAGTTATGAAGTAGCAACGAAAATAATTTTATGGTTGGGGGTCACAACATGAGGAACTGTATTTAAAGGACCAGAAGGTTGAGAACCACTGAAAACAAAGACAAAACAAATAGAAGAAACTAAATAACCCTAAAAATCAAAATAACTCCTACAACCTCAAGAAAGACAGAAATCAAGGGAAGTCCCAGGGATTTCTTTTGACAATGCCAACAGAAGATTTAACTCTAAAAACTATGCATTTCTATGTGTCTATATCAAGATCAGGTTCAAAGAGTATCTGATTGACCAAGTTCAGATGATATGTATCCACTTTCATGTTGGGGGAAGGCAGATGAGAGAGGAGACATGCAGGACATAACAGAATTATAGGACTGAAGGCAGGGCAGTTGCCCAAAGGAATGGACACTGATTAGAACAAGAGAAATAGATGTTTATGTTGTATACTTGTAATTTTTTAAAGTAGAAAATAATTATACAGAAAAATAAATGAAATCCCCTATATTCCCACCACAGTTCATATTTTGGTATATAGCCTTCCAAACATTTCTCAAATTTTCCTTGTAAAAATTGAGTCATATTGTATATT
Organism: Myotis brandtii; assembly: GCF_000412655.1. Taxonomy (NCBI): domain Eukaryota; kingdom Metazoa; phylum Chordata; class Mammalia; order Chiroptera; family Vespertilionidae; genus Myotis; species Myotis brandtii. Next base: position 4,585,335 of record NW_005361913.1, on the reverse strand, counting down.
TCACATTGTAATTTGCTCCTTTTCACTTAAAGTGCCTTTTGAAAACTTTATAAATAGCAACAGGATTGAAATATAATATTTAATTTGGGATAAGGAAACTCAAATGAATTATATTCAAAGATAGTGACCAGTAGACTAATCAATATTAGAGTAAGAATTTTGGAGTCATGATTCCTAGACCTATAGTTCTATCCATGAACATCTACTACAGTACATCTGAATTTCTATCTTTCTTGCATATCTGTCTACCTACATGCACTGCTACCCATCCTCCTCCTAGCTACCTACATTACCAGTTATGATGGGTTAATTTATGCTCTAGTAACAAACAACCCTGAAATTTCCATGGCTGAATAACTGCATTTCTCACACATCCAGTGTAGTTTGGGGAGACTCTTCTCATTTAGGAGCTTGGAACAAGGGAAATCAAAGCTTCATTTCAACCCAGCAGGAGCACAGAACATGACAAAGCACACTCTGGTTCTCAAAGCTTTGGCCCAGAAATGATTCCCCTTCTTACTTCCACTCACAGTTCATAGGCCAAAGCAAGTCCCACGGCCAAGCTGACTCCAAAGCAGCAATCCTGCCATGTGACCCTACCATGTCCACAGAAGAATTACAATATTTGTGAGTGGCAAGTGGCAAAGATGACACTTTGTTTGTTTGAGTTTATAAACAATTTAGTAGTAGAAATCGGGCTGGGATGGAGAATAAAATCTTTCTCAATTTGCAAATCCTTTAAGAGGATCAAATGATTTAACCATATTAGTCAGAGTTTGCATTATAAACCATTGCCATTTCTATCTCAAACTATATTTTGTCCCTCCCCCTAATCCTCTGTTCATATAATATCACACAAACCAGGAAGTAAACCGGTGCTGACAACTCACACAGAAGACAATTTTGTGCTAACCTAAAAAGCCCAGTGTTATTCATTCTACATGATCTAAAACCAAATATGAATAGTTTTGATTATTTAAACTGTTTTAAAAATTACCCCAAGGAACTGAATGTTAATATTAGAGCATGATCATCAGTGAGTCTGACCAGGAAACTATTATGAAAATAATACCAATAATAGCATGTACTAGTAGCATTGGAACCAGTTTATTTCAAGTGTTGCCTACTGAATATATATACTGATTAAATGTTAGAGGTCTTTTTTAAAAAGTAATATATTTTACAGAATATAAGGAAACTACATCTGTAGCCACTATATGGTATGTCTAAGGTACATCAATCTGTTAATTTATTGACAGGTCCCGAGAGACCTTGGGGAAGAGAAAGATGGAATAGGTCATCATCAAAGGGCACCTGAGTCGAGAACAAGTTGGGTACCACTGGAACCAAATTATACAACCACATGTCCTAGGTGGAAGCTGAGAGAGAAGCAAAGGGAGCCCACTAAGTCCTATTGGAAGCTACAGATTTCAGGCAGACAGTCTCCAGAGATGACCTCTGATGAGCCTAAACACATATGCTTATTTATTTCCAAACTCATCAACTCACTGGTAAATGTGCATCTGGCATGGGAAGAGAGAAAAGGGACAAATTGATGGGACTCCAGTAACAGGTTTGCAGCTCTCGGAAGGAGGAGCCAGTGGAGGGCGCAGTCGAGGAAGTTCTGAGGCCCAGGGAAAGGCATCCTGGGATCTGGGCAGGGAAGGACTTCTGTGCATGCGGTAGCAGAGAAGGATGTGTACTGAAGATGAAAGTTCACTGCAGAGGAAAACTCTTAGCTGGGCGTAAGAGGCTGGGGTCTAGCTTCCTGGTCCTGTCTTCTATTCACTGACCAGATAGGAAGGGTGAAAATGTCCCGTATCAAGCACAGACCTCAACTACTCTGAGGGGAGAGGAGAAGATCTCCCAACCCTAAAAATAGAGGGACAGGCTGAGGAAAGTGGCATGAACGAGGCCAACTGGATTCAGGAAAATGCAGTCAAATCTGCTACTGCTCAGTTAGTCTACCCTCCTTTTGGAGTCCAGAGGGTTTGGTGATATAAATACAAGTTTTAATCAAGTCAGCAAGTATTTACTCAGTTCAGTATAACAAGCAAAATGGTTAAGAGCCATTCTTATTTTCCAATACCTCAAATATATTGCACTATTTTTTTTATTTTTCTAATTACATAAGTAGTACACGCAAATTGTAGGAATTTTTGTAATAGCAGCATGTAAAGAAAAAAGTTTTAGTGCTGATAATCTAATTACCTAGAGATGGCTACTGTTAATATTTGATATATTTCCTTCTTGCTTTTGTATATGCAATTTTTAAATTGATTTTAGAGAGAGAGAAAAGCATCAATCAGTTACCTCACATATGCACCCTGACTGGGGATCAAACCCCAAACCCAGGTATGTGCCCTGACCAGGAATTGAATCTGCCGCCTTTCAGAGTATGTGATGCTCCCACCAACTGAGCCACACCAGACAAGGCTATGCAATTTTTAACAAATTAGATTTTTTAAAAGTATTTTAGATTATATGTCATATACAGTAAGAATTCTACATTTACCTTTTAAAATTAAAATATGAACATTTGCCGTCATATTAAAAAAACTCTATCATGCCTTGGCCAGTGTGGCACAGTTGGTTGGGTGTCATCTGTGCACCAAAAGGTCGCAGTTTGATTCTGATCAAGGCACATACCCAGGTTGCAGACTCGACCCCCAGTAGCGGGTGTGCAGGAAGCAGCCCATCAGTGATTCTCTCTCTCCTTCTCCCTTCCTCTCTGAAATCAATTATATATATGAATGAAAGCCAGGCCAGAAAAGAGGAAAATGTGTTATAGCCTACTAAGGTCAGGCTGATAAGACCCTACTATATATAGAGTAGGGACTTACTCATATTAAAAGGAAAAAAAAAATCCAACTTGGATTAATATGGAGGAATGGAGCTGCCTCATAGCTAATTCCTAAGGAAATAATGAAAAAAAAAAAAAAAGCAAGTCCATTCAAAATTCACAATGGAGCTGCCTCATAGCTAATTCCTAAGGAAATAATAAATAAAAAAAAAGCAAGTCCTTTCAAAATTCAGCAGCAGCAATCAGATGCGAAAAGTACGCACTCTACAACATAAACCTCAAAAAGGTAGTCCAGGAAGGACACAAGATATCGGGAGCCAAGCACACAGCATCTTGGTAGGACTGCCAGTCCCAACTCGTCCTGTCTTAAGTCATAAAATCCTAAGCATTCCCATCAATAGTGAAATCTCCAAAGAGCCAATCTATGAGGTTATCCTTATCTTTTCTGCTTTCTGATTGCTGTGAATGCAAATGGCTGCAAAACTGGATGAAACAAGACAACTGGAGACACAGGGCTGGGAGAGCTGCGGGCTACCCTCTTAACAGGAGAGGGATCCAAGCCTGTGGGAATGGAGTGCACCAGGTGAAATAAATTCTCAGAAATAAGCACAGAGCTTGCAGTGGTTCTCAACCTTCTGGCCCTTTAAATACAGTTCCTCATGTTGTGACCCAACCATAAAATTGTTTTCGTTCCTCCTTCATGTTGAGAACCGCTGGCTTAGAGTTTTTAGTGATGAGTGCACACAACCTCAGCTAGCCCCTCCACCAAACAGGGTGCAAAAAAAACAGAAAACATCAAGCCTGCCAATTATACCACTTTGGGGAAAACAAACTGGCCTCAGATAAGGAGGGAAGGCAGTCACAAAGTCACCCACACCATCAGAGCAAACAGGGAACTTGAGCAAGATGAAAAGAATCAGCCCTGGCAAGGAGGCACCAGTGCCTGCGGGGCTGGAGGTGGAGTGGGGGTGGGCGGAACAGAGTCTAACAAAAGACAAACACACCACAGCCTGCATGAAATTTCACTCTAGGGAAAGAACTGTCCTTACCAGAGTTTCAAGGATGAGGCAGAAGCACCAGGTGATCAGGACCTTCAAGAGACTATACCATAAAGAGGAAGGGTTAAAGGAAGAAGCAGGCCAGCAAGAGAATTCCCACATGTGTGACACCCTCTTAAGGCCCAGCCCGGGAGTTCTGGATTCCTTTGCTTGACTCAGGAATTGTGAACAAAAAGTAGCCTCACAGGGTTGTCTGACCAAAACTGTGTAACTGGGCAGGGCTTTGGGGATAGCCAGTCCCCAGGCATAGAGCTTTTCCACAAAAAGGTTTCTCTTCGCCTTAAGCAAGCCCTGTCCATTGTTTTTGTGCAGCTCGGTTAACCACCTTTGAAATAAGTGAAACCACCCTGACGACAACACATAATCTTGTTATCTATCCAATCCCTGCCTTGCTTTCTCCCACCTTCATTGTAATCTTCCCTACGTTCCCTCCTTAATTCCAAATGCATAAAAGCAGCTCTTGAAATATTGCTTCCCGGCAATTGTCATAAGTATTGTCTCAATTACATGCCTATAAAAATTATCTACAAGTTTGGACTTTTCTTACATCCACAGAGTGAACCAGCTCCAGCTTTAGGACCCTCACTGAACCCTTTAGAAAGATGACAGCTATTTGAGCACCACGGTGTGGTAGGTACCAAACTCTTCTTTTTTTCCCTACCACCGTTTATCCCCTCTATGCCCTCTTCCGCCTCCACCCATCCCCATGTATTAGCTCATTTAACCCTTACAGCAGCGGTTCTCAACCTGTGGGTCGCGACCCCTTTGGGGGTCGAACGACCCTTTCACAGGGGTCGCCTAAATACATCCACAACCTGAGGAACTGTATTAAAGGGTCGCGGCATTAGGAATGTTGAGAACCACTGCCTTACAGCAACGGGAGAGATAGATACTATTATCACCCGATTTTACAGATAAGGAAACATTAGCCCTAGGCCACACAGCTAGGAAGGTGGTCTGGATCCAGAATCTATCCTCTTATCCATGATAATATCCCCTCAACTCCCCTTTACTCAAAACAGGTTCAACCTCCCTCCAGAGCTGGAGGCGCCTGTGGGGTACCAGGTAGACAGATAAGAGGGCTAACTCGACTACCTAGCCTGGGAGAAATTAGGAGTTCTTTGATTCTCCTCCTGACTCCTATCCTCAGAGAGTAGCTGGGAAGGAGGAAGGCACTTTCTTTTGCTAACAAGCCCTATTTTACATGTAAAGAACCAGTTGAAATTAATCTGATCTTTATTAAGTGTTCAGATCTTTCTCTTAGGTAAATGAAAATCCCTTCACCAACAGGTTTGGCTTCCCAGGCTGTAGACTACACCCCTACATAAAACACCCACACAGGTACACACAGCTTGCAGCAGTGTTTTAACACAGACATAATTATGACTCACAAATAAGCATGGCTGGAGCATAAAGCACTCAAGCAGGAGTTACATAAGCATGGATGACATCCATTTTCACTAGAGCAGTGCTAACATAACACATAATGGATTGGAGATTAAATTAACAGAAGGCAGAATTGGCCATTTATTGTAATGAATTCCTGAAGTGAGGGATCTGTCTTATATGTGCTAGTTCACTGTGGGGAGTGTAACATTCCACCAGTTAACAGTAAGCTCAATGATACTAGTAAGTCCAAATGTTGATTCCAGAGAGGCATTTGGCCTGCAAACCAGTGACTCTAGACGCTTTCCCTGTGGACTCAATATCTTGTGTTCTAGAGTTATTCACCTTAAGTAACTCCCACATGTGAATGATGATAAATTTTGATAACCTCAAGAAAGTGCCTAAATTGTTTCAAACTCCTCAGATCAAGAATAGGGAAGAGTGAGGAAAGTCAGGAGCCTCAGCTCAGGAGCTTGAGGGAACATAAAATGCCTACAACAAGGCAGCAAAAGCATTTGGCGCAAATGTCATACTTGCCTCCCTATTTAGTTCCTCTCTATCTTAATTGTTCCTTGGGCCTTCTCTAAAATCTTTGATGTATGTGTGGGTGGAAAATGTATGAGAATAGGAAGGGCAGAAGAAGTTGATTATGGCCCTATCTCCAATGATCTAGTCTTTATAATTATTTATCAAAATTATTATTATTACTTTCTCTATTATACACCTGCCTGTTGGCACATGTGAAGGTGTTAATTGTGAAGGTAAGCGGTGGAGAGTACAATTGACCTAATATGGAGAATAGTGGCTGAGAGCTATATTGGCACAGTTAAAACTCCCCAAGGGATGTAAGGTTAATGCAGAAAATGATCTCACATCTTGCAAAAGTCTGGGGCCACCCCTGAGGCAACCGTAGATTCAATATGGAATGAGTTAGTAAGAACTACTATTTCTTAGAAACATCTTGGGTATATAAGTACTTTGAGTGGACACATGTTTAGGGGACAGAAGGAGGAAATACAACAGTAGAAAGTCAGCTTGAGGGAACATAAAATGCCTACAACAGGGCAGCAAAAGCATTTGGCGCAAATGTCATACTTGCCTCCCTATTTAGTTCCTCTCTATCTTAATTGTTCCTTGGTCCTTCTCTAAATTTTTTGATGTATGTATGGGTGGAAAACTTGTGAGAATCGGAAGGGCAGAAGGAGAAAGCCCAGGAAAAAAAACAATTTCACAGAAGCCAAGAGAGTAGAGAGTTTCAAAAAGGAAGGAGAGAGGTAAAGGTGCCCAAATATTAGGCTTCTTGAAAATTTTCACTCCTTAAAAATAGTATTTTTCTGGATTCCTCATAGTCTCTTCAGAATCTCTCCCCAACTACAGTCCAACCACACACTCTCTTCCTTAAAAGAAATTCTCAGCCCAGCTGCTTTGGCTCAGTGGACTGAAGTGTTGCAGGTTCAATTCCTATCAAGGGCACATACCTGTCAAGGGCATGTACCTCCGGGTGCAGGCTCAATTCCCAGCCCTGTGTGCAGGAGGCAACCAATGTGTCTCTCTTACATCAATGTCTTGCTCTCCCTCTCGCTCCCTTCCACTCTCTCTAAAAATTAATGGGAAAATATCCTCGGGTGAGGATTAACAACAACAACAAAAAGAAATCCTCAGACCTTCTCACTCTCCAACCCATTACTGAATAATCCAGTCTACTTTCATTGTTTCAGTCCCAAGTCTATTCCTTCTGCCTGTCCCTCCCACTATAGTTTAGGCTCATGTTTTCCAACTACAAGCATATACATTAGAAATATTTCAGGTTCATTTCTAGACCACCACAATAAAGGGAGGCTCCCAATAAAGCAAGTCACAACCATTTTGCTGTGGAGGGTCTTGCCTTCAATTTGTAAAAAATGCAACATCCATGGAGAACAATAAAGTGAAGCGCAATAAAACAAGGTAAGCCCATACTTGCTAAGCATTTTCTTTTCTTTTTAAAAAAATTTGTATTGTTGCTAAGCATCTTCACTTGGATGTCCCACAGACCCAACCGAATCCTTCATTCTTCTCTTTAGTCTGCAACTCTCAGCTGGATTCACCATTCTCTAACACAAGCATGTCAAACTCAAAGGCTAGCATGGGCTAAATAAACAAGGTTTAGGTTTATGTGGGCCGCAAAAACTAAAACAAAACAAAAGCTTTAATTTTCATAGAAGCGTAAGTTTATTTCGATAGAGACATGCTGAATACAAAGGGCTGAAATAAATGAGTACTCATTAACATAAAATAATAGAACATTTTAATAAAAATTAGTATTTTTTCTTGAACATTAACACTGAATAACTGCACAAATTAATAAGCATAACACAAATAAACCTATTTTTCTTGTTCTCCAAAAGCAAAATATTTCCTGTTTCACACACTAAACAAGTTAGTCCAAGACTCATGACGTGGCAATCGGCTGCTAAAATACTCACTGCTAGTATTAGTGGAGAGAAATGGTGCACGTACACGTTAGGCGCATAAGGGAAATGAATGCAACACAATTATAGTAATCAGTCATTAGCAAACATTGTAGTTCGTTTTAATAATTATGTATAACAGGATATTGTAAAAATTAAGTTATGAAATTTTTATTAAAATGTTTCTTACATACGGTTATATTGGCTGGGCCGCAAAAATATTGGTTGTGGGTCAAATGCAGCCCATGGGCCTAGAGTTTGACATGCTTGCAACAGTTACCCAAGCTGGAAACCTGTGGGTTATCTTTGATAATTTCTCTTTCAACCCTCATTTCTAATCCTGAGACTTGCCACTTTTGGCTCCTAAACATTTTTCAAATTCATCACCCTTTTCCCAGCCTGAGTTTTAGCCACATCATTTCTCTTCTCTAACACCACTGTGGTCTTCTATTATTGGTCTCCTCATCTTTGGTCCTACCTCCCTCAAATCTATCCTTTCTACATTATCAATCATCTGATTGTAGACCTCACCATTTCATTCTCCTGTTTAAAACTGTCATTTGCTGCCTATCATCCATGGACACTGTGGAAACAACCTAAGTCTCCATTAATGAAAGAATGGATAAAGAAAATGTATGTATACACAATGGAATATTAGCCAGCTTTAAAAAAGGAAAGAAATCTTGCCATTTGGGTCAACATGGATGGACCTTGCAAGCATTATGCAAAGTTAAATAAGTCAGACAGAGAAAGACAAATATCTGTCATATGATCTCACTTATATTGGAATAAAAAAAAACAAGCTCATTGATACAGAGAACAGATTGATGATTGCCAGAGGCAGGGCATTGGGGGGTGGCGGGCGCTGCAGGCAAAATGAGTGTCAGTGGTCAAAGGTACAAACTTCCAGATATAAAATAAGTCATGGGGACATAATGTACAGCATGGTGACTATATTGTATATCTGAAAGTTGTTAGGAAAGTAGATCTTAAAAGTTCTCATCACAAGAAAAAAAGATTTGTAACTCTGTACAGTACAGATGTTAACTATACTTATTATGGTGATTATTTCACAATACATACAAATATCAAATCATTATGTTGTACACTTAAAACACCTAATATTATATGCCAGTTATATCTCTTTTCTTTAAAAAAAAATCCATTTGCTGCCCAGCAACTATTTGATAAAATCTCAATGGGCTCTTCATCATCCAGCCCCTGCCTCCCTCTTCAATCTCCTCTCAGTGCTCCTTCCCTAAACTCCAATGACAATGAACTTCATGATTTTCCAGTAACAGATGATGTTTTTTACTCCTCTGTATCTCTGCTCATGCCCCCTCCCTAAACCCAGCTTAGCCTGACAGCTCACTCTCATACTCTAAGACGCATCTCCATTTTCCTTTCTTCAAAAAGCTTATCTGGCCCTGACCGGTTTGGCTCAGTGGATAGAGCGTCAGCCTTCGGACTGAAGGGTCCCGGGTTCGATTCCAGTCAAGGGCATGTACCTTGGTTGCGGGCACATCCCCAGTAGGGGGTGTGCAGGAGGCAGCTGATCGATGTTTCTCTCTCATCGATGTTTCTAACTCTCTATCCCTCTCCTTTCCTCTCTGTAAAAAAACAATAAAATATATATATTTTTTAAAAAAAGCTTATCTGATCCTCCCAGGCTAGTTTTCTCCCCAATACCTTATACATTGTAGAATTTTTTTAGGTTATGCAGATAAAATACTCAGAATAATTACTTCAGTGTGCTTTATATAGCTACTTCATTATATCCCATAATCCTATCGAATAAAGAGGGAATATGCTAATTGACCCTCATGCCATCACAAAGATGGTGGCACCCACAGCCAATAAGAAGGGAATATGCTAATTGACTGCCTTGCCCTCAAAGATGGCAGCGCCCACAGCCAATAAGGAGGGAATATGCTAATTGACTGCCCTGTCCTCAAAGATGGCAGTGCCCACAGCCAGAAGATGGCAGCACCCAGTCCTTCAGCCCCGCCGGGGTGGCAGGCACATGGCAAGGCCGGGCCCACCCTGAGTGCCTGCTTCTGCAGTCCCCCAGTCCCCTCAGCTGCAGGCAAGCCTCAGATGTCAGCTGCCCAGCCGCCGAGGGCCACCGGAGGGTCAGGTAACCAGGGTCGGCTGAGGCTTTCACTGCCAGCAGTGGCAGCAGCAGAGGTGTGATGGGGTGTCGCCTTCCCCTGATCACCAGGTCGCCTCCCACCCCTGAGAGCTCCCAGACTGTGAGAGGGGGCAGACTGGGCTGAGGGACCCCCCCTCCGGTGCATGAATTTTCATGCACTGGGCCTTTAATGTATTATAAGAGCCTGTTTATCTTTCTAATAGATCCTGATATCCTGAGGACTTGCAGGATACCAGATCCACTCTATCCCTCTCCTTCACTTCTGCTCCAGGAAGCTGATGTATAGATTGCATCAAATGGCTTCCTCCCCCACTGACTTGCAATTGATTTGGAAGGGGTAACAAGAATGAGGTCCAGGTATTTATTCTCGAGCTCCCTCCTTGCTAGGTTGCCATCTGTTAACTGTGCTTTTGACTAAAAGCCACTCTCTTTCAGAAAGCATCTCTACATAGCTTGCTGGTACTCCTCCTTTACTTCCCATGTTCCAGGAGCTATGCCCCCCCTGCCCCGCCACTCCTCACCAACCCCCATTTCAGGCCTAAGGATGGTAATCTCCACTATTCCTAGCCTTACACTATCCCATGTGATTTCCCTAACTCTGTCTATATTATCCTCAAATGACCCAATTTGAGGTGCCATCTGTTTCCTGCGGGGATCTTAACTGATACAAGGACAAAGATGGTTTCCTACTCATCTCTGGAGCCTCACATCTAGCATAGTGCTTGGCATATAGTAGTTACTCAATAATAGTTGAATAAGTAATGAAAAAAAAAAGGTATCATCCTGCTGAAGTTAGCCATGTCTGAGATAACAGAAAGTGGTAGTAATTAATGAACTAATTAAATTTAGGTTCAAGAGGAGATAGAAGGAGATGCAGAGGTAGAAGATTAGTCTCCACAGGGGGACTCAGAATTGATTAGGATTAGAAAAAGAGGGGATGGTCTAGATCTTCCTGTTAGTTTTATAAGTTCACCTTTGGAATGTGTAAGAAGGTTGGAACAATTAATGTGAAAGATGGAAGATATAGGAAAAAAAACTGTCAGTAGGAAAAGCTGAGTTGATGTTAGTATTTTTTTACATTTGCATATTTTTATAATATGTCAGGGCAGCAATTCTCTCACTTGGATGCAGGAACAAAATTAAAATAAACATTGTATTGAACGCTTCCACATGCAAGGCATGTGGTAGGATCTGGAGACACAGGAATGAATGGACACAATTTCTATCCTTCAAAAGTTCACATTGGTTAGAGGAAGACCAACACATAAACAGAGCATTTCAAAGCTACCTGTTAAGTATTATGGTCTGAGGGGGAATGCCAACAGGAAGGGTTTTCTAACCCAGCCTTGGGAAGAGAATGGGAAAGAAGTCCAGAAAGACTTCCTGAGGAGGTAAGCTCTCTGAGATATCCTGAGAGGCAGTCAGGTGAAGAAGGGCAGCCTAGAGTTGAAGTACAGTGAAAAGAAATAAGGTCAAAGGGGATAAAAGCATAGGACCCCTTCACCCAACCCCTGGCCCAAGTTCTAAACACTGTGACCTACTTAGAAAACACTTGTTTTTATCATTAGTTTTAATTACAACGGATACCATTAAAACATGGCTGTAAATAATTCAAAGAAACCAAAAGAGGTTTTTGGAATAAAAATAGAAAACCTGTTTTCACTTCATTATCAATCCCCCTCCATTCCTCAGAGATAAAGCCTGCTAACAGCTAAGTAGGTTTCCCAGATTTTCGTCTATGTGTGGTGGAATAATATTGTGGTATATTAATCAGAATGGTTTGTCTTCAATATATGTCAAAGACAAACCATTGATAATTTGGGGGGTAATTCTTATTTATCTGTTGACTCTTTTTGTCCTACATAGACTAAAGGACCCTAAGGATTAAGGCTACTCATGACCAAACTTTTTGATTCCAAAGATCTGAAAGAAAGGTATTTTCAGTTCCAAAATTTTGATGTTATGGATAAAAATCAAAGCCCTGGAATATTTGGTGCTTAAAGCTCATGGCATGACCAGCCGTTCAGAAACAGAATGAAGAGTCCAACTTCCTGCCATCAGAGACTAGATAGGAAGTCAAGTGATAGAAGGAAGAGGAGGTGGGGGCGGGGGTATCTATGTGGCTTAGGATGACAGACAGGAGGAAGCAACCACACCTATAGAAGAGGAGACTCCACCTCCCATTCTGTGAGCAGCAGAGAGCCAGCAAGAGGCCAGGCAGTGTCTGCAAAGGGTGCAGCAGCCATTTGAAGAAGCAGAACCAAGAAACACTTTAGCTGTTCTTCTGGTTGCCCTAAAAACAGCAGCCCTGGACAGCCACCAGTTGTCCAGCAGATATGATATCTGTTCATGCCCCACAGCTTTGCCCTTTTCAAGGCCCAGGGTATTTGTAGGCTTCTAAGATGAAGAGTGGAGCCAGGCTACATAAGAAGAGTTGATGTGGTAAAGCAAACCCCAGCATCCATAGGAGGTACTCGGAGGAGAATCAGCTTGAGACCTCTCTACTGCCTGGACAGAGGGGACCACAGCCCAATATACATTTGTATACAGATGCAGAATATTGTTTAGCACTCATTGATCATACTACATAGACTAACCATAATTTAATAGTTGTAACTTTCAGCACCTGGAGCAGGAAGGACAAAGTAAGTCCTAAACAAATATTTGTTTAATAAGTGAACAACATATGGGTAATCTTTCCACACAGAACATACAGATTTCCTTTGTTCTTTTAATTGGCTGCATAGTATGGTATAATCTATTTAATTATTTCCCTACTAATAAACATTTCAGCAAGTGTATTTCTGTAGATTAGATGCAATTGCTGAGCCAAAGTATATAGATAGTTTGATAGATATAGCCAAATTGTCCTCCAAATAGGATATACCAATTTATATTCCTACCAAAGGTAAATGATATAATAGCCAATGTTGATTGGGAGTTTATTGTACCCAAGGCAACTTCCCAAATATTCAGCATGGATTGATTAGCTTATTCCTTTAAAAAAAAAGCCCTTTAATATGGGCTCAGCATGGATTGATTAGCTTATTCCTTTAAAAAAAAAAAAAGCCCTTTAATATGGGTATTTTTATCTTCATTTTACATAGTATTTAGAAACTGAAGCATAGTCAAGTCAAAAAACTTGACCAAAATCATGGGTTAGTAAATTGGATACCAGAACATATGTCTTTACCATGTGCCTCTTCAAGGAAGGGTATCTATTTCCCACACCTTCAGTGTCAAAAAACTTGACCAAAATCATGGGTTAGTAAATTGAATACCAGAACATATGTCCTTAACCATGTGCCTCTTCAAGGAAGGGTATCTATTTCCCCACACCTTCAGGAATATTAGGGATTTATACATTTTGTCAATAATGTGGGTGAACATAATATATGAGCTGGCAGCTCCAAGTGGATGTAAAGGATTAAAGATTAGAAAGTTGACTCCATGTGGCTACTTCTCTAGTAGATGCAGATTTTAATATTTTTATGACTAAACAAAAAGTTCTAACATTCTTGCTGACCATGTGAGAGTATCAGTTGGGGATCTGAATTGCAGACAGTAGAATCCACTATAACTAGTTTCAATAGAAATGGATTTATCATTGCTATCTGAGTTTACGGAATTTCCAAGAGGGCCAGAACCAAGTTTGGTGTCCACACAGCCAGGAACAATGTTGCCAAGAAAAACACCCAACCACACCAGGAGCCTGTCCAACACCAGGAACCCTCTCCGCTGCTGCAGATACCACTGGCAGTGGGACAGTTGTGCCACCATCCAGTTGCCCTGGAAGGATCAGTCTCCATCACAGGATCCTATCTCCCCATGGGCTGCCAGCTCATATTGTTCTGTTCACCTTCAAAGTTTCTCATGGATGCTACTTGCAATGGAGTCTGAGAAATAGATTTTTTACTTTCTAGCCTCTGAGGTACAATTGAGAAGGGTTCAGAGTAGCTTCTCTACAACTGACAGATTCTGCTACAAGTACACTAGTGCCACCTTATCCCCCTTAGAGGATGCCTGAAATTATGGATAGTACTGAATCCTGTATATACTATGTTTTTTTCTATACATACATACCTATGATAAAGTTAAATTTATAAAATAGGCACAGTAAAATATTAATGAAGATAACTAATAAAATAGATCAATTATAACAATATACTGTGATTAACGTTATGTGGATGTGGTCACTCATGTCAGGGAATCCCTTCCTGAAGTCTTTGTATAGCCTCAGTGTTTTCTGGAGCAACATATTGCCTGTCGCTCAGAACACATTTTGTGTTCATGCCTTTCACCCACAAAGTTAATGCCTTTTCCATCTTAGCTGAGCACTTATCACTGTAGCCATAAGTTTTGCAGTTTGAGGTATGACAACCAAACTAGCACAAATTTCTTTTTCCTTCATAATTTCACAAAGATTTGTATTTGCTCTTACCATAGATTTTAGCGACCTCAGCATATGGTCTTTCTCTTTCCTTATTGAGAACTTTCACCTTTTCACTCAGAGGAAGCACTTTACAGCATCACTACTGTATTTACCAACATCACTACTCTTGTGCTTTGGGACCATTATTAAATAAAATAAGGAGTGACTTGAACACCAGCACTGCGATACTGGGGCAGTCCTTCTGATAACCTAGCCAGCTCCGGAGTGACTAAGGAGAGTGGACACAGCATGGAGACACTGGGCAAAGGGATGACTCGAGTCCCCGGGGGATCTCGCAAGATATCATCACACAATTGTGATGGCACACAATTCAAAACTAAGGAATTGATTATTTCTGGAATTTTCCATTTTATATTTTTGGATCTTGGTTGACCATTGGTAACTGAAACCACAGAAAGCAAAAGTGTAAATAAGGGAGGACTAATATACCAGTAAACAGACTTTTTCTCCCTAAGGATTCAATAAAGTTTTGTCCTCTGAATGATAAAAACCATGTGGTCTAATACGCCTTTATTTTTGCTGAATTGGCCTTCTTGCATTTGTCGTACAAGTAAGGGCAAAGCTATGAGTGAGAACCAGTGGCTCCAGCTGTGAGAACAAAGCGTGGAACTGGAAACCGGTAAAGATTGAACATTTCCAAGGTAACTGACCACCCGTTAATACAGATGTAACAGTGGTGGGCATCAGTGGCATTGTCCCGCCAGCATGGA
Organism: Myotis brandtii; assembly: GCF_000412655.1. Taxonomy (NCBI): domain Eukaryota; kingdom Metazoa; phylum Chordata; class Mammalia; order Chiroptera; family Vespertilionidae; genus Myotis; species Myotis brandtii. The sequence continues at coordinate 4,570,323 of NW_005361913.1, read as the reverse complement.
CTTCTCTGGTCCTGAGAAGTGCACTCCTGCCTTCACTCCCATCTATGGATGGCTACTATGGGACCTTCCTTATTTATTCATGCTCTTTACAGTTTTTGCACCGCTACAGCTCCCCAGCCAAATGTGACCAACCTGGGGGAAGGCACCTGGCCCAAGCTAAGACAATGAGTGCCTTTACTAGTAGTTTTGAATTTGTGACTCAATGGTGGAACCCATAAGATACGAAACTAAAGAGCTATTGGTATCCTCATCTCTTGCATGTCGAGGAAGGCAGTCTGCAGTGAAAGAAATTAAGCCAACCCAACTGAGGGAAGCATGCAAGGAGAGAAAGTTCTAGTAGTGTTCAAGCTTCTGGTTCAAGAGTCTCTGAGTCTCAGTTGCGTGACAACCTCTTGTGACGTCCCATATCTGATCAAGTTTAAGACACCATCAGTTAAAAGATGTACCACTATGGGTCCTGACTGGGTAGCTCAGTTGGTTAGAGCATTGTCCCTATACACCAAGGTTGTGGGTTCCATTCCCGGTCAGGGAACATACAAGAATCGACCCATGAATGCATAAATAAGTGGAATAACAAACCAGTGTTTTTCTCTTTCTCTCCTTTACTCTCTCTAAAACTAAAAAGAAAATTTTTTTATATGTACCATTATGTTATATATGTATTTTATATAAATCACTTGCAATTAAAGTATAACGTGCAATGAATGGTTACTCATTTTATTTCAGAGACTAGAGGCCTGGTGCATGAAATCATGCACCAGTGGGGTCCAGCTGGCCCTCATTGATGGGGGCAGATCAGGGCGGGGCCCGGATGCTGGCCAGCCCCCCCCCCTCCCACATAGTAGTCCATTGAATATATACCACATCTTATTTACCTATTCATGTATTAATGGACATCTAGGTTGCTTCCATATCTTGGCTATTACATGTAATGCTTCAATGTACATAGGGGTGTATATATCTTTTTGAATTAGTGTTTTTGTTTTCTTCAGATAAATACCTAGAAGTGGAATTGCTGAATTACATGACAATTCTATTTTTAAAAGAACCTCCATACTGTTTTCTCTAGCACTAATTTATAATCCCACAAACAGTGTATGAAGATTCCTGTTTCTTTACATCCTTGCCATAAAATTGTAATGCAAATTTTTAGAATTAATGAAATAGAGTTGTTATTCAACTCCTCCTTGGCATCTAAGCAAATTCAAGTTGGCTTGCTTGACTTACAATCACAAGAATAACTAATATAGTATAGACTTACATATGTGAATATGATGCAAAGATAACTTCTGGCCTGGGAATAGAATATTGTGAAAAAGACATAGCAGTAACTATTTCTTCAGGGAGAAATTATTTCATGCAAGGATTATAAAGAGCATAAATTACTTGAAGTAATTGTCAGTGTCCCCATTTGCTCCAGTATTACTTGGAAGCACTCTAGTGACCCATTTTGAGGTGAAGAATTGATGACAGTAACAACGGTTTCAAGCAAGTGAATTAAGATATTTTCCTATAATTTTCAAACATAATTTTGAATACTGATTAATATACATGAACAAATTTTCAAGAATTAGCCAGTCCTCAGAATCCATCCTTCTAATATAATTAAATTGTATTCTAACAATCAATGATGAGAGAATGATTCAAACTGAAGAAAACTATGAAAAAAGAAAACTTGGAAACTCTATAAATAAGCAAGCTTTTCTTTGGTAACAAAACATTTGGAAACTCAGGTTAACCTTTGTCAGAGCAGGTAAAGGGCCCTGTAAGAAAGCCTACAGAAATTTACAAAATCAAAGCACCAAAAAAAATGTATAGAGCTAAACAAAAATTCATTCGTATGTGTCCAACTGTCCTGTAGCCCACTTTTACTTTAAATTTGGCTTGTGATCTTGCCTCTGCCATGATGTGAGCTGTGAACTCACAGTCTGCCAGATGGCAGTGGGATGCCCATTAGTTATGCATCACACGTCCTGATCAAAACTGAAAGAAATTATGCTCAGATTGAAGAGAGATGCTCAAGAGTAAGGCAATGATTAGAATTTTCTGTATTTTTACAGAAGATTTCACATAATCATTGTCCATAAATAAACTCATTCTTATGATCTGCGGACCCAAATCTGGGATAACTTCCAAAGGAACGCTTCTCATGGTTTGGGTCAAAACGTGCATGTTCCCATGATATTCATTAGGGAATGCCATAGAGCTGATGATACTCTTTCAAGGTTATCTCGCAAAGTCTGAGAATCAAAGTGTAAGCTAATACATTAAATGTTGTGCCTTTCAGAGAAGGTCTGTTCTGTAATAGGTACTGGGAAGGAAATAAAGGAATTCAGTTGCAAAAGGAGCTTATTAGAATCTTGGAGAGAATGGGCTTGATG
>NW_005361913.1:4561131-4567520 GCF_000412655.1 Myotis brandtii | reverse complement strand
AGGGTATGTACCTTGGTTGCGGGCACATCCCCAGTAGGGGGTGTGCAGGAGGCAGCTAATCGATGATGTTCCTCTCTCATCGATGTTTCTAACTCTCTATCCCTCTCCCTTCCTCTCTGTAAAAAATCAATAAAATATATTTTTTAAAAAAAGAACACAATCTCAGGGTGTCTCTCCCAGACCCAGTGAACTGGAGCATATGGAATGAAGAGGTAGCCTGGTAGAGGTGATCTGATGATGTCACTGGACTTCCCATTGAACTTGCATTAGTGTCAATGTGCCCTGATTTATGTTCAGCAAGATTTTTTTTTTGAACAGAGAATTGAAGATCTAAAATGAAATAAACCTTTGACTTTGAAAAACCATGGCTTCATCATAGTCAGGAAATTATTTCTAGACTTTCTCTTATTAATTTATTCACCTATTCATTCAACACGTATTTATTGTATGCCTATTGTGGCCCTAGGTCTCAGCAGTGAAAACGGCGAAGTCCCAGCTCTTATGAAGCTATCACTAACATACACTGGCCATCCAGGCCTCCAGCTTTTGGTGTTTTTTTAGGTTTTACTCTTTAACTGAACCAGATGTTCTTCCCATAATTCCACACATTCCTTATTACCCCACCCCCTCCTGCCACCCTCTCATCCTCTCAGAAAGTCATTTCTACTTAGTCACAAACACAGATTTTAACATTTGCTCATCTGAAGTATATTAGTCCCTTCATATTTCTGCCATTGGTTTTGAACCAGGCGGTACAGTCAAACAAGTATGTCTGTGTAACATGTGCTTGTTCCCTTGTTTCATTTTCTTCTGTTTTATATTCAATATGACATGTGGGAAGTATGTCTTAGAGCAGGATGTTTACATGTCCGAACCTTGGGTAGATATGATTTGATGGGCAACATAGACATAAGCAATCAATCAACAAATACATATGGAGACAGTCCTGAACAGAGAAAACAATGTCTTCATTCTCAGGAAACATATCAAGTCTCTTGTGAGGGACAACTCAGTAAAGGTGCCCGTGGCCTACTCTCTCTGTTCAGTAATTTAAGAAGAGAAGGAACATTTTAAAGGTTATAGGTAAATTATTTCTTCTTGGACTCCAAAGCCGAAAGGACTGCCTCAGCTTAAACAATTTCACATTAGGTTCCGTGTGTGATGGCAAGAACACGACCAGTGGACACTTAGAGGGATAAACTTTTCACTCTTCCTGGTGGATATTGCACCAGCTTTGGGCAGGATGAAAATAAGGTTAATTCTAGATAAAACCACCCAAAGGGAAGGTGGCCCTCTGAGGTCTCTTTGTCCTCTGTTTCTCCTGCTCCCCCTCAGGTGGGCTTTCTCGTGGCCTCATCAGCCCCAACACCCATCTTTCTTCCGTTCCTAGAAAACTGTTCGCCAAGACCTGGCTGTGTGTCCCGCCTTCATAATAGGGCAAGCATGTCAAACTCTCGGCCCGTGGGCCACGTGCGGCCCACAACAAATGTTTTTGAGGCCCAGCCAATATAACCGTATGTAAGAAACGTTTTAATAAAAATTTCATAACTTAATTTTTACAATATCCTGTTATACATAATTATTAATAACAAACTACAACATTCGCTAATGACTGATTACTATAATCGTGTTGCATTCCTTTCCCTACGTGCCTTACACGCAGGCGCACCATTTCTCTCCACTAATACTAACAGCGAATATTTTAGCAGCTGATTGCCACATCATTAGTCTTGGGCTGACTTGTTTGGTGTGAGCAACAAGAGATATTTCGCGCCCTGACTGGTTTGGCTCAGTGGATGGAGCGTGGGACTGAAGGGTCCCGGGTTCGATTCCGGTCAAGGGCATGTAACCTTGGTTGCGGGCACATCCTGGTGGGGAGAGTGCTTCAGGCGGTTGATCGATGCTGCTCTCTCATCGATATTTCTAACTCTCTGTCCCTCTCCCTTCCTCTCTGTAAAAAATCAATAAAATATATTTAAAAAAATTTTTTTAAAAAGAAAGAAATATTTCACTCTCGGAGAACAAGAAAAATAGATTTATTTGCATTACATTTATTAGTTTGTGCAGTTATTCAGTGTCTGGTAAGTTAATGTTCAAGAAAAATATTAATTTTTATTAAAATGTTTCATTATTTTATGTTAACGATTACTCATTTATTTCAGCCCTTTGTATTCAGCATGTCTCTATCAAAATAAACCTATGTTTCTATGAAAATTGAAGCTTTTGTTTTGTTGCAGCCCACATAAACTTAAACCTTGTTTATTTGGCCCATGTTAGCCTTTGAGTTTGACATGCTTGTACTAGAGTATGAGGATTCAGCATTCATACTCACCTACAACTTCCATTCATTAACAGGGTGGATCCAGCTGCTCCAGAATGTAGCTGGTCAAAGAGAGAAGATGCCTTTCCCTGATAGAGAATGATCACTGTCCATGTAAGGAGTCTATCAGTATCTCCAACAACCCTGCAAGATCTTCTTGTGATTTCGCCACCACCAAATTTAGCCTGTCCAATTCAGAGTCCTTGACATTGCTGAAAAATTTTAGCAGATCAAGTAAATGGTTTCATACTAATCAACCAATAGGAAAAGAGCCATGGAAAATCAAGACACTAATCCTCTCCCTCTCTCAGGTGTCATCTGTGAATTATTACACCCTCTAAAGACAATGTCCCAATCTTTGTTCTCTAGCCCAAAGAAATGACTCTTAAGAGAAGGAATTTTTAGCCAGAATACAAAGGAATGTTAATATTACTCGTTCATAGTTGAGGGTGAAGTAAAAAGAAAGAAGGTCAAATAATCATAATAATGTTTTGTCAAAATAGCAAATATAGAATATAGATGCAGGCAAAGAGCAGCTCCTAAAACTCATGAGTACGAGGTTAGCTGTAGGGTAGATAACTTAAATACTGATCTGCTTCTTGGAACCTCCCTCTGAGATCACCCCACAAATTCCAAACCAAGTTCTTTCAGAGCACAACAGCCCACTGTGACCAAACTCCCCACTATAGGCCATCCCCAACCCCAAACTAGTTCAATAAAAAAATTTAGTGACCTTCTTCCAAGCCTTCTTCTGCAGAAAAGAAAAAAATTAATATATACTCCAAGTAGTATCCATGCTTTATAAACTTTCTACAATAGTTTAAGTTGAAAAGGTTTTCACACTACTATGATGTGTAAATATTTCTCTATATGTTTCCAATAAAATAAACTTGGAGTTTAAAATTTTTTTCTAATAAAATGTTGGGGAAAATAACATTAGGGATTAAATATCAATTATTTGCCCTTAAACCAAGGGCATACTATTTTTCTTTGAGCCCTTAAAAGATCATTGAGTAACTGAAAGATAAAAATCATAGTATTTCTGGATTTTCATAAGAGCTTTAGTTTTGTTTTGAGCAACTTAAGATATAAACAGAAAATTTTGCCCTGACTAAAAGAATGTGGTCATTATCTATATATATAAAAGCCTAATATGCAAAGTGTCCCCTCGGGAGTTTGACCCACCAGGAGTTTGATCACTTGCTATGATGTGCGCTGACAACCAGGGGGCGGCGTTGAATGAAGGAAGGCCCCAGCCGGCAACTGGAGAAAGAAGGCCCTGGCCAGCATCTGGCAGCAGCTAGGGACCCTACCCGTGCATGAATTTTGTGCACTGGGCCTCTAGTTTATGAATAACTTGTTAGCAAAGGTGGTTACTTTTCTTATGTAGAATTTACCTGGTATATTAGTATTCTAGAGCTGCTGTAACTTGGTGGCTTAAAATAAGAGGAATTTATTGTCTCAGAGTTCTGGAGGCTAGAAGTTGAAATCAACTTGTTGTCAGAACCATGCTTCCTCTTAAACCTTTAGGGAAATTCTCCCTTGCCTCTTCTAGTTTCTGGTAGTTGTCAATCTTTAGCATTCCTAGGCTTGTAGCTACATGTTCCGATCTCTGCCTTGACATTCTCCTTGTGTCTCTGTGTCTTTGCATGGCCAGCTTCTTATGAGGCTACCAGTCATATGGTATTAAGGGCCCACTCTATTTCAGTATGATATAATTTAACTTAATTAACTATATCAGCAATGATCCTATTTCCAAAAAGGTCACATTCTGAGGTACTAGTGGTTAGGACATTGAGATATCTTTTTTGGGGGGGTGAGAGGGACACAATTCAACCCATAACATTTGGGATCTACAATTTTATTTGAGAATGACTTGGAAACTAGATCTTGCTGTCTGGAGAAGTTGGCTGCTCAGTTGAAACCAGTGATCCATAGGCCACTGGGCTCCCATTTAGAGTAGCATGCACTGTAGAAGGATAATTGAATCCAGAGTATGAACATTTGAGTTAGAAATTCAGCTCAGCCACCTAGCAGGTGTGACACTTTGAGCTTATCTATAACTCACTGTGTCAAGTTTTTCAGAACATTAGAAACATCTATATATTACGGAGGGTAAAAGCTCCTAGCCCAGTTGTTCACTGTAAATGATGTTTAGAATTTTTAAAAACACGAATATATATTGTAAAATTAAAATATTTTAATGTATAAAGCATAAAGCTTTATAATCTGCAAAGTACTTGCAAATTAAGATGCCATTATATTTATTTTTTTATGATGCCATTATATTTAATAAAGCATACCCAATGACTTAAAAATACCACTATTCCTTCTAAAGTGCCTACCAACCACCTTATATTTCACTTGTGCGAATAAAGCATTGGACGCAATTTTTCACTTTTTACATTTGTTTTTATGTTGTTTTTTTTTTTCTCTTAGGGCTTCTTCTCCACTCAAGGGCATTCCTAAAAACACACAGGATGCTCTAATTTACATGCCTATCCTTGACTAAAGGTTTTAGTGTGTGTGTGTGTGTGTGTGTGTGTGTGTGTGTGTATGCGCACCTGCGCTCCTGCGTGTGCACATGGACCACTGAGCACCTAAAGGGATATATACTCTCACTTCTCCTTATGAATATCTCTCCAGCTTTGGGCAGGATGAAAGTACGGTCATCTAGGCTAATGATGTTTAGAATTTTTAAAAACACGAATATATATTGTAAAATTAAAATATTTTAATGTATAAAGCATAAAGCTTTATAATCTGCAAAGTACTTGCAAATTAAGATGCCATTATATTTATTTTTTTATGATGCCATTATATTTAATAAAGCATACCCAATGACTTAAAAATACTACTATTCCTTCTAAAGTGCCTACCAACCACCTTATATTTCACTTGTGCGAATAAAGCATTGGACGCAATTTTTCACTTTTTACATTTGTTTTTATGTTGTTTTTTTTTTTCTCTTAGGGCTTCTTCTCCACTCAAGGGCATTCCTGAAAACACACAGGATGCTCTAATTTACATGCCTATCCTTGACTAAAGGTTTTATCTTGTGTGTGTGTGTGTGTGTGTGTGTGTGTGTGTGTGTATGCGCGCCCACGCTTCCGCGTGTGCACCTGGACTACTGAGCACCTAAAGGGATATATACTCTCACTTCTCCTTATGAATATCTCTCCAGTTTTGGGCAGGATGAAAGTAAGGTCAACTCTAGGCTAAATGAAAACTACAGGGGAAGATGGCCCCGTGAGTTTCCAAGTGTTTAAAACTTACAGACTTACTAGCCAGGCCTGGATCACAGTCCTAACCTTAGAGTAGGGATAAAAGGGGTCAGCTTTAACTAAATCACATAGTTCGTGGCTGTGGGGAAGAGGGACCAGCAAACAAGAGCAGTGAATGCTTTATTATATGTATATCTGCATATGATTATCACACCCACATACATCTATTTACCCAACAAACACTTACTAAGCATGCACTATGTGCTAAGCACCAAAAAACCAAAGTTGACCCAAGAAAAAAATCTACTCTCAAGATGTTCACATTTTCATGGAAGAGAGAAAAATACAAAACAATAAGAAATAGAAAACAATAAGAAATTAGTAGAGTTTCATTTTACTTCACATATTTTGGAAAAGGAGAGAAGGAGACATCTAAGTCTATCTGGGCTGTCTGGTCTAATTCACTATGATGTCTCACTCAGATAGAGCAGAGGTGGGTACACTATTTCTGCAAAGGGTCAGATAGTATTTTCAGCTTTACAAGTTAACTGTCTTTGTCACCACTATTCAATTCTGCCCTACTAGCCTGAAAACAACCATAGACATATGAAAACAAACATACTTGGCTATCCTATATAATAAAAGCCTAATATGCAAATCGACCAAATAGCAGAACGACCGGTCACTATGATGCGCACTGACCACCAGGGGGCAGACGCTCAATGCAGGAGCTGCCCCCAGCCTGCAGGCCCCAACTGGCAGCAGTGGCGGCGGTGGCGACTGCAGGGGGTGGGCCTGGTAACTGGGCGGCGCCAGGCCAGCCAAGCCGGGTGCCAGCGGGGGCC
>NW_005361913.1:4555788-4559663 GCF_000412655.1 Myotis brandtii | reverse complement strand
CACAAATTTCATGCACCGGGCCTCTAGTGATCTATTAGAATGTTATTAATGGAAACCAAACTTTGAATTTTCATTTAATTTTTCATGTGTCATGGGATATATTCTTCTTTTTTTTTCAACCATTCCAAAATGTCAAATGTGTAAAAATCATTTTTGATGGCAGGCTGTACAAAAACAGACTGTGGATCAGATTTGGCCCAGGGTCCAGTTTGCCCATCCCTGACCTAGATTATTGTCACAGTCCTGGCCCCTCCAATACATTCCCCATACCTCAGCCAGGAGTCCTGCTAAGACCAAATCTTACCATGTTACAACTCTGTCGCAATGGCTTTTCATTGCCTTCAGGTTAAATTCTAAATGTCTTATTGACTATTTATAAGATTCTTGCCCAGCCAGTGTGGCTCAGTGGTTGAGTGTTGATCCATGAACCAAGAGGTCCCCAGTTCAATTTGGTCAGGGCATATGCCCAGGCTATGGGTTCGGTCCCCAGTAAGGGGCGTGCAGGAGGCAGCTGGTCGATGTTTCTCTCTCATCAATATTTCTATCTCTCTATTCCTCTCCTTCTAAAATCAATAAAAACATATTTTATAAAAAAAGATTCTTCACAATCCCCTGCTGAATCATTTTCATTTTCTTCAATGAGCCATGCATGCATGTTCCTTGCTCCCATTTGATGTTGCCTAAATAATTTCCTCTCCCAATTCTCTCCTTCAGGAAACCTTCCCTAAACTCTGCCCCAAGCCTGGGTTAGGTGTCCTTCCAGTGTTTTGATAGCACTGTGTATTGCTTCACATTGCAGCACTTACCATACTATAATTATTAACACATAGTTATGCTATTATTTTTCATATTTTATATTGATTTCAGAGAGGAAGGGAGAGGGAGAGGAAGAGGGTGATGAAACATCGATGATGAGAAAGAATCATTGATCGGCTGCCTCCTACATACCCCACACTGGGGATTGAGCCTGCAATCCAGGCATGTGCACTGACTGGGAACAGAACTGTGACCTCCTGGTTCATAGGTTGATGCTCAACAACTGAGCCATGTTGGCCAAGCAAGTTATACCGTTATTGTACTTCCCTATTTGCTAGCTTATATCTTCAAGCTTGATGTGAAATGAGACTACAGAGATAACTGAGAACTTACAGGCTAAGATAAGGAATTCAGCTTTAACTCTTCAGGTAATGGGAAATTTTAGAAAGACAACAATTGTTGAGTTTACATTTTAGAAAGCTCACAGAGATCTCATTGCCCATGTAGATAGTCTAGAATTAAATTAAAGTTTCTGGAATAAAATACACTAGATCATTTTTGGCAGTAGAGTTGACTGGAATTTGATGCCAATTTCACATTAGGAAATAAATTTGGAGTTTGCAGCAACAGTTCATATAAAAAATAAAGACCACGCGAATTAAGAAAATGTTAGTGAGCCCTGGCCCAGTGGCTCAGTAGGTTGGAGCATCATCTCATACACCAAAGGTTGTGGGTTTGATTCCTGTTCAGGGCACATACCTAGGTTGTGGGTCCCATCCCTGTGCCTATGAGGAGCAACAAATTGATGTCTCTTTCTCTTTCTCTAAAATTAATGAAAACATATGCTCGGGCCCTAGCCAGTTTTGCTCAGTGGATAGAGCACCGGCCTGCGGACTGAAAGGTCCTGGGTTCAATTCCGGTCAAGGGCACATACCTCGGTTGCAGGCTCCCAGCCCTGGTCGGAGGCGTGCAGGAGGCAACCAATCGATGTGTTTCACATCAGTGTTTTTCTGTGTCTCCCCCTCTCCCTTCCACTCTAAAAATCAATGGAAAAAATATCCTTGGGTGAGGATTAAAAAAACAACAACCTGTACTTGGTGTAAGATTTTTTAAAAAAGAAAATAAAATGTTAGTGAAAACATAGTGGAAGTGTATATTTGAAACTCAGGAAAAGTGCCCAGGTTGGAAATACAGAATTAGAAGAAGTCACACCCTATAGATAATATGTTGTCTGATTCACTAGTCACATATGGCTATCACATATGGCTATTTAAATTTCAATTTAAATTAATTAAATGGGTAAAGGAGATCAAAACTACAAATTTCCAGTTTTGAAATGAGTAAGTTGTGGAGATGTAATGTACAGCATGGTGACTATAGTTCACAATTCTGTACTGCAAAAAATAAGTAAATAGAACAAAAAGTTCAATTCATTGGTCACACTACCTACAGTTCATGTGATCATCAACCACCTGTGGCCATACTGTATTTGATAGTGCAGAATTATAGAACATTTTCATTGTTGTAGAAAGTTCTATTAGAAAACACTGCATTGACAGTAGCTGAAGTTTAGCTAAGGTCAAGATTGTCCAGGGAGTTACTCAAAAAGTTAAACATAGCGCTACCGTATGACCCAGATATTCCACTGCTAGGTATATATCCAAAAGGGTTGAAAGCAGGGACTTGAACAAATATTTGTATACTAAGGTCATGACAACATTATTGACAAAAGCCAAAAGGTGAAAGTAACCCAAGAGTCCATCAACAGATGAATAAACAAAATGTGGTATATACATACAATGGACTATTCCAGTCATGAACATAAATGAAATTTTGATATATCTCACAACATAGATGGACTTTGCAAACATTATGCTAAGTGAAATAAACCAGACACAGAAGAACAAATATTGTATAATTCCATTATATGAGATACCTAGAGTAGTGAAATTCATAGAGACAGAAAGTAGAAGAGTGATTACCAAGGACTAGTGGGGGGGGGGCGGTTATTGTTCAGTGGGTACAGGGTTTCTGTTGGGGAGGGGATAATAAAAAAGGTTTGGGGATAGTGGTGGCAGTTACACAACATTGTGAATATTTACTTACAAGTGGTTAAAATGATAAATATTGTGTTATGTGTATTTTGCTTTAATAATAATATAAAAAGATCAAGAAGAGATTTTTAAGAGAATAAAGAAGAAAATGAAGCCATCAAGGAGATCCAGAAAGTCGGGGGAAGAACGGTAAACAAGAGGTAGTGCTGTCAAGGAAACCAAGGTGGAGAAGAAAAAGTAATTTTCTACCCACAGGCCCATTTATAGTAAGTTGCCAACAATGTTCCCTATTTAAAACCCACAAGAAAGAGGTATAACCAGATTACCAACTATGCAAAGGCAGCTTGTGTTCCGCTGTGTCCTCCTATTCCAGATCTCATTCCAGTCATTGCCTATGTGAACCGAGTATCTTGACTCCACTTCTCTTCTTCAGCTCACATTTTCAAGTTTGGTTTTTTTTTTCTGAGAAACGAAAGAATGTAGCTCATAACTTTCCTTTCGCTTGTGGAAATGTTTTCCTATATGGCATTGTTTCAATGCCAATCCAATGTGTTAGGTTCAAAACTAATGAAAAGGAAAGGGAAAGTAAATCTGAAGCCAGTGGTGAGGCAGCATCATTCTTCCATCTCTCCTTACCCTCACGTGGAAACAACAAGGGCATCTACAAAACCAAAAATTCCCCGACAAGATTTGCTATACAGATTGGTAACAGAGTAGCCTCATAAATCCCAAAATATTAATTGGGGCAAACCACCAATTGTGTGGTATGAGGAAGGAAGAAAGAACTGAGTGGTGCCTGTTGGACTTAAGAAATCCAAAGAGCCAGATGATGGTGAGAATGCAGACTAGTGCAGCCACTATGGAAAACAGTATGGAGTTTCCTCAAAAAATTAAATATGGAACTGCCATTTGACCCAGTGATCCCACCTAGGAATATAGCCTAAGACACCTGAAACACCAATCAGAAAGAATGTATGCACCCCTATGTTCATAGCAGCACAATTTATACCAGCTAAGATCTGGAAACAGCCCAAGTGCCCATCAGTATATGAGTGATAAAAAGCT
>NW_005361913.1:4549674-4555731 GCF_000412655.1 Myotis brandtii | reverse complement strand
GAGAGTATCATGCTAAGTGAAATAAGTCAGTCAGAGAAAGACAAGTATCACATGATCTCACTCATATGTGGAATCTAAGTAACAAAATAATCTGATGAATGGAGTGGATCCAGAGACATGGAAACATGGAACAGAGTGAGGAATCTCAGAGGGAAGGTGGAGGAGGGTAGATGGGTGGGAGGTAATCAACCAAGGGCCTTGTATGTGTATAAGCATGACCCATGGACATAGACAATGGGGCAATGAGGGCCTGGGGCTGGAGCAGGGCGGGGGAAGCAGGGGCGGCGGGCTGGAGAGGGTCAATGGGGAAAAAGGAGGAATATGTAATCTTATCTAATAAAGAGGGAATATGCAAATTGACCATCATGCCGTAACAGTCAAGATGGCTGCACCCACAGCAGAGGCTGAGTTCCCGTAACGAGCCTTAACGAGCAATCAGCAGGGACCTGAGGCTGTGTGGCGCTGGGCTAGGGCAGGAGACCTGAGGTTGCACCCTCACCCAGTGGGGCTTGACAGGGGACCTCAGGCCATGGCCCATGCCCCAGCACCAGGCCGGGGGACCTCAGGATGTGCCCCTGCCCCTGTGCTGGGCCGTGGGACCTGAGGCCACACCCACCTGCCCAGTGAGACTTGACAGGGGACCTCAGGCCACACCCCTTGCCCTGGTGCTGGGCTGGAGGACCTGAGGCCATGCTTCCCACCTGGCGGGGCTTGACGGGGACCTCAAGCCTGGGCTGGGGGGCCTCAGGCTGTGCACTCTGCCCGGTGACAGACTGGGGGACCTGAGTCTGTGCCCCCCGCCAGGCAGGGCTTGATGGGGGACCTCAGGCCGCGCCCCTCACCTGGCAGGGCTTGATAGGGGACCTCAGGCCATGTCCCCCTCCCCAGCACTGGGCCAGGTGACTTGAGGCCATGCCCCCCACCCAGTGGGGCTTGACGTGGGCGGAGCCAGCCGGGTCTGGATCTAGCCCAATGGGGGCGGGGCTGGCTGGGTCTGGTCTTGCGCGATTTTGAGGCACACATGGGTGGGCGGGGACTTGACTCTGGTTCCCTTGGCACGCCCTAGACTCTGACAGGAGGAAGATTTTCATATACATTTTACTAATTTTCTTTCATCTCTGACACTTCTATTATAGAGAAAGGGCAAATAGCAATATTAAAATATTTTCTCTAATTAATTACCTTTTTATGTGCACAAATTTCATGCACCGGGTCACTAGTACTTTCAATAATAAAGAATTAGTAAAAACAAAAGAAGAATAAAATTATTAAATTATATATCTATATAAAAGAGCCAGCAGAGCCCTAACCGGTTTGGCTCAGTGGATAGAGCATCAGCCTGTGGACTGAAGGGTCCCAGGTTCGATTCTGGTCAAGGGCATATACCTTGGTTGCGGGCACATCCCCAGTAGGGGGTGTGCAGGAGGCAGCTGATCGATGTTTCTCTCTCATCGATGTTTCTAACTCTCTATACCTCTCCCTTCCTCTCTGAAAAAAATCAATAAAATATATTAAAAAAAAAAAAAGAGCCAGCAGATCTTCACTGTAGTGTGAGTGGACTGATGTGGGAAGGGCAGCTGAAACTGAGAGGCGTTTGGCCTTCTAGAGCAGGCAAGAGCAAGGGATGAGGAAGGAAGTCTGAAGGGACTGCAGCAGTCTCCACATGCCCCTCTCAAAACTGACCCTCAGAGCTCCCTTTTAAGACAGGAAGGCACCATCAAGGAATGGTTGGCAAAAGAACCCAAATTGATCAGGACAGGGACAAGAGAGATGAAGGAAAGGAAAGGTCTAGACTAGACTGAAGTAGGGAGTGCAGAGGGCACAATAAGGAAATATCAGAGAGTGAGCTTCCATGTTCAAGAGCTTCCATATTCATTAGAACATGGGCCTCTGTTAAGGTAGACAAGTTCATCTGAACCCTCCTACTCCAAGAGTCCAGGAATTCTAATTTCACATGCAAATGAGCAACAGAAGAGTATTGAGGACAAATATCACATAAAACTATTATAAGAAAGTAAGGAATATGAATGACTGCTAAGATCACAGAAAAGTGACAAGCAAACTTTATGTGCCTCAGATTTACCAGAGGAATAAAACCAGAGTCTGATCCAGACTGTGGATCCAGCTGCAAATCTTCAGGAAATAGAGGACAGAAGAAAATGATCAACTGTACCATGAGTGTGCAATCTGCCAAATTCCTTTAATTGAGTTCCCTGGAGCTACTATAACAAATGACTGCAAACTTGGTGGCTTAAAACAACAGAAATTTATTCTCACAGTTCTGGAGGCCGAAAGTCCAAAATCAAGATGTTAGCAGGGGCCCTAGCCGGGTCCCTCAGTTGGTTAGAGCATTGTCCCAATACTCTAAGGTTGTGGGTTCAATTGATCGATCCCAGGTCAGGGCATGTACAAGAATCAATCAATAAACGCATAAGTAAGTGGAAAAACAAATTGATGTTTCTCTCTCTCCCTCTCTCTCTGAAATAAATTTTTAAAAAATGTTTCACATGATCTCCTCCGTGTTTCTCCTCTGCTCTTCTCTTATAAAAAAAAATGACATCGAACTTAGGGCCCGCTCTAGTCCAGAATAATCTCATTTTGAGATTCTTACATTAATTATTCTGCAAAGACCCCTTTTCTAAATAAGGTCAAATTCAGTTTCCAGTGGACATACCTTTTGGGAGGGATGCCATTCAACTCACTACATTCTTCAAGATAAGTTCTAAGGTAAGTAAAAAGGATGGATGAGAAACCATAGGTTAAGAGAATTAAAGAAGTATCAACATGTTTTAAATGGGCAAGCTTGGAGATGTATATTTGGGTGATGCAACTTCAGAAGGGGTGTAATGAGTATGGGTCATATGAAATGGGTGCAGATCAAGTTCCATTTCTTGACCAGGGTGGTTACAAGAGTGTTCACTTTATAATAATTCATTCATCCAAACATTTGTTTTGTTTGGTTTTCTGGATCTTTAATTTATTTTACCATAAAGATCTGTTTCAAAAAAAGGCAAGGAAATGCCCACCTTCGAAACACCTTTCTTTTCCGTCCAGTATATTTTACCTTTTCATTGGATATAGATAATCTGAAATGATTTTTATCTAGAGATTCTTAACTTAGTTATATCTGCAAAGACGCTTTTTCCAAATAAGGTCATAATCATAGGTTCTGGAGATTAAGACTTAAATGTATTTGGAAGTGGGGGGGGGCACCATTCAATCAACTACACAGGCCAATGCTGGGACAACTATCTGCCTTGGGCCACTGTCAGAGCAAGGGAAAGGGGAGTAGTGATTGGCAAGAGCAGTTTGGCTCTAGTGCTGGAACAGTCTAACCTTTAAGGGAAGGTCAAGAGGGCTCAGACTTATGAGCCATCCAGAAGCTGGCCACTAACAGAGGAGCAGGTTAGAGAGGGAGAGCAGCAGAGCTGACTTTATGTTATTACCCTAAACTTCAGAGTCAGGATTCTATAATCCCTACTAACCAGGACACGGCTGTGCTCCTACTCTTGGACAAAGCCAAGCTGTCACAGCAAGTGGATATCCAGGGACAGTAGGAAGATTAGAGGCTAGGAGTCAGATTGGACTACAAAGAGATGCAAAGCACAACCACACAAATAAGTAGAATCATAACTAGCTGCCACCTAATGAGCATGTGTTATATGTCTGGTACTTTGCATTTATTTTTGCTTCTTTTCATCATAACCTTTCCTGTGGGTACTGCAATATGGGTTCCCATTTAACATGAGAAAACAGGATTTTAAAGATTAAAGTAATACAGCTAGTACGTGTCAGAGCCAGAATTTAAACCCAGATTATTCTGGCTCCAAAACCCATTATCTTTCTAATAAAGCATGCTCTCCACAAATTAATAGCCTACGTCAAATTTTAGCATCCTGTCTTCCAACACCTCCTCTTCTCTCTTTGAACTCTTCCCTCCACCTTCTCATCCTGGGGTTCATTGGACATAAAAGGTCAAAACATGTGTTTCTCTGCCAAATACCCTACATTAAAGAATATAGCTTGGGTAAGGTAGAATGGTAATTATTTCAAAACTTTCTAAACCAGAATCACAGGTGTGGATTTGGATTGTGAACACTTGCTCCCCTGTGGTTGTGTCCCTTGTGGAAGCTCTAGCAGGGATCTTGTACACAGTCCCAATTCCTAGGTTTGTACGTTGTAGCACCCTCCACCCACAACCCTCACCATCACCGACCGCATGCTACTAGTGATGTTTTGCAGGTGGTCATATCTAAATAATTACATTACTAGTTTTCCCCATAGTGACCTACAGTGGAAAGCAACATTGATGAATATCAAGGAAGTTGATAACACATTGGCCTCTACCTCAACCAGGAATTGATATACCACTTAATCTGTCCTAAAGATAATGTCAGTTCTATTTATAAATATTTGGGTCAATAAATGTTTGGGTACTAGGCCATGGATCCTCAACTAGCTTGAATGCAAGACCAAAATATTACATCTGGTGCAAAATTTAACAGTACATTTAGCTTATTCTGTTTCAGACAAGGTAATAGGACTGGAATATTAAGGAGTTTGGGCCTGAACTGACACATCTTTTCAGGCCTTTCATAAGACTGAGTATATGAGTTTTTGGAAATTAATAATAATAATAATAATAAAGTGTTGGGAAAGGGCTTGAGGTATTGAATCCTCGTCACCCAGTGGATACCAGCTCACCAACTATTTTGTCCAGTTCTCAGTGTATATGACTTATGGCATACACCATTCCCCACGTTCCTGCAGGGGTTCCTTTTCCTGCTCAGTCTCACAGAGCATTCTTCAATTTTAGGTCCAATGAGTACTCTCACCAATACAGATGTCATTTGACAATAATTTAATTTTTTTGTGTGTGACAATTTCTAGTTTACTAAAAAAAAATTTGCTTTAATATTTTGAAATGGATTTGGGTCGTCTAGTTTGCTTTTAGTCAGAGCACTTGCTAGGAAACTAAGATTGTAAAGTGCTGGTGCCCGGACGTGCAGCAGGGTTGGTTGGGAGCAAGACGTCATCGTGGGAAACGTGTACTTCTTCGGATTACTGCTTGGCGGATTAGAAACCCGCAGATCAGTCAGTCCGAGGTTAGCCCTGATTAACTGCCCTGGGTGCTTCTGGGCCAGTGTGAGGTGTTTGCTAGATTCAGACCAACACTGGTGTTTATATTTCACTCGACAGAACATTGAGTTAATTTTTACTTAAATCCAATCTAGGCTAATAATGAAGCTACCAAGAATGATTAAGAATGTTAACTAAATGTTGCCCGCTATCAGGTTAGTCCAGTCTTCTGCCCCCATGATTTTGTCTGCCCACATGTTTCTGTCTATCAGCCTCGGCCTCCGGATCAGCTCTCGTCCCGGCATTGGTTGGATTCAGGAAGAGTGAAACCCATGATTTAAAGGGCTCACTTTCCACCTGCATCGTCCGCATGGTCCAACTTGCCTTTGGCACATATTTGGGGAAATCTTCGGTTGTCCTACATCTATTACAATGACTGGTAAAAGGAAAGTGAGTTTCCGAAGGTGTCCCCTTAGTCACCTTGACAATTTCCAAAAGCGAAACTTGCGCTCTCGATTAGCTACACTGAGTCTGCGGGGCGCGGAGTCCCTGCCCAGGTCAGCAGCGCCCATCCGGCTGGTGGGCGGGGATGGGGCGGAGCCTGCACCAGGCGTGGTCTTCCGTGGGAGAGAAGGCAAAGCTTTGCCCCACCTTCTGAAAAAAAAAAAACAACCCTGCTCTCTCCCAGCCAATCAAGGCGGCCTATGCAAATAAACCCTTGTCGCCCGGGTAACCATGATGCACGGTAGCCAATGGAAACCATCAACTCGTGTTCCGGCTCTACGATTGGGACTGAAGTAAGGAGATAGAGACCCAATGGGCTGTGGGAACGGTCCTCGGCGGGTTGAGGGGCGGGGATATGCAAATATGGTTTGAAAAGCCGGCGGGAAATCTGAGTTTCGCGGGAGGACCTTGGCGCGTAAACCGTATCCCTTCATTCATTGTCAGCAGCAGCTTCCTGGAGCCATTTTTCAGATG
>NW_005361913.1:4549353-4549650 GCF_000412655.1 Myotis brandtii | reverse complement strand
ATCGGCCGCCCCCGACGCCTCCATCCTCTCTCGGGGCCCGATATCCGTGCGGCCGGGACCCTCCTCTCTCCAGAACCCCGATTATTTTTGGCCCCCGGGCCCGTGCGGTGCCGAAAAATAAAAAGAAAAGAGAGAGAAGGGGCTCGGAAGCGCCGGGCGGGGAGGAGAGAAGGAGGAGAGACTTGGAAACTCCGACTGCAAATAATAAAGAAATTGAAAAAATACATTAATATACCATAGCAATAAAAAGAGCAGGAGCGAGAGATGAAAAAGGGGATCCAGCCCGCCCTGGAGCAG
>NW_005361913.1:4548276-4548690 GCF_000412655.1 Myotis brandtii | reverse complement strand
GCCGTGGGGATCGCCTCGGCGCGAAGAACATCATACGCTCTGAAACTTTTCGTGGCCCCCCCTTCTTTTCCTGCACTTTTCCCTACCCCCACTCTCCCCTCCCCTCCAACTCGAAGCTTCCTCTTTCTCGGGCGTAGGATGGGGTCACGCCCCGGATGGAGAAGGGGGTGGGGGAGGGAGTAGTGAACTGGGGAGTGGGGGACTCTGGGGGAGTGGAAACCGGGGGACCATTGGGCTGATCGCCCCTCGCCGGCCTCCGAGGCCCGTGGGCGGCCGGGGGATCCCTCAGGCGTGCTTGGAACGCAGAGGTTATGCTGGGCTGCGCTTGTCACATTTTGGGATCTGTAACTCCCGGCAACAAAGGGGCTGGGGGCAGTCGGGGGGGATCTGGCAGGGGAGGCGGTGGAGCTGGCA
>NW_005361913.1:4540101-4547917 GCF_000412655.1 Myotis brandtii | reverse complement strand
GCCGGCCCCCCTCCTCTCCCGGAGCCAGGCTGGTTTCGGAAATGCCCTTACAGCAGCAGGTTAGTGACCGGGACCGCGCGGGGGCTGCCGCCGCCACTGGGGCACCGGGTTCTGTTGGGGGGGCTGGAGCCGAGAGGGTAGGCGGTTGAGCGGGGTTTTGGAGTGGGAACGGGGGGTTGGGTGCTGGAGGGAAATGAGTAAGCAAGAAAAATCTAACTAAGTGAATGCCCCGGCCTCCGGTTCTAGGGACCTCTGGGCGCGAGTGGACGCCCCGGGGGGTTGGTTTGGTGTTTACGTGTGTTTTTTTTTTCTAGGGGGGCCTGTGGATGGGCGATTGAAAACCGGAGGGGGCTCCTCGCCAATGGCCGAGTTGAGCTCTGCTTTCCGTCTTCCTTCCCTTGTGCTGGAGGGGGAGGGGGCGGGTCAGAGGGTTGGGTGTCCGTAGGATTCCCAGGCCACCCGCCACCCCCACCCTTTGTCCCTGTAATTTATAAAGCGCCTTTGAGAGATGATTTAGGTCAGGATTCGGCTCCTCTTTTTGTCGGTACTAGAAAGAAGTGTGGCCCGGAGGTCCGTCCACCCCCACCCCCACCCTTCTCCTTTTCTTCATTCCCTTCCTCCATGCCTCCTGTCTTCACCCTCGTGGTCAGGCTTGGCCCCCACGAGGCTAGAGACGAACCAGACTCAGTTAAACAAATGGATGGTTGATAGAACCAGTCGTTGACCTCATCTTGTCTCAGCTCCAAATGGGTTTATTTTTTGGAGGATCAAGATTTTGCAGGGGTCTGTAAGAAAGTCAGCACATAAGCGGTACTTTGGGAAATGAGATGGGTTTTGGAATAATGAAAATTTTAATTTCCTTACGCTTCCCAATTTCTCCCCTTGTTGGATCTTAACTGTTTTACAGCCCCAGAGATACTTGCTGGGGATGTGTGATACAGTCTCAGTCAAAGAAGGTGCTTCTTTTTTTTTTTTTTAGTGACTAGGGTCTGCCAGCAGAGGGGAAACGGTACAAGTACCTGCTTACACATACAGATCCCTCTGCTGGATTCTCAGTTACAGGAATATTCCATGCTTTTATTAGCATTAAGTACTATTAAGTAGCATGGAATATTCCATGCTTTTATTAGCATTAAGTACTATTATTGACTTGACCTAAACTTGCTTGGACATATTTTAAGCATATTTGCCCCCTACACAGTTCTGTTACTACATCGCAAACCTAATCTTAAACAACCAGCTATTGACATACTTCTTGGATTGGATTCAGATTTATAAGAGGATAGTTTTGATAATAGGAATTTGAGACCACCAGATTGCTTTTTTTTCCCCCCGCCTTAGCCTGCTTGTTGGGCCAGGTCTGCAAAACTGTCTAGCCAAACTTATATGTAGTTCATTGTATTTAAGTGTTTAAAGTATAAAAATTACCCTCAACACCTTCCAAGTTATTTCAAAACTTTGTCTTCCTTGCCATGAGAACATATATAATTCTAAAGTCATGAGCCCTGAGTACAAAGTTTGATTTGCTTTTTTCTTATCAAAACTGCATTAGACTTCTATTTAATTCTTGAAGTTTACTGATATTTATTCCCTAAGCAGGAACAACAACATGGGGATAGCTAAGTGATTGGCAGAGCAAAGAGACCATTTAAACACTTTGTGTCCAAGAAGTGGTTGGGAACTTGTGCTCAGGTGACCAGAATTGCAGACCTACCTGGATCTTATTCCATCCATGTTCTGTCTCAGGAACATCTGAGAACTTAACCAGGAGCAAATTCTTCATCTTTTTTAAATGAGAAAAAAATATATATGAGTACGCTCTTATTAGCTGATAGCCTAGGCAAAAAACTTAAATAGGGACAGTAATGATACAAACCTGAAAAGTGTTTTTTTTTTTAGGTTTAAATATAATAATGCATGTAAAACACTTAGAACAGTGCCTGACAAATAGTAGACACCCAATAAAATGAGTGTGCAGGAATAATCTATAATAATAAAAGCGTAATGTGCTAATTAGACTGGACGCTTTGGGACAAAGCCTCAGTGGTGGTGGTGGTGGGGGGGCGGCTGAGCCCCCTTGCATGAATTTTGTGCATCAGGCCTCTAGTATTTTTTATAACTTAGAGAAATAGTGTAAGACCATGTGTACAACTGCCCCTTTGTTTACATATATGAGGAAAATGGTTAAAAGTTTTCCAAAGTAATTAAACGTAATTAAAATTTTCTACCTAGTTAATCTGTTTTTTTAAACCTATAAAATATAGCTATCCTAGCACTGGGTAAAACGGGCATGTCAGTATGACAGGCCTGTGTAGAGGTGGTGGTGTTCAACTGCCCAAGTATGAGCTTGTACCTTGTTTGTGACAAATTTAGGCAACTCATTCTCACTTTTCTGCTGAGTTCCACTCCACCCATAACTCATGGACGTGCCAACGTTTGAGAACATCTCTGCTTAGTGGCTTTTAGATAACTAAACACTCAATTTTAGATGGTGAACCGTTGGAAATGGAAAAGCTCTAGAGAAACAGTCAGAGGTGCTATTTTCTGGAACAGAAAGGGCTTCTTCATTTTCTGCCTCCTAAAAAGAAACTGAAATGATTTCATTCTACTTCTAGAAAACTTAGGCTCTATTAATGCAAGAGACAATGGCTGGTTACATCTGATTTAATGTAGTGCAGTCATAGCAACCCACTGATTATACTTGGTAAAGAGCCCACAGTGCTTGAAATTTCCATGTAAGAATGGAGGAACCATGGGTGCTTTAGCTGGGTCTCTTTTTTCCTGTGCAAGTATAAAAGAAGAAAAATGCCAGGTGCCTGTGGTTCAGCACTCGGTAGTCTTGCTTCTGCTGAGATATATGATTGATGCTTAGTTTAAGATAGGAGATAATTTTTAGTCACTACCTACCCCATAATCGAAGTTTTAGTGTAAAACAGTGCTCAGACTTGGGCAGTACAAATAGCTCAGTGCCATAATCAGTACCAAGGGCGCCACTCTAATCACCCTCTGAAACAAAGCACCCTTACTTAAATGTGGCACCAGGAGCTAAGGAACCCAAGCTTGTGAACAGGAAAGGATTTTTTTGTTTTTCTATAAATCCTCACCTTGTGTAATACTTGGAAGAGTAGATGCTGAGATTAAGTTGTGCTGTGTAAAGCTAACTTGAAAACAGAAAATAATACTCAGCTTAGGCATGGCTAACAGCACCTGGAGATTGAAAGATTGAGGAAAAGTTGCTTTTATTCTCACTTCTCAGAGATACAATGCAGTAGTTTTCTTTCAACTCTTCAGTCTTTATTGCCATCCCCATAGACATACCATCCACACCTTTAACTCCCTTCGAAGGCAAAGCTTCAAATATTCAGTTAATTTTCTGGCTGGTTTTCTAATGGATTTATATATATATTTCATTTGCCCAGTTTACATCTACTTTCCAGGCAGACCAATTCCCATTCCTTTAAAAAATATATATATTTTGACTGATTTCAGAGAGGAAAAGAGAGAGGGAAAGATAGAAACATCAATGATCAGAGAGAATCATCCATCGGCTGCCTCTTGCACGCCCCACATGGGATTGAGCCTGCAACCCGGGCATATGCCCTGACCAGGAATCAACTGTGACCTCCTGGGGCAAAGGTCAACGCTCAGTCTTTATTGCCTTCTCCATAGACAAACCATCCACACCTTTATTTTTCTTTTAATCTTTATTGTTCTTTTCCTGTGTTGTTGTGTTTTTTTTTTCCCTAAATATTTTTATTGATTTCAGAGAGGAAGGAAAAGGGAGAAAGATAGAAACATGAATGATGAGAAAGAATCATTGACTGGCTGCCTCCTGCATGCCCATTCTGGGGATCGAGCCTCTAACCCAGGCATGTGCCATTGACAGGGATCGAACCTGGAACCCTTCAGTCCGTAGGCCGACACTATTCACTGAGCCAAACGGGCTAGGGCCATCCACACCTTTAACTGGCCAGGCTCCCTTTGCTTTTCAACCACTATTAACATCTTAAATTAGGATATGTGAAAATTAGTTGCCTATGCTCATCAAATCAAGTCCCTCATAGATTCCCATGAAACAACCCGAGATAGTGCCAGGCAAAGAAGGTAGATTTCACTTTTTAACAGATTATCTTTTTCATTTTAGTTTTTAAAGAAAAGAACTTCCTTGAATTCTTTGAAGTACTAAGCATGTGGTTTAATGCATATTTTCGTGCTTGGTAGCAGCTTAAAAATAGTGTTTCAGGGACTATATTTACAATTGCTAAGAAGCATTCTTTGTGTTCTCCTAATCATTTTTCATGGAACTAAGAAGGTAAGATAACTGGGAAAGCGGTAAACATAGGAAACCACTAATGGTATCTCCTTCCTCCTACTCTGATCCTCTCTTTGGCTTCAAAGAGTGACTTTGAAAATGTATCTTACACAAGGAAAAGTTACACAGCAGAAGGTACAAAAAAGCAACAATTGAGATGGGGACAGGAAACTTGGAGGGAGTAGGTGGAGGGGTTGATGTAGAGGGATAAGGCCTATAGCTTTTGCTTTAGTAAGAAGGAATTTGGTTCATTTTCTGCGCTCACTTTTGCTTCAAACACCCTTCCCCCCCAAAGCAGTGTGCTTTTAGAACTCAAAGAATATGCAGGTTACAGGAATGCGTTCTCATTCTACTCCCAACCTTAACTGGGGGTTAGTCTTGTGGCCACAACAGTGGGCAATTTAACTTTGAACGATAAGAGATAACGCCCACTGGTTGCCAGATTGTATCACAAACCCCCATGCACTTTGCTTTATGAGAGAACCTGAGTGAAGCAGGCCACTGCTTAGCTTTGAAAACTAAAGCAGAGGCTCGTGTCATTGGGAGGTGGATAGCAGTGAGAATTGACAGCTGATGGAATGGGAGGGAATAAAAAGAATAAAAGTAATGAATTTGAGCTTCATTTCAATTACCTGTATCCCCACCGTCTGGGGCCATTTGTAGTGTCCAGGCAATGTTCTGATAACTTGACAGTCCCTAAGAACAATACTTGAGGTTAGCGTAGGCAATAATCGATGTTCCCAATGGTCTTCAAATCATAACATTTGAGAGCTGTAAACCAAGAGTCATCTCCTTTGACCCAATCCCTTTCATTTTGTAGTAGAGGAAATTAAGGCCCAATGCAGTTAAGTTACTTGCCCAAGGTCACAGGCTAGCTAGTGCCCAAGTCAGAACTGAAACTGGAGACGCGAATTGTTGGAAGCAGCCTCATTCTTCAAGAGAAGGTTAACTACATCTCATGTGCCCTATATGTGAAAATTGGGATGTGTAGAGTACATTTTAGATTGTCTTCAGGAGTGGTTACATTTTTCTAAAAATGCACACACACAGAAGTGTCCTTCCAACAGTTTTCGAGTAACAACTCATTCTCAAAGACACAAAATAAGCGAAGCTATTTTAGTTGTTAAATGCAAGGTAATTTTTTTTTCAAATGGAAGGAATGACTCTTATAAATACATAGTTGTATTTTTTTAAAGCTTTGTTGTATGCAAATATGATTGTTTTCTGTGGAAACCACATTTCTGGTGCTCAAAGGTGAAACATACTTCACAGAATAGAACCTAAAAGGCCTTTGACAGTTTTTCAGGAGAGAGGCGTGGGTGTAGCTCTGGAATTAGCGGGTTTGTCCGGGCCATCCATGTCCTGAGTGTTGTGGTTTTCAGAGGACCCTGGCCTTTGCCCACCAACATGGTACTGGGTCCCTTCCCCCAGGAGGTTTCTGATTTAAACAAGTGGCTGGTCCGTTGACTCTTTCAGAGGAAGCCACCATCCACTAAAAGCCAGAACTAATTTTCTTAAAATGTCTTCTTTTACTTGTAGAACCGAGAAAGCTTAAAAATAGAATCACTTCAAGTCCTGAAGCCTAAAAGTGAAACATAATCCAAGGTGGCTGTAGTTCACCGACTCATTAGGGGCAGGGATATATGGCTTGTCTCTGATCCACGAATCAGAAAGGAGCCACGTGTAGATACGGCCTCGCAGCCAGTGAGCGGGAAGTAGCAATTAATGATGAGAGCTGTATTTACCAGTGAAGCTGGTTTCCCCTGGAAGGCTTTTTGGTGGACAGAGTCCATCTTTCAGGGAGTGGAGGAACTGAATGCCCTTGGTCCTCCCAGCCAGCTCATGCCTGGCTACCCCGGAGATCCTTTTGGCTCCTCTGACTGCTAAGAAGGGTTTCGCCTCACTCGTTTTCAGGATCCTGAAGGTTGTGGCTCTGTACACTGGGGGGTCATGGAAAGTGACCCCCTATAGTTTCACCCCTGCTCTGCCCTTTTCTGTTTCTGATGTCTTAAGGCTTTAGAAGTGTTAAACCAGAGCAGCAGTCCTGTGGCAAGTAAACTTTTAATGCCTATCTTTCTGAAAGTAGGTTTAAAATGTCACCTTCTGAGTAAATTAACTTTTAAAGATCATTTCAGAAAGGATGTAGGAATCATGGTGATTCCTGAGAGCACAGCTCTGTGTTCACACTTTGCTAGACCAACATAGCTAGTTGTTTATATTTCTGAGATCTGAAAAATAATCTCAAAAAAAAAACCAACCCTTTAAAACACACATGCTGTTTATTTTTGGTGCATTATAAAGCAATATGCAAAAACCACAAGTAAAGTAGGAAGCCTAAGTTAAACTCTAGTACAGTGGTTCTCAACCTTGGCTGCACATTAGAATCACCTGGGAATCTTTTTAAAATCCTGATTTCTGGGCCTCATCCTCCGGAAATTCTGTTTCTTTCCATGGGGGTAGGGCCACAACATTAGTAACAAAGAAACAATTTCCGGAGGATGAGGCCCAGAAATCAGGATTTTAAAAAGATTCCCAGGTGATTCTAATGTGCAGCCAAGGTTGAGAACCACTGCCTTAGAAAAAGAGCAGGCTCATGACCCACACCCTCCACCAAACAGGTGACTTGAAGGGCAGCTGAGTGAAGGGCAGCTGAGTGTAAGAGCGAGACAATGGCACCTGGAGCCTGAGTGCCTGGTTCGTATTCCGGCTCTGCTCACTAGTACTTAGCTTTGTGTTTTAGGCAAATCACCCTCTGCGTCTGAATTCCCTCACCTGTAAAATGGGGGAATCATTGCAGCTACCTCCCTGGGCTTAGGATTTGAGTTCACATTTGTCAGGTGCTGCCACGTGGGAGGATGAGCGAGTGTTCCATAGATTATTGGTGCACTGCCCTTCCCTTCCACAGCCTTCTATCGGGCCGTCCTCTTGTGCTTTATTTTCTTTGTCTTTTCTTAAAACTATTTTTTATTATTAGTGAGAGAGGAAGGGTGAGGGAGAAAGACAAACATTAATGTGAGAGCAGAGCATCGTTCTGCTGCCTCCTGCATGCCCTGCTCCCGGGGATCTGGGCATGTGTCCTGACCGGGAATTGAATCAGTAACCTTTGGGTGCACAGGACGATGATGCCCAGTGAACTGAGCCACACTGGTCGGGCATTGTGGTTTATTTTCTGAACTCGCCCTAGTGTTCATTGAAACCCAAAACACCTTGCTAAAAATGACGGTGATGGGGAGGAGTGTACGCCACGGGTGGCTTTCTCCTAACTTATTCTTTAGGATCTTTGTATGTCTTTATAAGCTGCTGTCCATTAAACTTTTTATAATAGCACTTTCAGTGGTAACAGTGTTGTGACTAAAGTCTTTATTTCTGTGATTAAATATGTTAATACAGTTGCACTGTTAACATTAATTGCACTGTTAACATGATTTCACTTCTGCACAGTAACCCGGCTTAAGACTGAATGGCAGAAATCAGGGTGTTTGTCATCTCTGGGCCCTTGGGGGT
>NW_005361913.1:4535950-4538545 GCF_000412655.1 Myotis brandtii | reverse complement strand
TTGAAAAGGAAAAAGGGAAAGCCAAACAAAATAGGTCTGTAGGCCAGATTTGGCTTCAGGGCTGCCACTCAGCAGTCCCTGGTCTCTCGGATAATAATAGCTAATGTTTATCAAGTGCCTGTGTGTATGGAGGGCACTGAACTGAGCACTTTACACACATTAGCACATTAGCCACGTAACAACCTGTGAAGTGGGCATTATGACCACGCTTGTTCTGCACAGGAGGAAACAGGCCCTGGGGGGCTGAGGGGCTGGCTCCAAAGTTGCAGCTTATTCCTGGTTTTTATCCTCTGTTCTCTGATATTGTATTAATTACATAGTAGGGACCCAGGATGCCTGTCCCCAGAAAATAATCCAATGCTTTTCCAAGCCTACCTGATAATATCAATTGCCTGTAGCCCATTTCCAGGCTCCACCCACCTCTACCCTCCATCAGAGCAGCACCAAGGTCTTCTTCAGCGAGCGCTTGGGAAACACCGCTGTCGGTAGTTGAGCTCAAGCAAAGGTTTCTTGAAGCTGGAATGACCAGGTGATGCTGGAACCACCTGCCAGAATCAGCGTACAGTTTGTTCATCTCAACTGCTTCCTCAGTGAAGAGAACAGCTCTGCAGATCCCAGGGACCTGGGTGCGGGCCTGGGTACTCCACACCCACCTTTGTGGTACCAATGTCTGGCTTTCCAGGTCCTTGCTGAGCAAGCCATCCAAAGATGGGTCACCCCAAACCCAAAGGAGGTAAAACAAGAAGGGATTCCCCAAGGGTTGAGAGTCTTAGCTCAGGAGGTTCGAGTGAGCACTATTGCTACGTAACAGGTAGTACCAACACCAGCTGCGAACCTGGGCGAAAAATTCTGGACACCTGCTCTCAAAGGGTGTACCTGACCCTATTGTAGGAAGGCTTTTCATCCTGTCAGGTCTGGGCCTGCCTGAAACAGGTTACCAAGTGATCAAAAGGCCAGGAATTTCCCTGGGAAGAGAACCAGGGCATCCCATTAGAGTATGGGAGGTATGGATTGGACAGGTCTGAAAGCAGGACAGCTATAGTGACGGTGGGAAAAGGCAGGATGGAAGTGAGGGACAGGCTGAGGGAGAAAAGAAAAAACCTTTGACGCCTTTTAATTCCTGGGGCTGAAAGAATGGATGAGGTTGAGCGTTTCTGATGCCAGGGTGTACGCTGTGTGGAGGGAATGGTTAGTTCGGTCTGAGTTGGTTGTGAGTGACCTCAGAGGCCATCGGGCTTTCTCAGAGGCCAGGGCTGAGCGCTGGAAATGGGGCTTTGGCATACAGGTTTCAGTGGAAGTCTGAATGAGCAATCACAAGCCAAGAACTGGTCTCCCTAGCTTAAGAAAAAAAATTGAGGTGCCACAAAAACCTCTCATCATCTTCACTTCTCCCTCTATGATATGAAAACGAGACAGATTCATCAGGTTGATTTTGGGGGATCAATATTGTCAGGACTCCCAGAGATGAGCCATCGGATGTTATTGATTAGGTGCGTTAGCAGGTCTGGGCTGGCTCCTGTGTGCTCTGAGAAAGCCCACAGTTTGCAGCCTCTCAAAGTAGAGAGCCAGCTGCAGAGTGCTGTGTGTAAAGAAAGGTCACAGTTGTCTTGAACGAAGATGGCTCTTTCAACCATTATGTCCTACGCTCTCTGACTTTGCTGATTAAAGAAAATCTTGAGTTGTTAGGGTATTAAAGTTTAAAAATGAGAGTCTTTGAGTACTGTCCCGAGGAAAGAACTATGGAAGTTCTAAGTATCTTTGTAATTGATTTTTGGACATTTAACTTGTGTCTAACCCTACTTGCAGCACACCTTGAATTGACTAATTTTCGTTGCTAGCAACACTTGTGACGATCACACTAAGGTGGTGAAGTTTCCAACCTTTCCTGTTGCCGTTTTCCTTGTTTGCATCTCAGACACCCTCACTCTGGGACTAGACTTGAGGAAGAGGATTTCAGCCCTGGGATGTGGTGGTGGGTATGGAAGGAGCTTAGGACTGGAAGATCTGGTTCCAGAAACATGCTGTCACTTAACCAGCCCTGCCTGTGACCTTTTACAAATTATATATCTATGAGCTGTAGTTACCTAAAATAGGGTCCGTGTTTCCTCCAGTGGTTGCAAGGATTAAGTGAGATAGTGTTTATAGGAAATGTACTCTGTTCCTAACTAGCGTGCGCCACCTACCATGGTAGGAACTCTGAAGTGTTGGTTGAATCTAAATTCTCAGCATTTTTACCCGCTTCAGGGAAAACAAATTTGGACAAACACTTATTGAACACCTGCTTCGTGCAGAATGCAGCTCCCAGAATTCCAGGGGCTACCAAGGGGACTAAGATGCTCTGGCCCACAAGGAGTTTATCAGCAGATAAGAGAGATGAAACGTGTTCTTCAGGAACTTAAGATGAAAGACAGTGATGGTCATAAGAAAATATTGATGAAGTCTTAGGCATCCAAGCCGGGGATGGGAGGGATGGGGGCCGGGGAGGGAGACAGAGAAAGTTAGTGAAGGGTTTTGGCACCTTTGACATTTTGGCCAGATACTTCTTTGTGGTGGGGGCCGTCCTGTGCCTTGTGGGATGTTGAGCAGCATTCCTGG
>NW_005361913.1:4527890-4534710 GCF_000412655.1 Myotis brandtii | reverse complement strand
TTCCACCCCGTATCCCCCCTCCCCCGGCCTACCAAACCCTTGCCTGTGTCCATGGGGTATGCATATATGCATATAAGTTATTCTGGTCTGTGTTTTTAGAACAGTGGTTATTACATGGTGGGCTCGGACCCGCAGCACTTGAGAGCTTGTTAGAAATGCAAAATTTCAGGTTATTCCCCAGACCTACTCAGTCAGGAACTCTGAGGTGGAGCCAGCAGTGTAGGGTTTAATAGGCGCCCCAGGCCATTCTGATGCACCAAGTTTGAGGGCCACTATCTGGGGAAAAGATACTTTTCAACAAGGACTGGAGAAGCCCACGGCCTTCAGTGGGCTAGTGTTATACATGGTGCCATCAGAAATGGTGTTGCTCACATAGTGCAATTCTAGTAACAGCGGAGCTTAGGAAAGCTAGTCTTCGGTGTGTGAAGATAGTTTTAAACCATGCCCTGGGATCTCTCCCTGGGGCTGCAGTCCTCGTCCCCTACCCTCTCACCCCCTCCCATGAGGTGGAAGGGCCTGCGTGCCACAGCACAGAACTCATAACAGAAAGGCTTGGCCACCCTTGGGCTTTCATCATCCAATGGACAGGGAGCTTCCTTCCTCCCTTTTCTCTAGAGACGTTGACATGTTTCTTTGACAATTATTTTCCTTCTTTTAATTTCTTCTCTCTTAGTCATCCTCTTATCTAGCACCATAAAAAAATCTTTATACCTATAATCAAATCGCTAGCCAGATGTACAAATGAAATGGTCGATCTCTTTAGGTAACTTGGGCATTTGAAGACATGGTAAGGAGTAAATGAAATGAGAGACCATGGAAAGCATCCAGCCTGGAGCTGCGCACAGAGTGGCTGGCCACTCGACAGACATGGTGCAATTCCTGCCCCTACCCCCAATTCATTAAAACCAATACGAACAGCCCTAACCGGTTTGGCTCAGTGGATAGAGCGTTGGCCTGCGGACTCAAGGGTCCCAGGTTCGATTCCGGTCAAGGGCATGTACCTTGATTGTGGGCACATACCCAGTAGGGAGTGTGCAGGAGGCAGCTGATCGATGTTTCTCTCTCATCGATGTTTCTAACTCTCTATCCCTCTCCCTTCCTCTCTGTAAAAAAATCAATAAAATATATTTAAAAAAAATAAAACCAATAAGGGCAGAATAAACACTACTGTTCTTGACTACCCACCGTTTGAATGGGTGTGAATAACCATAGTATAAACCATAACCAAAATCATGGAATCAGAAGTTTTGATTATTTAAAACTTTTACTAAATTTATATGTAATTACATAAACTTAAAACACTCAATAGGTGTCACCTGACTTGTTTTCATAAAGATGGATGGGGGGAAACACTTTAATCAGATTGGCAGAGATTCTTTACTTCTGCATCAGCCCAAACCTGGGTCTGCTGATAGGTAACTTGTCGATGTAATGGCCATCTTCAGTTTACAAATGCTAATTAATTATTGCCGTGTTCGTGTTCGTGTTCGTGTTCGAAGGGGTGAGTGGGATGGATGGCTAGTTCCTTGATAAAAGGCTGTTCCTTGAAAATGTATGTGAAGGATTATAAGGCTTATGACCTAGGTTTGTCTTGGTGGTTCTCTTCTAAAAATGTCCCTCTGTCCAGTGGTGGGCATTTCATTTCCCTTTCCATCCACTTTCAGCCAAAACAACTTCTGGTCACAGGGACAGTTTTAGGTCTGCTCTCTGTGGCTGTTTATAATATAGAGGTTGGGAAAGTAAGGCCAGCGTACTCATTTCTTGCTTCCTGCCTTGCTTGAGAGGGTGAGGATCAGCACTTCTCAGCCCTTGAGTTTCAAAGTTTGCTGCTCTATATAGCAAGGTGGCCAAGGTGTGGCCCTTAAATGTGCGTCACCTCTGAACTTCCAGCGTGACTCAACTACCGCCATC
Organism: Myotis brandtii; assembly: GCF_000412655.1. Lineage (NCBI taxonomy): Eukaryota > Metazoa > Chordata > Mammalia > Chiroptera > Vespertilionidae > Myotis > Myotis brandtii. The sequence goes on along the minus strand of NW_005361913.1, from coordinate 4,532,799 downwards.
CTTTTCAAAATAAGGTTTGTGGACCAGAGTGTGAGCCTTCCCTCTGCCCTGTGGAGTCAAAGAAATTGGAATAGAGCCATGCTGTCCACATAGTTGAGTTATGTAAATATTTGTTAAGATGGCTCTAGACATGGATTGTCACATTTGATGGTAACAACTTGCCAAGTGTTGAGACTCTTCTGAGTCTTGCTTTTCCTTTAACAACATGTAAGATTAATGTTGTTCAAATGGCCCGCTCGTTGGCTACCCCTTTTAGATAAGGTAGGTCTCCTGCTATTTTTGCACCTTAGAGAAGAGATCTCAATAGGAATAGATATAGGCCCCAACTTTGCATGATTAGGAACTCCGCTGTATTGCTCAGGGGGGACTCCTTTGTGTTCTTCAGAGTTCTGAAGACCAGTGAACTAGAATGCGAACTTATTAATTCACCTGGAGCAATAATACCCGACAAGTGGACAGTTGCAGAAATTGGTATTGCTTTGTGTTCCCGATCAGGAGATTATTAGCTGAGTCAGAATAAAGGAGCTGAGTGACTGTTAGTGTCCTCCAGCTGCGACAGCTGCTCTGGATCCCACCTGCGGAGGCGGGGTCCTGCTGGCTGCTTACGGTACGGAGTGGACGCTGGCATTTAGTCAGAGGTCCAGCGCTGACTTAGGAAACCCTGATTTTGTTGCCCTTTTTTTTTTTCTTTCAAAGAAAACACGTTTTGGTTTTTTTTCATGCTTGCTATTTAAAGAAATCAAAGAATATATGTCAATGGGGTAGAATTTAAAATACCCCTGCTTTCCTTCCTAGAGGTAACCACAATAACAGCTTGGCCTTTCCCTTTTATATCCATTCGCAAATATACTATTTTATATAAAAATTGTGGCTTGCAGTTTGTATTTAGCAAGGAGTTACACATATTTTCATACGATGTCATTCTTCTTGGTAATAGCTGCACTCCCACCCGTGATATGGATGTGCCCAAGTGTAGTTAGCTCTTCCCGTCTGACTGTTGTTTCTCTTTAACTCTCGATATCACACACAGTGCCACATTGCATATCCTTGTACATATAGTTTTGAGCACGTGTGTATTTCTGTAGGCTGGATTTCTACGTATTGAATTTCTGCCATGGGGCACATATAGTAAAATGCTGGTAGATAGGCCAACCTGTCCTCCAAAAAGGCTGAACCAATTCTTCCTGTCACCAGTGGAGACAGGTCTGCTTTCTCGTCCTCTTTCCAGTACCGGGTAACATTAGTCTCTGCACGTTTGCTAGTGATGGCATGGTACCTCCTTATTTTGTGCTTCTTTCACAATTACTACTGTTACCACCACCCCTGGTACTACTATTACTGCTGCTGGCTAATATTTATTGACAGTTTTTATGTGCCAGGATTGTTTTAAGCGCGTTGTGTGAAATTTAAACTTCAACATCCCTGTGAATTTGGTATGATTATTGTGCTCGTTTTGCAGAATGAGAAATGGATTAGTACATTTATTCCTGTATTGGTTTTACAAGGCTGTTTAGAATTTTCTTATTGAATTATTGGAACTTTTAATGAGTTACAGATATTGGACTTTCTCGCGTGTATGTGTGTATGTGTAGTCCAGTAAGTATTTCCCCTGTTTGTCATTTTTCTTTTCATTTTATCTGTGAGATGTATATCTCTCTATAGAAGTTTTACTCATTTTTAAAAAATATAAAACTATAAACTTTGAGTTTGGTGACTTGTTTTGGGAAAGCCTTTGCTAGTCCCCAAATTATAACAATATTCCATATTTTCTTTTGACTTCATAATTTTAATATTTTGACCGTTAATGTCTTTGGAAGGGTGTTTGTGTTTTAAATTTTATTTTGTATATTTTTATTGATTTCAAAGAAAGAGGGAGAGAATCATTGATCATTGATCATTGATCATTGAAAGAGGAAGAGAATCATTGATCCCTACTTATTGATTTCAAAGAAAGAGGGAGAGAATCATTGATCCCTACCTAGGGATCGAGCCTGCAACCTGGGCATGTGCCCTGACTAGGAATCAAACTGTGGCTTCCTGGTTTGATTCCCAGTTCATAGGTCAATGCTCAACCACTAAGCCACAGTCGTCAGGCAGAAGGGTGTTTGTATTTTAAAGATCTGATTTTATATTTTCCCCAAATGGATAGCCAGTTATACTCGTACCGTTTATTGAATGGGTCAGCCTTTCCCCATGAATCAGAAATGCCACTTGTATCATATTGAAGCAAGCATTTGGACGCATGTGTGTGCAGGGATCTGTGTTGGTCTGTGTCTGGACCTTTTACTCCACTCCGTTGATATCTTTGCCTCTTTCTAAGGAAACAGCACACTGCTTTAAATACAGTAGCTTTGTGGTGTGTTTTGCTATAAATAGGGAAAATCCTGCCCCCTTTCATCTTATACTTTTTTTAAAAAATATATTTTATTGATTTTTTTACAGACAGGAAGGAAGAGGGATAGAGAGTTAGAAACATCAGTGAGAGGGTTTGATTCCCAGTTCATAGGTCAATGCTCAACCACTAAGCCACAGTCGTCAGGCAGAAGGGTGTTTGTATTTTAAAGATCTGATTTTATATTTTCCCCAAATGGATAGCCAGTTATACTCGTACCGTTTATTGAATGGGTCAGCCTTTCCCCATGAATCAGAAATGCCACTTGTATCATATTGAAGCAAGCATTTGGACGCATGTGTGTGCAGGGATCTGTGTTGGTCTGTGTCTGGACCTTTTACTCCACTCCGTTGATATCTTTGCCTCTTTCTAAGGAAACAGCACACTGCTTTAAATACAGTAGCTTTGTGGTGTGTTTTGCTATAAATAGGGAAAATCCTGCCCCCTTTCATCTTATACTTTTTAAAAAAAATATATTTTATTGATTTTTTACAGAGAGGAAGGGAGAGGGATAGAGAGTTAGAAACATCGATGAGAGAGAAACATCGAATCAGCTGCCTCCTGCACACCCCCTACTGGGGATGTGCCCGCAACCAAGGTACATGCCCTTGACCGGAATCGAACCTGGGACCCTTCAGTCCGCAGGCCGACGCTCCATCCACTGAGCCAAACCGGTTACGGCCATCTTATATATTTTTTTTTATTAGGATTATAGTGTTTATTATTATGCTTTTATTTTCTTATACTTTATTGAAGATTTACAGCTTCTCCCACCCACTGTGAACTTAGAGTAATAAGAAAGAGGATAATGGCCTACCTCATTGGCAATGTGTGCACTGGGAATGGTAATGAGTTTTTTGCATATATTATTTCATCTAATACCGCAACCCTTTCTCATCTGTAGATGAGGAAAGTGAGGCTCAGCAGGTAAGCCCTGTATTCCAAGCTTCTGTTCTTGACAACGAGAGAGCCAGACCAAGTGATTTCAAACCTCTCTTTTAACTCTGATGCTACCCGGACACTTGGCGACTCCTCACCAGTTGTTTATAGGCCTTTGTCTAGGATGGTGATTAGGTGTCTTTGTGTTCTGTGGGCAGCCAGTGAACATTGCAGTGTTCATTGTGTGAGATGGAAGACCTAACATGATTTCTCCTGCGTACTCACATATTGGGGCAGCAAGAGTTGAAAGAGTCAACTTTGCCAAGGGAATTTGTTCTAACTTAGGACATGGGTCCGGGTGGGACCACAGTATAAAATACGCATAAGTGAGAGGGGAGGGAAGTCATTTAGCAGATGCTTCTTCTTAGGCCCCACACTTGTTTAGCCCCTCCCTCAGCTCGGACAGCCTGGGTCTGGCTGTGGTTCGGAACACAAAGGTGAGGAAGACACAGCCCTGGACATTAAAGGGCCAGGCATTCTGGTGGCAAAAGCCATACCCAACCCTAGGAGTTTGTACCTTTTCAAAGAAAAGGCAACGCGTGTTAGCTCCCCAGTGGAGGAACCCAGCTCTGCAGTGGGTTTGGAGCGTCTTTCCTCTGTGTCTCCGTCAGTGTACCTACCAGCCTAAACCTTCCCATCCTGCAGGTGATGGATTGCCTTTAGAGTCGGTTTCTCTCAGGTGCTTTCTGTTGATTCTTAAGGGTGAAGGTCATTTTCTTTGGAGAACTTTGAAACTGCCTCCCAAACAGAAGTCCAGCTGAGTTCCCGCTGGGAGCCTTGGAAAAGTAATCCTATTTATTAGTAGTAGTATATTGATTTTGTGTGTGAAAATGGACTCAGAGGCCTGTGACAATGAGTGTATTTGAAATTATAATTTAAAATATCTAACAGAATAGCTGTGCAGAAATACAACCCCAGAATATAAATGATTAGATGCTTAGTGAATTTCTCGAATGCATGTAATTAAATTGGCAATAAGTAGGTCAAATTTGTTTTCATATCCTAAACCCTTTAATTTACCTTTTCTTTAAGAATCACTGTGGTGTAAGCATGGAGGAATGGCTATTAAATCTTATAGGCCTTTATAATATATAGTTGTGCTTTGTTCACTTATTTGTTTAATCAGCCCACATTGCCCCATCTATTATTATAAAATAGAAGGCACCTCATCAAAGAATTCTCCTTTTTACTGCATGACTGCACTCTTCATTTTGTGAAAGCTGACAAGGTTTCCTTCCAGGTTGAAAGGTAAATGTATAATTATTTTGTTAATTTATTTAGCACATGATGCCTGACCTTGATTTTTACATCTGTAGTTATGGCTGGTACATCTACTTCATTCCCAGCCTTCCCATTCCTGGTATCTCTCTGATCACCACCTAGTGTCGCTCGGGGATTACGATCACAGGTGGGCCTGCCGGGCTGTGCTGGTGGTGACTGCGGGTGCTGGTAACCCTGCTGTCCATGGCTTTGCCTCGGCTGACCTGGGCTTTCTCTCACTCCCAGGCTTCAGCTTTCATCTGCCCGCTCTGTTAGCCGTTTTCTCCATATTTTCTTTAAAACAGACTTTCGCTTCTT
>NW_005361913.1:4507530-4527845 GCF_000412655.1 Myotis brandtii | reverse complement strand
CTGCCCTGGCATTCTGGCTTTTTCCATTCTTGACAAATGATCTGTCCACTGTAACTGTAGCTCCGCTATGCTGATATCTGTTGAAATTAGACCTAGAATCTAAATGTGGCTTCATGAAACGATGGGTGAGACATTTTTCTCTTCAAATAGTCCATGGTGTGCTGGCATCCCCAATCACCTATCTGTACCTTTTTTCTTCACGTGCTGTTGGGAGGGGAAATGGGTGATGTGTGTAATATGTGTCTGAAAGTGACTTAGAATGAAAAAGTTCTGTATGAGGGGTGGTGTTGGCTGTTTCTTTGCATCTATAATCAAGTAGAGATGTTCACCACCATTGCTGCCTGCCTTCCCCAAGCAGATTGAATAGACTTCAACCTAATTGCATTTCTTATCATGTAACAGGAATCAGGAACCCTCCCTGTGCTCACTCCTACAGCTACTTCTTACCTTAACGATGAGACTTTGTAACCCAAAGATTAACCATTTCATTTATGTTTCTTGGACTGAGCTACACACACACTTTGTATTTGGTCCTTTTGCTCATAGAAAAACAATAATTGGGCCCTGAAACTACTCCTGCAAAATAGATACATGGCAAAGGTGACTCTCTTCGTGCTGGAGGCAGGCCAGGCTATATGGGGATTACTTACCTGGAACTGGAGGCTGCTTAGGAGAGGGCTTGGCGGGGCCTGGGTAGCAGTGGGGTTTGCTGTGTAAGTCAGACTCGGGGACATGGAACCGGGCACGGGTCACAGCCTGGATAAGGTGGATCAATTCTTTCACCTCTCAGCTCCAGTTTCTTATCTGTCAAATGTGAGTCATCTTTATGACCCCCTTCCACTCAGGCCTTCCATGACTCCCTCCAAGCCCCAGGGAAGGTTTTGCAGCTCTAGATGGCTGCTCATTCTGCCGCCATGCCATGCCATGCACCAGGAAAGGGAGTGTCTTTGGGGGTGACTCAGAACTTGTACAAGGAAGGGAGTGTCACTGGGAGTGGCCTCCTGCTACTTGCTATACCCTTCCCATCCAGACTTGATGTCTCTCTCTTCTCTTTTCAAAATCCTAAGGGTTAATTATGATGTTTACTGTTTACATTTGCCTTCCTGATAGTGCTCTTTCAAAGGGAGTTGGCACCAGTTCATTTTCAAGTCTAAGTAGACCTCAGAATCTGGGAGTGGTTCTCCTGCTGTTGGAGGATGTTGCAGCCCTTCAGAATCTGAATATCACTGCCTGCAGGTTGCCAGGACTTTGGTTCTTACCCTCCAACAACTCACTTTATTGCCTTAGTTCTTGCAGTGAATCTGAGAAATACTGAGAAACGTTATTTCCGGGTACAGGTGAGGAAACAATGAAGTCAGAGACATTGAGTGGCTTTCTCCTCTCCTCCCCATCTCCTGTCCCCTCCTTCCTCCCGCCCCCATGATGAGAGAGCTGGTTAAAGGGTTAGACTTTGAAATTACTTGGGTTTACAGCCTCACCCGGTGGGATCTTGGGCAAGTTATTTCACTTTTTTAGACCTGAGTTTCCTCATCCATGACATGGGACAATTAATGACAATGACCTACCTCTCAGGGTTGATGGAGGGACACACTGAATGAGAAGGCATGGAACATGGAAAGTATTCAGAAAGGTTATCGTCTACAAGGGTGGGCAAAATAGGTTTACGGTTGTTTTTATGGTAAAAGACATACAGGTTATGTTAATTACAATAACTGTATTAACTCTGTTCTGGGTACTCGTGACTGTAAACTTACTTTTAACATGCTTTTGCCCACTCTCTATATATGTATATTGAGCAAGTGGAGAGCTGGGACTAAAACCAGTTCTCTGCTGTAATTCCTGTATTAGCACACAACTTCCTGTCCATAAAGAGATTTAGAAGTATCTTTAGATAAATAGATCTATTTATTTTCATTGTATTCAAATATATTTAGAACAATTTCAATCAACATAGGTTTGATGGAGACTTTGCTATAGCTTTATTCCCCTTCTTTTGTTATTCAAAGCTGCCCTGTAATAATATTTTTAAAAATTGCTGGGGCCCTAGCTGGTTTGGCTCAGTGGATAGAGCGGCAGCCTGCAGACTGAAGGGTTCCAGGTTCCGTTCCAGTCAAGGGCCCATGCCCAGGTTGTGGGCTCAATCCCCAATAGGGGGCATGCAGGAGCAGCCAATTGACGATTCTCTTTCACCATTGATGTTTCTATCTCCCACTTCCTCTCCCGTCCTCTCTGAAATCAATACAAATATTTTAAAAAAAAAAATTGCTGGGAACTCCAGAGTGTAATTGCCAGGGAGGGCCAAGACACTAAAGTTTTCCTAAGCCAGTGGTTCTCAACTGGGCACAGTTCTACAGGGGGAATGCTACTGACATCTACTGGGCAGAGTCCCCCTCACAACAAAGAATTTTTGGGCCCAAAATGTCACTAGTACTGAGGTTTAGAAGCTGTGCTGTCAGGTAATTCTGTTCCTATTGCTAGCAGGCTTTCTCCCATTATTGCAAAGTCAGTTAAGTCTTTTCAAACAAGGTGTATTCATTTTCTAAGGTATATTGGGTTTCCATATGAAAAACCTTCAAAATCCTGAAAGTCTAGGACTATTTCTTTCCATATAGCTTGAGGTATATAAAGCTTTCAGATCCAATCAGAAATTTTCATAACAGCTTTTTTTGTGTGTGGGTTTTTCCCCCCCAGTATCACATAATCCACATTGCTGTTTTAGTTTTTATAAGCACTGAGTAAACAGTAGCAAGCTTTGCAAACAAAATGTATTTTTACTACATGTTAATTGCTCTTTTTATACAAATAATACTTGGCTTTTATTTTTATGCATTGATTTCTAGGGGAAATTTAATATTTGTTTTTAAACTCTCTTGTTTCTTTCAAATTAAGCTATCCTAATTGTTAGAATGAACCATCAGTTCTAAAATGAATCCTGTCAGAATAGCAGCTTGTTCTAACTAAGCACGCTTTGAGCATTCTGCTGTGGTTTATTGTAGTAAAAACAGGAAGTTTCTACTTTAAATAGAAATTATGCTTTTAAATTCTAATTTTGCTAATTTTCCATTCTGGAATATTAAGATAATAGGATGCCAAATTCAATTTGAATTTCAGATAACACATTGATATTTAGTTAAGTATATCCCATACAATATTAGGGATATACTTACAGTAAAAATTATTTGTTTGTTTGAAATTATAATTCCACTGAGTATTCGGTGTTTTTATTGGCTAAATCTGGCAACCCTAAAGATAGGACTTGGGTAATTGGAAAATACCAGGAAATACCACTCAATCTGACATCTTCCTGCATAACTTCATCTCGGATGTTGTGTTTCACAAAAAGTGTTAAATAATAAATCTCAAACATTTATTTGCCTAAAAGAAGGAAATCGTTTTCTGAAGGTAATTTAGAAAATTTGTTCTCTAATCACATTCATTGATCTTTAAGGATAGCTTGAATCAACTGGAATTAGAAATCTCTTACCTGATGTTTAGAAGTACCATATATTCAACCTAAAAACTCAATTCTAGAGTTAAAACTTGCATGGGGGGAGAGTGTTTTCAAAGGTTGGGCTTTCAGGAATTACCTACAACTTAAATTAGGTGATTATACAGTATCTAAACTCTTTCTGCTGTTCATAAGCAGTAGAATTCATTTTACAGCTGAAGGGCCAGTTACAACTGGAACAGGTTGATTGTAAAAGAATTCAATTACCTGGGGGAAATAGCAGAAAAGCTCAACCAAAAGTCTTATTTGAAATACAGCATTTGCAAGAGTCGGCTGAAAGTGAGCATGCCTGAGTGAGTGTTCTTCAACATTCCTCTTCATTATCTCATGACGCCCATATTTACCTTTGGGAGGAAAGCATGTCATAGGACGCCAGCATCTATACATCTTTGTGCCATCAAATGGTCTATCAGAGAATCTTGCTGCCTTTGGCTGCCTTAACAATGTTTTGCCTCCAGAGAAAGAACCAGCTGTGTCAACTGTGGTCAGCTAACCACACATCCCTCTGTCCCACACCAAATCCTTGCGGCCCACCTCCCTGGCTGTGTCAGTCAGTATCCTTGGAGCTCAGACTGCCCCCACTTCTGCATGCTGGCATTACCTTGCCCCAGGTGCAGGCGGCACTGCCTTCCTGCTTTCTCCCAGGAGCTCTTCTAGTGCCACTGCCCCCACACTGCAGCCGCCCCGGCTAGGAAGTTATCGCCTGGGGGCATCCACCACCCTTTGGGAATAGGAGAAGCCAGTGAGGGGATAAATATCCCTGTCTCTTAGAATAACTTAAGGGACATTCTCGGTGCTTCCAGGGAGGCCCCAGCAGAATTAAGCGCCTGTTACCTATAGCCATGACCTGGTTCACGTGCCCTTAAATAACTCACCTGCCTCGCTCTTCCTGCTCCCTCACTTTGCTTGCTCGGGACACTTCCAAATAAACTACCTGCACCCAAGTCCTTATCTTCATCTCCTTTTTTGGAAATATTGAAATTTAAACACGTGTGGTATTAGTTTTCCGGGGCAGCCATAACAAAATACTACTGACGGGCCCTTCAACAACAGAAATGTGTTTTCCACAGCTCTGAAGGCTGGGCAGTCCCAGATTAAGGTTGGGTCCTATCAAGGCGAACAGGGTTGGTTTCCTCCAAGGTCTCTCTCCTTGGCTTGCAGATGGCCACCCTCTTGCTGTCTCTTCACATGGTATCTGTGCATGTGTCTGCCTCCGTGTGTTCAAATCTCCTGTTTTTGTAAGGACACCAGTCAAATTGGATTAGGACCTGCCCTAAGAGCCTCATTTCAACTTAATCACTCTTTCAAGGCCCCCATCTCCAAATGCAGTCACATTCTGAGGAAGTAGAGGTTAGAGCTCCAACATAGGAATGTTGAGGCGGACACAATTCAGCTGACAATACCTGTGAAGAAGAAAAACTTCATCTGGAATACAAACTACCCCAACATCATTATTTAGTCTTAAGTTTGTAACTGTTTTTACAAAACATTTCCATCTTGTCTACTATAGGGCCTTGGGGAGATGGGTCTGTGAATTTAAAGGGGGATAAATTTATGGAGCAGCCTCTATCTGTCCACTTCTGCTCTGTACGTTCTGAAGATAACACAAGGCAAGGTTACTGCTAGCTCAAAGGAGCTTAAAGTCTAAATAAGCCGAGACCATTAGACATTTATGAGCAGAGAACAGTTTAGGTTTGTTTGAGATAAGCTATATGGCACAAACCATAAGTTTGGAGGAGACATACTGCTTCAGTGGGGTTGAGTTGCTTATCACTGAAAGAATGGTCAGATTATTATGGGTGTGGAAAAACTAGATAATTTATGGAATCTCTGCCCTGAAGTTTACTGAGAGATCAGTGTGGTCTGGAGTATTTGAAAATGTGATAGATGGAGGAAAGAAGGGAATGGTATAGGACAGTGGTCGGCAAACTCATTAGTCAACAGAGCCAAATATCAACAGTACAACGATTGAAATTTCTTTTGAGAGCCAAATTTTTTAAACTTAAACTATATAGGTAGGTACATTGTTATTAACTTAATTAGGGTACTCCTAAGGCTTAGGAAGAGCCACACTCAAGGGGCCAAAGAGCTGCATGTGGCTCGCGAACCGCAGTTTGCCAACCACGGGTATAGGAGAAATGAATAGAACCTCTTTCAGGGTCTTTAAAAAAAAAAAAAAAGTAATGTTTTTATTCATTTATTATTATTATTATTATTATTAGAGAGAGAGAGGAAGGGAGAGTGATAGTGAAATAGAAGCACTGATGAGAGAGAAACATTGATTGGCCAGCTCCTACACGTACCCTACTGGGGATTGAGCCTGCAACCCAGGCATGTGCCCTGACCAGGAATTGAACCAGTGACCACTTGATTCATGGGTTGATGCTCAGCCACTGAACCACATAGGCCTGGCACTTCCAGAGTCTTCACAGAGGGCTTATGTGAAGGACTGGGAGGAAATGTTGAACAAGGTGTGGTATGGTCAGGTGTACTGAGGAATAGGGAACATTTTATATGTCTCAGCAAGGGCCCCACAATACAAAAGTGTTTAAGGAAGATCTATTGGACAGTGTTGTGCTGGAGGGAAGACAGGGCCAGGGAGGACAGCAGCTCTTGAGAGTACGATAAGTTAGGAGGTAAGAGAGACCTGTGCCCAGCTTCTTCTTGCCTCTGAGCCTTTGCACATGTGGTTCCTTCTGTCTAGAATGGCCCAGTCACAGGCCTTCCCATGCTTCCCTTGGCTCCTTATCATCACTGACTCAGCTGAAACTTCAGAAAGTTCTTTACCACCATCCAGTCTAAAATGCCCCATCCTCCACCAGTCACTCTTTATCCTATTTTCATGTTTTATTTTCTTAACATTATTACTATCTGAAGTTAGGATCTGTGTTCACCCAGTACCCAGAATGTTACCTGACACTTATTAGGTACTCTGTGAATATTTGCTAAATGAATGAAGAGCTCCAAGTAGGCTGGTACTAGTGGACTGGCTGAGATTTGGGAGCTTGGGATGTCACAGTAGGCTTCTTCAGCTCCTTCCTGATGGCTTTTTAAGTCAAGATCTCTATTGATTGACTCAATTCACTTGAGTGCTTATTTTGTGCCTTGCTTGATACTGATTAGATCTCAGAGAATCGAAGATGACTAAAGGCCTTAAGGAGATCAGTATATGGTTCTGAACCTGGGTCCCTGATTAGAGTTCTAGATATTACTTTTTTATTTTTACCACCCTCTAACTGAAATTTAGAACTTCCTCCCATTATGAGGATAGGCAATAAACCACAGTAGTATTTGTAGTACCTATAACTTTGTCACCCACAGAAATTCTAGATATTTTCATATCACGTTACACATTGCAGATATATTGAAATATTGTGTATGTTCATCACGACTTTGAAATTACAGTAATTTTTTAACCCACTACTAGATCTTTTTGTTTAAATTAAATCTTTATTGTTGAAAGTATTTCGTATGTCCCATTTTTCCCCATTGGCCCTCTTCAGCCTGTCCCCACCCCCCATTCCAGGCTTCCACCACCCTATTGTCTGTGGCCATGGGTCATGCATACAAGTTCTTTGATCTCTTCCCACCAACCCACCCTCCCCCGCCTTCCCTCTGAGGTTCTGCAGTCTGTTCTATGTCTCTGAATCTATTTTCTTCATTGAATCTTTTTATTTAAAACACATAGAGTGCTTACTGTTTCATAGATTTCTTTTTTAACATTTTGAATAGCTAAATTTTAATAAAGTGTTTCCTTTCCTTCATTACAAAAGAAATAAAAGCGTTAGTATATGCAAACATCCGGTATATAAAAACATTAGTCTGAGAAGGGGGTCTATAGGCTTCACCAGGGGCCCCAAGTTGTGGCACAAAAAAGGTTAAGACCTCTGGTAGAATTATGTAAAAAGAGAGGTCCTATCACCTTAGCTTAAATTGTATGAGTAAAGATTCCTATAAAAAATGGTCCCACCCTCCTGCTCTGGCCTCATTGATTCTGTTGAATCTGCGCCCCTGGGTCTTTTGTAAATTTCAGGAGGTACCTTTTTCAGTTTGGTTGGAAGAGGTACTCACCTTGTCAGGACTGTAAGAAGATATTGCAAGCTCTGATGATTGAGCAGAAAAATCTTAGGACAGCTGGTCAAAACAAGCTTGTCCTGCTTTGTGGGAGAGCGAGAGCTTTCCAAGTGATCTCCTGGTTAAGACCTTAATTAAAAACAGCCTAAATTCACTTGTGGCAAGATTTTATTAAGAAATCATGAGCAAATCCCTGTTGTGATATAAAGAAAGGAACACTCTAGTGCAGTGGTTCTCAGCCTGTGGGTCGCGACCCCTTTGGGGGTCGAACGACCCTTTCACAGGGGTCGCCTAAGACCATCGGAAAACATATGTATAATTACATATTGTTTTTGTGATTAATCACTATGCTTTAATTATGTTCAATTTGTAACAATGAAAATACCTCCTGCATATCAGATATTTACATTACGATTCATAACTAGCAAAATTACAGTTATGAAGTAGCAACGAAAATGATTTTATGGTTAGGGGTCACCACAACATGAGGAACTGTATTAAAGGGGCGCGGCATTAGGAAGGTTGAGAACCACTGGGATAGAGGAACACAGGTTTCTTCCAATGCCTTTGCTATGTTTGTTGCACCTTGGAGGTTCATGTCTTTATTTCATTTAGGACCAGAGGGGGACCAGGTAACTGAACATGCCTTCCTTGCCCAGACAGCTCATCCACTGCTGCAAGCTTTATAATGCTTGTGGTCACCCTTCGTATGAGTGGGGGACTGCACCTTGGGCAACACTCACTGAGCAGGACCAATGACTTCTGCTTTTCAAAATTAGCAAAGGCAGCCCTGGCCGCTGAGGCTCAGTTGGTTACCCCAAAGGGTTGCCAATGTGCAACCAGGGCACATGCCAGGGTTGTGGGCTTGATCCCGGGTAGGGGACCTGCACTATATCTCACATCGATGTTTCTCTCCCTTTCTTTCTAAAAATCAATAAACTATTCTTAAAAAAAATAAATTAGCACAGGCACATGCATATATAATCAGCTTGACAGATGGAGAGGGGGTGGGAATCTGGAGTGACCAGTTCCAGGCATAGGCTTGAAGAGGAGGGCATTACAATATGGTGACAGAGCCAGAATAGTTGGCACTTGCCCCAGGTGCTCTGCACAGCACCCATGTGTAAATGGGTGTGGCTTCGCATGAGTGAGGTCCTGCTGGATTATTTCAGAATATTTCAGGGTGTTTTTTATTTGTTCTTCCCAGCAATAGCTCTTTGAAGTAGTTTAGTGGTGTGTCCACTTACAGAGGAAGAACTGGAGACCTAGATTGGCCATAACTTGCCCAAAGTTGTGTAAGAAATTAATAGCCAACTCCAAATATTAGGAGATGAGTATTGCTTGGTCTTTGGATTGGATAATGAGATCAGACCCCTTTAGCATAATAAAAGTTTTAGAACTTTACCAAGCCAATTTATTAACTTAAAAAAAAAAAAGAGGTAATAATGAGCATTACTAAAATTCATTGAATTGCTGAATGCCATAATTAAAGGGATATAGGTTAGAAGAATGGGCTTCTTTTGTTGTTATAGAACAATAATAATAATAATTAGTATTATTACAGCTCTTTCTTTCCTTGATTTCTTGTCTCCTTCTCAATCTACCCTGGAGGAAAAATAGACCTTCACCAAACTACAGAATTGTCTTCATGAAAAAGGAATGTTTTCATTTTCTCCAGTTACGATAGAATGGAGATTCTCGATTTTCATACTTCAGATGCTCTCCTTCATTAGTAGCCCCTTTCCCCTCCTCCCTTACATAGGAGTACTGACAAGAGTTAGGAGAACACCAAACTCTTTGCCTATAATTTAAGGCCTTGAATTACCGTAAACTTCTCATATGGACTTCTATGAAAGTGTAACAATTAAGGCCAGTTAGGGAGTGGGGAAGTCTTTCATACCTTCTAACACATCAAAAATCACTATTTCCAAGTGAGAAATAGAAGTCTCTTGGTTGGACCTAGCTTATATGGACAGTAAAATATCGGTAATTGCCAACTATAGGTGATTGAAAATTCTGAATAGAATTAATCAGCACTTGAAATGAATTTATCATCAGTTTCAGCGGAGTCGTTTCTGTCTCTAGGGCAAGATTATTTCTTTTTCTGTCTACTAATACCCTTGATCTATCTAGAGCAGCCGTGGGCAAACTACGGCCCGTAGGCCGGATCCGGCCCGTTTGAAATGAATAAAACTAAAAAAAAAAAGACCGTACCCTTTTATGTAATGATGTTTACTTTGAATTTATATTAGTTCACACAAACACTCCATCCATGCTTTTGTTCCGGCCCTCCGGTCCAGTTTAAGAACCCATTGTGGCCCTCGAGTCAAAAAGTTTGCCCACCCCTGATCTAGAGAGTAGAAAGATTGGCTGATGTAAACCACATTTGGAAATGGAACTAAGTGGTGTTGTAACCTACAGAAAACAGTAAATAATTCTAAACATGTTTGTTCTAAAGTGTTTATGTATTGTTTTACTTAAGCTGGGCAGACATTGGTAAAATGCATATTGGAACCCTGTCTTCATTCATTTGGGGAGAGTGGAGACACTTGAGGAAGCATCTGATATCGGAGGGGGAAGAAAGTTGACCCTTTGAATTCTGAGTAGGCGTGAACAGAAAAAACTGAAGCCACTTAGTTTCCTAATCAGCTTGGTGTTGAAGGGACTTTAGAGGTTCTCTAGTTAGTCCTTTCACTTTACTGATTAGGAAATCAAGTCTACGAGAAATCCTTGCCCAAGCTCACACAGAGCCAGGGGAAAGCAGCCTTTTCATCAGCACCACCTTCCCGTGCAGTCTATTCTCAGGCCAAGCTTCGTTATCAGATTTATTTAATGTCATGTGTTGACACTAAGACTGTTTGTGATGGTGAATACCACAAAATTTGACTGCGTAATGTGATCTTTTCTATTAGGTTTTAGTTAACCTTAGCTTTTAGCATGGTGCGATGGAAAGGGCACTCGACTTGGATCCAGAAGGCTTGGGTTCAAGTTGCAGCTTTGACGTTAGCTTGGCTTCAGCAAATCTGAGGGCCCTATTTTGTTAATCCATAACATGGGAATAATAATCTCACTCAATTTATCTTACACAATTGTGAGGCTAAATTGTGAAGGATTTTGTAAAAGTATAAAGTGCTGAATAAACATCAGGGTGTTAATCTCACATCTTTGGTGATAGGCTAAAAAGACATTTAAATTTTGGTTTCTCCAATTTGCATATTCTTTAAAATTTTCTGTTTTTACGCTATTTTTTCCCTTTAGAATTTCTTTGTGCTAGGAATGATAGCATGAAATTTTTGATGCTTTATTCAGTATATGATAATTGCATTCTTTAGGGCCATAGGACACTTAAGCAAATATCCAAATTTATGTTGTGAAAATCCTAGCATACTCTTCACTGGGCCAGTAGAGGATCGAGGACAGTTTGTGATACGATCATTACCTCAAAACAGCCCACCTAGGCACACGGCCTTGGCAGCACAGATTGGAAGGAGATTTGGTAATTACACTCTTTAGTTCTTCTATGAATATAGCCAATTTGGGCACCAGAGTGGATACTTAGGCATGAATTATCGGGTTAAGTTAGCCAGATAATTGCCATCTGTCTCCTTTGCTCTTGCTCTGTAGACCCCAGCCTGAATAACTGTCTTCTGTTTACTCATGCAAGCCAGTTGCTGGTTTCCATTTTCAAACAAAAACGAACTACATATTAGAAGGATATTTTAATTGAACTATTTTTGCTGCTGATTCAAAGGTCCTCCACCTCTTGCCAAAGGAGTTGCCTAGTTCAGAACCCACTAATTTAGTTGATTTGGGGGCTTCCCTTGTTGGCTTTGGGAAAGACTTAAACTTAGTAAAAGAAATTTGGGAGTGGATAGTATGAGGTTTTGTGAAACATTCAAAACTTATCTTAAATTCTGACCAAACATTGCTCTACTAATTTTCCTAACTAAATGGAAACGCCAGCTGTATAAATAATGATTTTGTTTGAAAATATTTCATCCCTTGTTTTTAGAACTATCAGGGGAATTAAATTATAAATAAGTAGCAGCAAAGAACTACTTTGTCGGTATGAAGCAGAATGCAGAATTGCTCAAATTCTAAACCGAGTGCTAAAATGTTAGAGACCACTCTTTAGCCTGGTTGATGAAGCAAGCTGCCCTTTGGGGAGGAGGAGGAAGCATACTCGGATGTTTCTTTTTGTTTGTGACTTTATTCTACTTAATTTATTTGCCCATTTCTCCAATTTTAATATTGCAGTTTTTCCATGTACTCTCAACTGCAGTGACATGTCCCTCTGCAACCATCTTATTTTTCCGCCCTATTTTTTCATTTTTTAAAAATATGTTTCTATTGATTTTTTTTTTAGAGAGAGGGAAAAACATTGATGTAGGAGAAACATCTATAGACTGCCTCCAGCATGCTCCCTACTGGGGATCGAGCCCTGGTGGGATCAAACCGGTGGGTGACGTTTGGTGCATAGGGCAACAACGTTCAACCAACTGAGCCACTCCGGCCAGGGCTCCTTCTGTTTTTTCTTAAAAAAAAAAAAGAAAGAAAGAAAGGAAGGAAGGAAGGAAGGAAAAGAAAGGTGAATTCACATTTCACTACCTCACAAAAGGAAGGAAGGAAGGAAGGAAGGAAGAAAAAGAAAGGTGAATTCACATTTCACTACCTCACAGATGTCATCCTACTTAAGCATATATAATATAAATAAAATACTTAAATTTGTGACCAATACTGATACTTTTCTCTCTGTATGTTTGTGTTCTGTTGATCAACTGTAATGGAGAAAGCAGTAGCACATCAGCCCAGCCAGTGCTTCTTCATTGCCAGTCATGAATTCTCCTTATCAACACGTTACATGCTATCTGGCCCGTCACAGTTTCTCGAACTCCCATTACTATGTATCAGGATTTACTCGTGCTATTGAACTATGAGCTTCATCACATATTTTGAACTCATCATTTGCTTGAGGGAGTTGATTTTATTGCATTCCTCATGCCACTGAATACCTAGCTAATGCATATTTTGGGACAGGCACATTACTACCAAAGAAATCATAGTAATTTAACTTGGTAATCCAGGAAAATTATAACTTAGATTAATAGTGTTCACAGTATCTTACATTGAACATTTTCCAAAATTACTCATTGGAAACAAATAGCTGCTGTGGATTTTTTAAAAATACATTTTTATTGATTTCAAAGAGAAAGGAAGGAGAGAGAGAAATGTCAATGATAGAATCATTGATCAGATGCTTCTTGCACGCCCCCTACTGGCATGTGCCCTGACCAGAATCAAACAGTGACTTCCAGGTTCATAGGCTGGCGCTCAACTACTGAGCCCCAGCCTGCTTCTTATCCAGGCAATTATAATTTGAGAATTGTATCCATCAGCCCAAAGAATAGAAAGGAAAATTTGACCGCAAATGATTCACCCATGTGCACATGGAGCCTTGGCCCTTATTTTTTGTCTCTTTTCATTCATTCATTATCTTTATTGTTAAAAGTATTACATCAGTCCCCCCTTTCCCCCCATTGACTCCGTCTAGCTCTCCCTTGCCCCCCACCGCAGGCCTTCACCACCCTATTGTCTGTTTCCATGGATTATGCATATATGCATACAAGTTCTCTTCCCACCCACCACCTCCTTCCCTCTCAGATTGGACAGTCTGTTCCATGCTTCTCTGTCTCTGGATCTGTTTTGTTCATCACTTTATTTTGTTCACTAGACTCCACATATGAGTGCGATCATGTGATACATGTCTTTCTCTGACTGGCTTATTTCACTTAGCATAATACTCTCCAGGCCCCTCCATGCTGTCTCAAAACCTTCTTTTTTACTGCTGCATTGTATTCCCTGGTGCATATGTACCACTGCTCACCCCCCCACCCCCCAATCTACTGATGGGCACTTGGGCTATTTCCAGATCTAGTTATTGTAAATTGTGCTGCTATGAACATAGGAGTCCATCCATACATTCTTTCTGATTGGTGCTTCGGGAGGGTATATTCCTAGAAGTGGGATCATTGGCTCAAATGGCAGTTCCACATTCAATTTTTTGAGGAAACTTCATCCTCTTTCCCTAATGGCTGCATCAGTCTGATTCCCACCAACAGTGTACTAGGGTTCCCTTTTTTCCACATCCTCGCCAGCACTTGTCATTTGTTGATTTGTTGATGGTAGCTATTCTGACATGCGTGAGGTGATATCTCATTGTCATTTTAATTTGCATATCTCTGATGATCAGTGACTTCGAGCATTTTTTTCATATGTCTCTTGGCCATCTGTATGTTCCCTTTGGAGAAGGTGTATTTAGGTCCTTTGCCCATTTTTTAATTGGATCTTGTCGTCTTCCTTTTGTTAAGTTGTATGAGTTCCTTATATATTTCGGATGTTAACCCTTTATCAGATGTATCATTGCCAAATATGTTCTCCCACACAGTGGGCTCCCTTTTCCTTTTGTTGATTGTTTCTTTTGCTGTACAGAAGCTTTTTATTTTGATACTAGAGGTCCGATGCATGAAATTTGTGCAAGAGTAGGCCTTCCCTCCCCTGGCTTCCCTCTGGCACCCGGGACCCGGGCTTCCCTCACAGCCCCAGCTTCGTCCAAAAGGTCGTCTGGAAGGACGTCAGGTCTAATTAGCATATTATGCTTTTATTATCATAGATAGTCCCATTTGTTTATTTTCTCTTTAGTATCCTTTGTCCTAGGAAATATATCCATAAACATATTGCTACGAGATATGGCTGAGATTTTGCTGCCTATAGTTTCTTCTAGGATTTTTATGGTTTCACGCCTTACATGTAAGTATTTTTCCATTTTGAGTTTACTCTTTTGTGTGGTGTAATTTTTTAGATTAGTTTCATTTTTTTGCATGTGTCTGTCCAATTTTCCCAACACCATTTATTGAAGAGACTGTCTTGAATCCATTGTATGTTCTTGCCTCCTTTGTCAAATATTAATTGAGCTTAATGGCTTAGGTCGATTTATGGATTCTCTGTTCCATTTATCTATATGTC
Organism: Myotis brandtii; assembly: GCF_000412655.1. Taxonomy (NCBI): domain Eukaryota; kingdom Metazoa; phylum Chordata; class Mammalia; order Chiroptera; family Vespertilionidae; genus Myotis; species Myotis brandtii. Next base: position 4,513,240 of record NW_005361913.1, on the reverse strand, counting down.
TATTCTTATGCCAGTACCAGGCTATTTTAATTACAGTGGCTTTGTAGTATAACTTGTTATCTGGTATTGAGATCCCTCCAACTTTATTCTTCTTTCTCAAGAATGCTGTGGCTATACGGGGTCTTTATTGGTTCCATATAAATTTTTGGAGTAGTTGTTCTAGATCTGTGAAATATGCCATTGGTAATTTAATAGGGATTGCTCTGAATCTATAGATTGCTTTGGGTAGTATGGACATTTTAATGATGCTGATTCTACCATTCCATGAACACGGTAGATTCTTCCACTTGTTTATATCTTCCTCTATCTCTTTTTTCAATGTCCTGTAGTTTTCCATGTACAAGTCTTTTACCTCCTTGGTTAAGTTTATTCCTAAGTATCTTAATTTTTTTTGTTGCAATGGTAAATGGGTTTGTTTGTTTAGCTTCTCTTTCTGAGAATTCATTATTGGTGTGTAAAAATGCCATCGATTCCTGGGTGTAAATTTGTATCCTGCTACATTGCCGAATTCATTTATTAAATCTAGTAGTTTTTTTAAAAAATCTTTAGGGTTCTCTGCTTACATTTGCGAATAATGAGAATTTTACTTCCTTCTTTCCAATTTGGATGTTCTTGTCTTATCACTGTGGCTAGACTTCCAGTACTATCTATATATATAAAACCCTAATATGCAAATAGACCAAACAGCAGAACAGCCGGTCGCTATGACATGCGCTGACCATCAGGGGGTGCGGGCACGGAACATGGCAGGCGTCGGCCATGGTGGGATGGTGGAGCAGGTGAGCAGGTGCGCCAGACCAAGGCGGGGCGCTGGTTGCTGTCATCGGGGTGCTAGTTGCTGTCATCGGGGCGAGCCTCTGGTGGTTACTGAAAATTCTTTGCTTCCCCGTGCCGCGGTCCTGCCAGGCACTTGCACTGCTGCTGGTGCTGGCCCCTATTGCTCGGTGCCGTCAGCGGGTGTGAGCGGCAGCTGCCAGACCCAATCACCCCTCAGGACTTCTCCACCTCCCCCTGTTCCTGAGGGGTGATTGAGGCCATGGTCCCGCCTGGCATTCGCACCCGCTGATGATGCCAGCCCCGCTTGCACCCTCTGCTGGCACCAGTCCCAATTGCTCCACGCCATCAGCGGGTGCGAGTGGGGCTGGCGCCATCAGCGTGTGGGAGAGGCGGCGGCGGGAGCGGGGTCCACGGCAGACAGGGGGTGGGGGCACAGAGGATGGGCCGAGACCTACCCACGTGCCCAACACAGCCTCGCGGCCCACAATTCCTTTCAAGGTGCACAAATTCGCACACTGGGCCCCTAGTGTTGACTAAGAGTGGTGACAGTGGATATCCCTATCGTGTTCTTGTTCTTAGGGGAAATGATTTTAGTTTTTGTCATTGAGTATGATGTTGGCTATAGGTTTGTCATATGTGCCTTTATTATGTTAAGGTATGATCTCCCTGTTCCCATTTTGCTGAGAGTTTTTATCAGAAATGGGTGTTGGATTTTGTCACATGTTTTTTCTGCATCTATTGATATGATTATGTGCTGTCTCTTTTCTCTCGTGGGTTTCTTGGTAGGAAGTCAGTAGAAAAAGCCCATTTTCCTCGAGATTTGGTTTGCTCTCTGGAACCCACTGGAGAAATTGAAGATTTCTTTTCATAATGTTCTTAAATGTTGGTGGTTACTGTCTCTGTGAAAACTCATTAAGAATTATTTTCCTTTGGATGGGGAGCTAACAGTAGAACATCAAGAGTAAGGTTCATAAACCTTGCTTTAACTCTGGTTCCCATATTTACTTGAATCTACTTCAGCCAGGAGTAATTTCAGTGGTCATCTTAAGGGGGGAAATATACAGATGGTCAAGGAGAGGGAAAGGGGTCAGAGGTAGAAATGGGAAGACCCTGCAGTCCAGTGTGAGGGCATCCTTTGGGAATCCTTGTTTTGTTTGTTTTATTGTGATAAAATGTATGTAACAAAATTTAGCATTTTTAGGTAGGTAATCAGCAACATTAAGTACATTTATAATGTTGTACAACCATCACCACTATTTATTTTGTCACCATCCATCCCTATCAGAAACTCTATGCCTCTGCTCCCCCAGTTCCTAGTAACCACTATTTTACTTACTGTCTCCATGAATTTGTTGATTCGTATAAGGAGAATCTGTCCCTTTTTCACTTAACATATCTGTGTGGTCCATCAGTGTTGTTGCATATATCAAAACTTCATTCCTTTGTATTTATACCCCGGGTTATTTATTCATTTATCTGTTGATGGACTCTGGGGTTGTTTCCACCTTTGGACAATTGTGAATAATGCTGTTCTGAACATTGGTGTAGAGGTATTGTTTGAGTTCCTGCTTTCAATTCCTTTGGGTATATACCCAGAAGTGGATTACTGGATCATAGGGTAATTCCATGTTTAACTTTTTTTTAATGTGTGTTTAACTTTTTGAGGAAGTGCCAAACATTTCCACAGCAGCTGCACCATTTTACATTCCCGAACCAGCCGTGCGTAAGGCAGAAACCCTGGTTTTGACCCCTCCGAATGTCACCTAACTCTTAATTTGCTCACCATGGCATCATTCATCACTGGGTCTTCCATGAGTGACTGTTTTTGCTGCTTGGTGAGTTCACTTTGGTTGGGGAAGGAGCCTTTTTCTTTAGTTGTTACTGGTTGGCTGTGCCAGCCTCTTTATGAGGTACAGGAAGGCTTCCTGTGGCCGTGGTGTCCAGCGCTGGGCCACTTTGTGTTACATGCTGTAAAGGGAGCCAACATGGGGAAGTGTGCTCACCCTGCCTCCTCCAGCAAGTCTGCCTTGGAGGCTTTTCATTCTCCTGGTAACCATCTTAATAGCTGCAGGTTCATCTAAATGAAAAATTTATCTGTGTTGCCTACCCAAAGGAAGAGCTACTCACATGTCAGATATTGTTTTACCAATTATCTTGGTAACTTCTCTGTTTTTTTTAAAGCAGAGTTTAGAATTATTTGAGTTTCTATAACATTCAACTTTTAAAAAAAATGTAAATTCTTTTTTAAAAAATGTAAAAATTCCAACTTTTTAAAACCCTTTTTATCATTATACTAGTGGCCTGGTGCACAAATTTGTGCACATTGAAATTAGTTAGAAGAAATATTTTAATATTCACCCTTTCTCTATAATAGAAGTGTCAACCAAATTCACAATTGACAATGACAGATCGAAATACACGTGTGCGATTGGTGCCACTGAGAGCTTTATATGTATCACGCATGGGCTAGTCAACTTAGCCTTTTATATATATAGAATAAACTTGCTTAATTAGACCCGCTTTCTGATGTAGCTAAACTTTTTCCAGCCCAGTGAAACAACCCCAACTTCTCTTGCAGGTAATTGTGAGTAACACAGAAGTAAATATCAACACGAAGCAGATTATTATTGTAGATCATACAGGGAGAATAAAGGGTAAAATATTTACCTGCAGCAATGTTTGACAATATTCTGCGCAGTGAGAAAACCTGAAGTCATTTTCAAGGTCCACCATTTCTTCTTTTCAGTAGGGTCAACTTTCTAAACTTTCTAAATCTTTGTTTTCCGGCTAATGAAAAGAAAATAGAATTCCACCGAGTCTCCTATTTACTTACTCCAGGACTTCTGTGAGGATCAAATGAGATGAGGCACTGGAAAACGCTTCATAGACATTTGGTTAAAGTGTGAAATGTTTGCACCTGGCTTTAAAGTAAGTTGTGTTTCTGGGCTGAAGAAACTGCAAGGAGGCTAGTCATCGCTAGGGAGAGGGAGCCAGGTGTTGCTACATGACATCATTACCCTGTGCCCACAGCGACTGTTTCTGGGCTGGCCTGGGCTGTGGGCTGCATTTTGCACCATGGGGTCTCAGCAGACATGGCTGTGATTTGGCGGGCTTTCGCTCCAGGGTAGTGGTGGGGCCTGTGTCCCACTTGGGGAAAGCTGAGTGTTGCTTTGTGGGCGCCAGGTCCGCGTTGCCATCCTCTACATGGCCAGTGCGCGTCACAGCATCTCCTGCGTTGAGGGTCTGTCCCCCTGGTGGTTAGTGCATGTCATAGCAACCGGTCGGATGGACACTTAGCATATTAGCCTTTTATATATATAGATAGTAACAGAAAGTTAAGCAAAGTTTAGTATTTGAATTGCTCTCACACCTTTAAGTGTGTGTGTGTGTGTGTGTTTATATCTGGACATGATTCTTTTCATTGACCAATGTAGACAAAACCTTTAGTGAACATTTAGGTTTCTTGAATAATCATTTTTATAAAAAGCTCAAATCCATTTTTTTAAACCTTTTAACAGTTGTGTGAAGTAGGTGGTTCATGAGTACCATTATCTTCTTTTGTCAAGTAAGGAAATGAACATGTCTGTGTCAACGAGGAAAGCTGGGCCTGCCCACAAAGTCCCCTTTGGGTACAGTGGCTCAGTGGCCAGTGTGGGGGTGCACTGTTGCCCGATAGGGGGGCATGGGTTAGGGCAGAGATGTCTGCTTTCATTTCTGTGATTCTCCCCATAAATGTGCTTTCACAGATCCTCATTCTTTTTCTCTTAATGAAGTTATTGTGTTGGGTGTGTACATACCTATCCAGCATAACAACTCGTAATTTCCCCATACCATCATTTTTAAAAAAATACACACTTTCTTAATCCAGTATCCCATGTGGGGTTATAACATGTGGAGTTATAAATAACATTTTTTGAAAACTGCCGTGCTTCATATTCTGTTGTGGCCTGTGTGGATTCCAGTAGCTTTATTGCCTATGGAAATTATTTGACAGTTAATTGTGTTTACTTATACTGTATATTTTCCATCAAATTGAAATTAATTGTTCTATTTTTATTTATTTTACTTTAATTTTCTATTAGGTATTTTATTATTGGTCAACTTTTAAAGTCATAGAATGCTCTTCACAGCTAGATTATAAGATTTTCAGAGAAATAAGTTATCTATTCGTGTCCCTGTAGGTATACACACCATATATTTGGATATATTGCTTTTAGATAAGGAGATATTTTACTAGCTACTTGTGAGTCATAACAAATTCAGTATTCATGAAATAAACTTTATTTAAATCCTGGAGATGTCCATTTTTCAGTAGAGCAATTTAGTCAGCACTTTTTTTACAAATTAAAAGTTTGTCTGTTTCTGAGTTCATTCCTTCTCATAGCATCTAATATCTAGTACGATCCCTAGCGGACTCTCAAAAAATAATAATTTCCACTTCAAGTCAAGTTGTGGGTCTGTGAGTTCCCTATCATAGCTACTAGGTGTACCAGTTAATAATGCGGATTTTTTTCAATAGATGGAGTTACACATATGTTGATATATATGCGATTTGATATGTATGCTGTATTGTTGTATTGACATCAAGCTTCAAAACTTCATAATGCTAGCGGACTCTCAAAAAATAATAATTTCCACTTCAAGTCAAGTTGTGGGTCTGTGAGTTCCCTATCATAGCTACTAGGTGTACCAGTTAATAATGCAGATTTTTTTCAATAGATGGAATTACACATATGTTGATATATATGCGGTTTGATATGTATGCTGTATTGTTGTATTGACAGCAAGCTTCAAAACTTCATAATGCAAATTTATTGAAGGTGTTAACATCATAGATATTTTTACACTTAAAAATGTAGAATTTTTGTGCCAAAAAAAGCATTTGAGGGAAGTTTTAATTCATTACTTTATTTTGAAGAAAAGTGCTGCTGAA
>NW_005361913.1:4501749-4507251 GCF_000412655.1 Myotis brandtii | reverse complement strand
AACAATTACAAGCATTATTGGATGAAGATGTGTGTCAAACTCAAAAACAACTTGCAGAAAGATTAAACGTTGCTCAGCAAATAATTTCCGATCATTTACAAGCAATGGGAAAGATTTTAAAGGAAGGAAAATGGGTGACACATCAACTGAACGAAAGACAAATGGAAAACCGAAAAAGTCATCAGTAAAATGTTGCTTCAACTGCATGAAAGAAAGTTTTTTTTGGATCGAATTGTGACTGGTCATGAAAAGTGGATTTATTTTGAAAATCCCAAATGCACAAAATTATGGGTTGATCCAGGTCAACCATCAACATTGACTACAAGGCCAGATCACTTCAGAAAGAAGACAATGCTCTGCATTTGGTGGGATCAGGAAGGTGTGGTGTATTATGAGCTTCTAAAACCAGGTGAAACCGTTAATACTGATTGCTACCAACAACAAATAATCAATTTGAACCACGCTTTGATTGTGAAACGACCAGTATGTGCCAGAAGACCCGGCAAAGTAATTTTGCCTCATGATGACGCACCATCACACACTTCGAAACCAGTTAAAGACATGTTGAAAGATCTTGCCTGGGAAGTATTAACCCACCCACTCTATTCACCAGACCTTGCTCCTTCAGCTTACCACTTGTTCCAATCGATGGCACACGCACTTTCTGAGCAGCACTTCAAAACATACGAAGAAGTGGAAAATTGTGTCTCTGAATGGTTTGCCTCAAAACAAGAAAAGTTCTATTGGGATGGTATCCACAAATTACCCGAAAGATGGGGAAAATGTGTAGCTAGCGATCACATTACTTTGAATAAAGCACTTTTGATGTTTCTCTTGAAATTATCGTGTTTTGTTTCCTTTGATTACAAAATCCGCCATTATTAACCGGTACATCTGCTATACCTGGGAGAAAACGCAGGGAAGCAGGGTAAATGCTGTCCTTGCCGTTCTGCACAAGTGTTCACATTCTCATCCAAAAGCATTGTCCTTGGAAATGAAATGTTATGTCAAAATCAAAAAACAATAAAAAGAACAGAGAAAACACATTTTCTCAGCCATTCAATTCAAGACTTTATTACTAAGCATTGAGACATGTTGCAAGTCAGCCCAAAGGTCTTAGGAAGTCCCCCCTGAGTCATGGACAGGGTGGGAGGATGAGGCGTGGGCCTCTAACATTAGGGCCTCCGGGCTTCTGCTCTGATGCTGAGTTTCCCTAGGGTGGGGGTTATTCTGAGGACCCAGACCCAGCACCGTTCCTGTCACCTGGCAGGTGCTCAGTGCCATCTTTTGAACTGAACTGCCTTGGCCCCTCTACAACTTGGCCCCAAGTTCCTCCTCAGGGTGGGAAGCAGGGAGCAGGTCATGATGAATTGTTCCTTTTGTGTAAGAATGACTGTATTTCTCCATATTCTAAGACATGCTTTTTTTAAAACATTCATATGCATCTTACCATTGATCTGCCTCTACATCCTATATAATAAAAGCCTTATATGTTAAGTGTCCAGTTGGCCATTCAGCCAACCTATATAATAAAAGCCTAATATGTTAAGTGTCCAGTTGGCCATTCAGCCAATGAAAGTGTAATATGCTAATGATATGCTAAGGCCACTCAACCGCTCGCTATGACATGCACAGACCACCAGGGGGCAGAAACTCTGACTAGTAGGGTAGCTTGCTGCTGGGGTTCAGCCGATTGGGACTGAACAATTAGGACTGAGCGAGATGGGCTGGACACACCCTGGAGCCTTCCTGTGGTCCCTCCCTGGCTGGCCAACCTCCCACGTCCCTCCTTGGCCCCGATCCTGCACCGGTGGGGGTCCCTCGGCCTGGCCTGTGTCCTCTCGCAATCCAGGCTGAGAGCCCCCCTCCCCCAGAGTGCACGAATTTCATGCACCGGACCTCTAGTTTATTTATAAAATGGTGGCACATCATTGTTATTACATCTTGTAATCAGTACCTTGTTAGAGCCAAGGAATTTTTCTCATCACTCCTGGAGGTAAATTGGTATTAGAAAGATTATTTTCAAGTCTCCACTTTGCCACTTTCTAGCTGACATCAAATTTCCTCATCTGTGACACAGAAGTTGAGGGAAGATGAAATAATATTGCTTAGCACAGCAATTTGACTTTCAGCAGAGACTTAATACCTATTAAGTATAATTATTTCACCACAAGGTTAGGCACTTTATGCATGAAGGCATTAGGAGGCCCTACTTCATATGTAGGTGCTGTGTAATGGCCACAGCGGCACTCCTGGCAGGAAGCATTGCTGACCCCTGATGTAAAATATCTGTTCCTGGACTAGGATATGAAAAGTGAGATTTGTAATCCACCCTCTGTATTACTTTTGACAGGATAGACAACTCATACATTTAGAGGGAACCTAGGAAGTGAAAAGTAAAAAATAAATCTCAGTAACAAAAGCAGTTTCATAAAATGTCGCTGTTATCCTGCATCTTTATAAAGAAATACAGCCACCTTGGACCCAGAAGATGATAGTTTTTTAAATCATATTTCTTGGGTAATATCAGGCTGCAGTATAATAAGTTAGATTAACGTATTAGCTTGTCTTCTTGTCAGGAAAATAGATAGGTCCTCAGAGCACAGAGGAGCGAGGAACTTGGTTATCCTGTTTAATGACATTTTGAAAGGGCTAGGACCCGCCAGGGCCTGGTTTTCTGCAGCTTTTGACAGACAGGGGAAGAGCATGCCTCTCCTGAGGTTTCTCACCCAAAGGACAAATGAGCTACGCAATACTGCATCATTAGTCGTGTGTGTGTGTGTGTGTGTGTGTGTGTGTGTGTGTGTACACAAGACAGAGAGGAACAGGTACACGTGTGTGTGTGTGTGTGTGTGTGTGTGTGTACGCAAGACAGAGAGGAACAGGTACACACACACACGTTTTGCTATTTTACTTTCTATCCGATAGCCAGCCCTCAGCACAGGAACATTATCATAAACCCACACCACTGCTTTCTCTGCTTGGGCCCCTAAACTAGAGCAGAACTTGGAGTCAGTCCACCAGTGCAGCAGACTGAGACCCATGGCTGTCTTTGGCAATTCTCTTTTTCTGAATGTCAGTGATTGCACCGATCCAGCCTCTAAGCACAGGGGAGCAAATGAAATAAGATAATTTGTTTTTAAGTCATGTCATCTTGTACAGAGACTGCTATATAATCAAGAGTCAGAAAATCTAAAGCATTAGGCCATGAAGTCATTTTGTCCATGAGTTGGGTTACAACACATTCATTCATTATCAGCACTCACCAACAGAAGAACCCCACAGTCATTGCCATAATTTATTTTTGCCAGTAAATTGGGTTTTCAAGAGACAGAATAAGCTACTGGAATTAAGTAGCCTAAAGTTCCAGGCTCCGTTCATGAGTGCTTGGAAAGATCTTTGTGAGACCTCAGGTGCCACCACCACATTTTGGAGATGAGCAAATGGAGGCCCAGAGCGGGGAAGTGACTTGCCCAGGGCCACACAATGAGTTAGGGGCATAATGAGGACTAGAAAACCAGTGATTCTTGATACCCTTGCCCCTGGGTCTTTCAACTCCACTTCTTGGTGACCCATGGATGGGCTTTTACTCAAGTTTCATTCCTGAGGGTTGATATGAAAGGTGTTTCAATTGCCCAAGCCATTCTTTTTTCCAAAGTAGATTACAGGTGGTACTTCAGAAACGGAGCCAGGGATGCTGAAAATCTCATTTGTGCACTGGGCTTTTTTTGGTTTGGTTGTCATGAGTGCTCTCCATGCATAGCTTAGAAACATCTCCAGAGAAATGATAATCAGCTCTCCAAGGAGCGTGAGTCCGACCGGTATGTCCCTGTGCTTGCTGGTAAATAGCCTTCTCTAAGTTCCTGGCAACGAGAGTCGGTACAGGAGAGGTCAGCAGACTGGTTTTCTTTCATTGACAATTGATAGACAATCAGAGAAATGTAACTCTGGGGCCTTGGCATGTACCCAGAGAAAGTTAAATGCACTCCTCTTTATTTTTTTAAGTATATAACGTTTATATAAAGTTTATATTAAGTTTTCATAAATTTTATATAACAGTCTGACCACAGCGGTGATTTTAAAGTATGATATTTCAGGAAACATGTAAAGACTGGCATCTCTGCAGGTAGACTTAGAGGTACTAAAACCCGATGGGTACTATGACTTATTTGTATACTCCATTGGTCTACTTTGTGCAGCACCTAAAGTTGTTTCCTCATTTTGAGTTAGATAAAATCCAAGTTTGAGAGGTGGGGGGAAAGACAGATTGTATGTCTTGTGTCCAGGAAATTTTATATTCCTGAAGTCTATATTTAGGTGCTTATGTTTATAGTTTATTTATTAAAAACAAAGGTGGGAGAGATTGCTACAGAGTGTGTGTGTGTGTGTGGCAGTGATGGCGAACCTATGACACGCATGTCAGAGGTGACACGCAAACTCATTTTTTTGGTTGATTTTTCTTTGTTAAATGGCATTTAAATATATAAAATAAATATCAAAAATATAAGTCTTTGTTTTACTATGGTTGCAAATATCAAAAAATTTCTATATGTGACACGGCACCAGCGTTAAGTTAGGGTTTTTCAAAATGCTGACACGCCGAGCTCAAAAGGTTTGCCATCACTGTTCTATGGCAAACATGCGAGCTTCTCTTAAAAGCATGGGCTGCAAAGAAATGTAAATTCATTGGCTTTAATTGGAAGAGGGTATTTATAGAAATTGAATGATCCAGTGAAACTCAAGCCTGGCTTCTTTCATCTTCAGAGACCGGCTGTAGTAAATGTTGTTCTGAAAAGCCCTGGACTCCAAAGTGGACTTTGCCATCTGATGTCTGGCCCCCTGGAGGTCAATACCTTTAGCCTCGCTCTACTTGACTCGTGTTTACTAAGTACTTTTTTAAAATTTGGTTTTGAATTGTGCTTAAAAAAAATCAAAGGAAAAATGTCCATACATACCATATTTTTCTTATTTTTTAAAATTTTACTTTCTTGTTGAGAGTATTACAGATGTCCCCCATTTCCCCCCTTTACCCTCCTCTACCCATCTCCCACCCCATCCCAGGCTTTCACCTGTCTGTTGTCTTTTCTTGTTGAGAGTATTACAGATGTCCCCCATTTTCCCCCTTTACCCTCTTCTACCCATCTCCCACCCCATCCTAGGCCTTCACCTGTCTGTTGTCTTTGTCTATGGCAGCGGTTCTCAACCTGTGGGTCGCGACCCCTTTGGGGGTCGAACAACCCTTTCACAGGGGTCGCCTAAGACCATCGGAAAACACATATATAATTACATATTGTTTTTGTGATTAATCACTATGCTTTAATTATGTTCAATTTGTAACAATGAAAATACATCCTGCATATCAGATATTTACATTACGATTCATAACAGTAGCAAAATTACAGTTATGAAGTAGCAACAAAAATAAGTTTATGGTTGGGGGTCACCACAACATGAGGAACTGTATTAAAGGGTCGCGGCATGAGGAAGGTTGAGAACCACTGC
>NW_005361913.1:4484281-4501424 GCF_000412655.1 Myotis brandtii | reverse complement strand
GTATTTATTGCCATTTTATTGTTCCTATTCTTCTTGTTCTACTTCTCCTTCTTTCTTCTTCCCTTTAACATTTCATGTAGTACTGCTTTGGTGGTAATTAATTCCTTTAGCTTTTTCTTGTCTGTGAAGCTCATTATCTGATCTTCAATTCTAAATGATAGCTTTGCTGGGTAGGTTAATCTTGGTTGTAGGTCCTTTCTTTTCATCACATTGAGTATTTCTTGCCACTCGCTTTGGCCTGCAAAGTTTCTGTTGAGAAATCACCTGACAGTTGTATGGGGGCTCCCTCATAGGTAACTAAATGCTTTTCTCTTGCTGCTTTTAAGATTCTCTTTGTCTTTAACCTTTGGCATTTTAATTATTATATGCCTTTTTGGGTTCCCCTTGTTTGGGACTCTCTGTACTTCCTGGACTTATATGTCTATGTCTTTTACCAGGTTGGGGAAGTTTTCTGTCATTATTTCTTCAAATAGGTTTTCAATTTCTTGCTGTCTCTCTTCTTCTAGCTTCCCCATGATGCGAATGTTGGTACGCTTGAAGTTGTCCCAGAGGCTCCTTACACTATCTTCATATTTTTGGATTCTTTTTTCTTTTTGTTGTTCTGTTGGATGTTTTTTGCTTCTTCATATTCCAAATTCTTGACTTGATTCTTGGTGTCCTCTACTGTTGATTCCTATAAATTATCCTTTATTTCAGTTAGTGTATGCTTAATTTCTGACTGGTCCTTTTTTATGTTGTTGATGTAAGTTCCTTGAAGATCTCACTAATTTTCATGAAGTTCTCAACAAGTTCCTTAAGCATCCTTATAACCGTTGTTTTGAACTCTGTATCTGGCACTTTTCTTGCTTCCATTTCATTTAGTTCTTTTTCTGGATATTTATCTTGTTTTTTCATTTGTGACATGTTTCTTTGTCTCCACATTTTGGCTGCTTTCCTGTGTTTGTTTCTATGTATTAGGTAGGTCTGCTATATCTCACAGGTTTGGTAGAGTGGCCTTGTATAGTAGGTGTTCTGTAGTGCCCAGTGGCACAGCCTCCCTAGTCACCTGATTTGGGCACTTCAGATGCACCCCTGTGTGAGCTCTGTACACTGTCCTATTGTAGTTGAGCCTTGGTTGATGTTGGGTGTCACAGAGAAGGATTGACCCCCCGGGCCAATCAGTTGTGAGGATCAGCTGCAACTACAACGGAACAGATCCTATGGAGTAGGGCTTGCTTCAGTGGGGCTTTGGTGCTCACTGAGTCTGCCCATTGAGTGTGTCACTCATGGTGGTGGTGATAGGGTTGTAATCCGGTGTGGTTGAAACTGACCACCGGTACACTGGCTCTGGAGCCTTCCTGGAGGTACAAAGTTAACCACAATGCCTGGGGCCACCCAGTATGAGCTACAAAGCAATCTGCAAATGGCCTCTACTTGTGTTGGGCTTGGAGGTTGCCAGGAGAGGCCAAGCTATGAACCAAGGCAGCCTGCTGGTAGTGTCAGACCTCGGCCACTTATTGAAAGGACATGCTCAGGCCAGCTGCTGCCTGTTTGAGAGATTTTAGGAAAGTCCGAAGTATGAGGCAAGAGAGGCTAGTAGTATGGAAAAGCCATTGGAAATGGCTTGGATGAGCCTGCAAATAGGGAGAAGCCGGGTCTCAGGGAATCACCAGGGCAGGGCGAAAAGTGTGAGCCAAGTTGATGGAGACATGGTGCTCCACCTGCCGGCTCTGTGGCAGGGAGGGCTCAGCAAAGGAACAGTGGCCTCTGCCAGCACTTCTGTCTGGGAGAAAGTTGCCCCTCCAGCCCTTGCCCTGATTCCAGGCAAGTTAGTGCCTCCCCGAATGTCCCTGGTTCCTTTCAAGCTGCTGCCCCAGCACTGGAGCTCACAGAGAATGAGTCCGAGTAAGCCCATGTGGGCCCTTTAAGAGGAACTGCCTGGGTCCAGCAGCCTCTGTGTCACTCAGCCACAATCCCGACTGGCTTTTACAGCCAGAAGTTGTGGAGACTTCTCTTCCTAGTACTGGAACCCTGGGCCTTGGGATCTGGGGTGGGGCTGGGACTCCTCACTCCTCAGGGAAACCTCCACAGCCAAGATATCCCTCTTGCTTTTAAACCACCACACATGGGTATGGGACAAGCAGATTCAGCGATTCTGTTCTGCATCTCTGCCCCTCCTATGAGTCTCGATGTGCTTTTTCTTTAATTCCCTAGGTGTAGGACTTTCATTCAGCTAGATTTCAGGTGGTTCTGAATGATAGTTGTTCTGTACGTTAGTTGTAATTTGATGTGGTTGTGGGAGGCGGTGAGCACCAGGTTTACCCATGCCACTGTCTTCATATTTTTATATAGTTCTGCAATTTGATCTCAATAACAATTACCAAGGAAGTTTTATAAGAAGGTATACTTGACAATCTTGCTCTCAGGCCAGTTCCCATCCACCCCACCCTCCTATGCTTTTTATACGTCATTATTTCCATTAGTTTCTTTTGAGTTTTTTCGCTTTATGCAAATTCAAAAATTAAATCTTTTTCTTTTCCTTAGAAAAGATGACAGATGTGTGCTATTCTTTACCTTGTTCTTACATTTAATGATATACTTTAATAAGCTTTGTATGTCAGAACATACAGTACTGCCTTGTATATTTCCAAGCTTTATAATATTCCATCATATGGGTGGGTCAATGTTTATTAAGACAATTTTTTATGAATAGGCCCTTAGATTCTTTCAGTCTTCTGCTATTACAAACAAAATTGCACATATATTACTTCATACATGTCTAGGTGTATCTGCAGGGCAGCTTCCTACAGGGAGGATTCGAATTTGACCATATGCACTTGTGATATTATCTATTGTCTTATTAGGGCTTGTTTCATTTTATACTCCTACCAACAAGTTATGAGAACTTCAACAGAGTGGGTATCACACTTTTTGGATTTTTGCCAATCTGATATGCAAAATATAATATCGATATGTTTTAAATTTGCATGCCTTTTTAAAAAATTGTTAGGTCAGACATTTCATACTTTTAAAGGCCATTTGTATTTCTTTCTTTTCTTCAAACTATGTTCTTGTACTTAACTTGCTTTTCTATTGGGTTGTTGGTCTTTTTCTTACTGATTTGTAGGGCTCTTTATTTATAGTGTGATTAACTAAGTCTATGGTATGATCTCCAAATATTTTCTCAGGTTAGCATTCTTTCTCCCTCCCCCCCCCCCTAAATATATTTGATTTCAGAGAGGAAGGGAGAAGGAGAGATAGAAATATCAATGATACGAGAGAATCATTGATCGGTTGCCTCCTGCACACACACCCCCACTGGGAAGTGAGCCCACAACTCGGGCATGTTCCCTGACCGGAATCAAACCATAACCTCCTGGTTCATAGGTCAGCACTCCATCATTGAGCCATGCTAGCCAGGCAGGTTAGCATTCTTTTCAACCTTTGAAGTTTTTTTGTTTGCCCCATACAGAAGTTTATTTTTACAGAGCATGTTTTTTCCATTCTCTCTTTATGGCTTTTAGATTTTGAATCATAGAAAGCATCCTCCACTATCCTCCTTACATGCAGAAATTGACACAAACAACCCTTTTTTGGGGTAGGATTTCTGTATTATTTTACATTTAAATTTTGCTCCATTTGAGGCATATACTGTTCTTCTGTAAAGTACAGGTTCAACTTTATTTTTTTCCAGATGTTACTCAATTGACCTAACTACTTAGCTATACAGTCCAACTTTACCCCCATTTAAACATTTTATAAATGAAAAATACCCACTATTTCCTTGGAAAACAAGAAACCATAGGTCAAGGTTTGGGGGAGGAGGGTGTTTAGGTCCTTCTTTTTTAACTTAGACAACTCTTGCACTTTCTCCTCCAGGGGTAATGTTGACTCATGAGTGAATAAATGAAGTTAACTGAACCCTTCTGCTCCTCTCTAGAGTAATGATAAAATTTTTCCTCGTGACATAAAACTCAAGATTTATCTTAAGACAATGTCTCATTTCACTCAAAGTAATTTGTCTCTTTATCACAAACCCTAAAGCAGGATAGAAACCATTCTAGTAACTCAGAGAATGCCGTTTGTGAGGCCTTAGAAGTTCTCAGGGTGGTCCCCACACCAGCAGCAGCATCACCTGGGAACGTGGCAGAAACTCCCATCCTTGACCTACAGAACCAGACCATGTGTGGTGGAGTCCAACAACCTGCATTTAACGGGCCCTGCAGGTGATTCTGAGCATGCTGAAGCTTGAGGTCATGACCTTGCAAGTTATATTTAATCTCTTAATGGAAAATTACAATTTTAGAGTGCTGCCCTCTAGCTGGATAGGTTTGGTCCTTATCTTCTTGATATGGAAACATGTAACGACTCTCAGGAAATGACAATGTCTGTTCTTTGGCGGCAGTATTCTTAGAGTAGAAAACTCCTTTGGATTTTTCCAGGAGTCACAAAGATATCTCACTGGTGCTTTGGACTAGTACATCATACCTCCAAAATAATGCCGATTGGGTCAGTGCTTCCCTTTATCATATAATAAAAAACCAGCAAAACTGGTTTCTATGATATGCTAGGAAGTTTTTTAGCATTGAAAACTTCTGTTACCCTACAAAAGTGTCATTGTTCCTTCTTGTCACTTGCCCCTCTGCCTTTGAAAATAATTTGATATCAGAACAGAATCATATTTACCTCTGATGATTGCTAGCCACACCATAATTGCGTGTGTGCCTGGCAGGATACGGCAGACTTCCCATAAATAGTAGTATCTTCTGAGTCTATTTGCAAACCAGCTTAGAGTAGTGCTTCTGAAACTTTGCCGGATCTTTGAATCAGCCAAGTAGCTTCTTTAAATCCTGCCACCCAGACCACACTCTTATACTAAGTAAATATCTCATGGCTAGGGCCCAGGCATCAGACACTCTTATGCTAAGTAAATATCTCATGGCTGGGGCCCAGGCATCAGAAATTTCTAAATTTCCTACTCCATTGCAGTGTGTATCTACATTTGAGAACCAGGACGTGTGCATTTTTGTTTGAAAGTGATGTTAGTTCTAACAAAAAGCACTATAGAAGAGGACTACAACATGCAAGATTGTGGTTCTGAAGATGTCCAATACAATCAGAACAATAAACTTATTGTTTAACTAGCAGCTTGCTTGAAACTTAGATTGCCTCCTTTTTGCATGACTTTGTCATCGTGTGGGGAACCCATGTTGTAGCATGTGTAAGACCCTTTCCCGCCTTCTGGTCCATCAGATAATTGCTTTGTCCACAGCAGTAGTTGACAAACCCCCCTTCGAAGTCCATCATTTTGTTAGTTGACCCTGCTGTACAATTTTCCCTGCAGCAAGTCACAGCTGGCTGAAAGGGGAGATGAGGATGGAGTTCAAACCTTTCTGAAGGAGACAGGGCCCTGCTCATCATAAAGGGAACATTCTTTTGCATTGGCCCTGGGGCAGGGTGTCCCAAATGCTTTGACAGGGGTGCCAGTTGGTCATAAACAGTGTGGTAATAGGGTGGGGACAGAAAGAATTTCTGTTATCCCTTTTATAACTCCAGGCAACCCTAGAACCAGTTTAACAATTAAAGGGGCTGGGAACAGAGCTTATGTGTTTGGTGAAATCATAAGCCAAGAGTCTTTTGGTATTAAACTTTTGCTTAAGGTTCTATAATGGTTTTTGAAGTGTATTTACCTTACCTGTGTTATTAACTGTAATCTAATAAAATTTTCTGGGGAATTCAGTGTTTGTCAGGTGTTGGTCAGGCAGGGAATGTTGCTCAGAGACGGTTGTGTGAGTGGACAAAAGTGGGAAACTTGGTTAGCAGGTGAGGCTTCAGAGACCCCCATAGGCGTTTGGGTCCTAGAAAGTATTCTGGGGATTTTCCTAGTTCTATTCACTTTGTACAAGTGAGGAAACCGAGACCCAGGAAGGCTCTGTAACTTGGCCAACTTTTCTTGCCATTCCCCACAATCTCACAGTTTAAAAAAATATATATATTTTAGATATATTTTGCGAAGTGAGAAAAAGAATTACCACTCTGAGAACATCTTAAAGAGAATTCTCCTAAATTGTGGTTCAAATGGTCCCTGTCTGTTTTCCTCCTTGCTTTTTATGAAGTAACTAGTGGCCCAGTGCACGAAATTCGTGCACATTAAAAGGGGATTAATTAGAGGAAATATTTTAATATTGCTATTTGCCCTTTCTCTATAATAGAAGTGTCAGAGATGAAAGAAATTAGTAAAATGTATATGAAAATCTTCCTCCTGTCAGAGTCTGGGGCGCACCGCAGGACCCAGAGTCAAGTCCCCACCCACCTGAAAATCGTGTGAGACCCAGACCCAGCCGTCCCCACCCCCATTGGGCAAGATCCAGACCCAGTCGGCCCCACCCTTGTCAAGCCCCCCCGGGCCAGGGGGTGCTGCCTCAGGTCTCCTGTCAAGGCCCGCCAGGTGGGGGGTGCAGCCTCAGGTACCCTGCCCCGGCCCAGTGTCCTTTGGCCCGTCACCAGTATGGGCGGCGCAGCCTGAGGTCCCCTGGCCTGGCACCCAGGCGGGGGGTGGGGGGGCACACCTTGAGGTCCCCTGTCAAGCCCAGCTGGGCGGGGGGCATGGCCTCAGGTCCCCTGCCCCGGCCCAGCGCCATGCAGCCTTAGGTCCCTGCTGATTGCTCGTTAAGGCTCATTAGGGGAACTCGGCCTCCGCTGTGGGTGCAGCCATCTTGTGTTATAGAAACCCGGTCTCCGCTGTGGGCGCTGCCATATTTGTGACAGTGTGATGGTCAATTTGCAAATTCCCTCTTTATTAGATAGGATTAGCTGCAAACACACACATTTTAGTGAGCAATGCAGTGTATGAATACAAATAGAAATAGATTTTGTAAAAAGATAATGTCAGTCTATTAGTTGAAAAAAGTACCAAAGTAATTCCCAAAATCATTAATCATTTGTTTAATAAAACAAAAGGGATTTTGGATTGGTTAATTATTTTATAAAGCACTACATTATCATATCTGTAAATTTTAACTAATTGTGGAGATCATGATGTTTTGTTTATCACACAGATAAATATTTGTTTTTTATTTTTAATTACCAGGTACTTATTTTGCATTTGTAATGATTAATTGCAAAAACCTTAACTCTGGTAATGGGATCCTCTAGGTCAGTGGTTCTCAACCTTGGCTGCACGTGGGAATCTTTTTAAAATCCTGATTTCTGAGCCTCATCCCCCGGAAATTCTGTTTCTTTGTTACTAATGTTGTGGCCTCACCCCATAACAAAGAAACAGAATTTCCGGAGGATGAGGCTCAGAAATCAGGATTTAAAAAAGATTCCCAGGTGATTCTAATGTGCAGCCAAGGTTGAGAACCACTGAACTAGAGTATTTTAGTCTCCCAATTAACAAATATCTATTGAGGTAACAGCTGGTGCCTAGAAGTGTTTTAAGGTATATAGGCTAGAGGTAGTGAAGAGATAAATGGTTAGAAAAAAAAACCCAGTGGTAAGAAAAGGAAACAAGCTGTCAGTGTAGCGACTTAGCGGTAACTGCCACTCACCATTGCCCTTTAAGAGAGCCTCATTCGCTCCACATGAGGGAAAGTCCTGTTCAAATCAACTGTTGCTCTTCCTCTAATTGTTGAGCTGCTGAATCAAGCTAGGTAGGTCCTTGATAAACTTTATTGCTTGTTATTGATTTTTATCCTTAATAAAAGTTAGCATTATCATCATCTTTTTCCTATACAACATATTAGCTTTTTTTTTTCAGAACTCATTTAGGTAAAGAACATTTTTCTTTGTTCATTGAGTTCAGTATCATCAAGTTTGTATATTTTCAGAGTGATTGTATCACCACTATTCCATCCCACATCTTCATAGCATTTATTCCTAGTATGTTTCCAAGTTCTTTTTATGTGCACTTGAAAATGAAACAATTTCATATTCATTAGCAATCACTGCCATAGGCCTTTCTGTTTTATTGTGTGTGTGTGTGTGTGTGTGTGTACACATGCGTGCGCATGTGTGTGCCTCAGAGGCAGTAGCTCATTACAAAGTAGAAAAAAGCTAAGACCTTGTTGTGAATCTTTAGTGGGTGAGAGGCTTCTGAATCATGATCTCTATCAAAATGGCCCACGTGAGTATAACAGGGAGTTCAAGTCCAATTTGTGTGCCAGAACTTGGGGAGTCATAAAACTGCAGAATGAGAGTGGAGGAATTTGGTTCCTTTCAAGGAGTTGTGCCTTTTCTATGTCGATGGCTGTATTGTTTTGCCCTGAAGATCTAAATTGAGAGAATGCATACTTCATGCTGTTCAGATTGAGGGGTCTTTAAATCCTGGGTCAAGCAGAACCTACTAGTGGAATCACTGCAGCTACACAACCGGCTGTCAGTGCCACCTGCTCACCCCGTGTGGCCGCTCTCTAGACCACTTATCCATTTCCTCAGACTTAGGAAGCTCACTAGTGTTCTGCCCACCAGAGTGGCTCTGTTGGTTGACCGTCATACTGTGCATGACAAAAGATTGCCGGTTCATTTCCTGGCCAGAGCACATACCTGGGTTGCAGGTTCGGTGCCAGGTCAGGGCCTGTACAGAAGGCAACTGATCGATGGTTCTCTCTCACATGGATGTTTATACTTCTCCCTTGCTCTCTCTCTCTCTAAAGCCAATTTAAAATGTGTGTGTGGTGGGGGCGGGGTGTCTATGTGGTATTTGTGTGTTCACTTCTCATCTGAGAACCAGTGCATGTCTTATCAGTATTACTTGACTCATTTTTTAAGGATTCCATTCTATCCTTTAAACCCTAGAAGATTTCTCAAAAATAGGTAGGCCTCTTGGTAAAATCTTCATTACAACGGGGTTAATCTTGTGTGTGTGTTTGTGTGTAGTGCATTTTTAAATCTGTTTCCCAGAAACAGAATGCTTCTTTGGTAATTAGAAAAATGGAGGCTATTCCATCATCATGTATTTCCATAGAATAGCACCATGCAATGACATTAACAGTACAGTTGAAGACTGTTTCCTTGCCCAATTGTATGGTCCCTTTTTTCTGTATATGTATTGTGCATGTGTTCTTTTGCTACATGGTTTCACTAAATATTGATGAAATGTTTCTCCAAAGGGGCTCCACCACCACCCCATTAGCAGGATGTAGCAATTTTGCATGTTTTCAACACTTGTTCTTTTTAGACTTTGCAATTTTTGCCATTCTGATGAGTATGAAAAAGTTATTTCATTTTAATTTACATTTCCCAGAATACATATCTTAATATTCTGCCTCTTTAGTACCATCTTCTGGGAATTGCCTAATTCCCATCTTTTGCCTACTTTTTGGGTTCTATGCCCTTTTCTTGTTGATTTCTACTAATTCCTTATCTACTTTGGATAATAAGTCCAAGGAAGTTACGTTCATTGTATATATTTTCTCCAAATATGTGGCTTGACTTCATTATTTTATTATGGTCTTTTGATGACCATAATTAATTTTAATAGTTTTCTGCATGTATGATTTGTGCATTTCTGTTTTAAGAAAAACTTCTCTTCCATGAAGTGGAGTATTTTCTTCTTTGTTTCATAACTTTAAAGTTTGGAGCAAAACTTTATATAGGCCTGGAGTTGAATTTTGTGTGGGTTGAGGTAGGGGTACAATTATATATTTTATTCTCAGATAAACAATTGTCCTAGCACCATTTACTAGTATTAGCTAGTTCATCCTTTCTAGTGATCTGTAGTGTCCCATTTGCAATATCTGACATTAAACATGTATGTGTGGATTTGTTTCTGGGTTTTCTATTCTAGTCTTTTGGTCTATTTGCCTAATCCTGGCCAGTACACATTTCACTAATTAATACAGTTTTACAGTAAACGTCTGGCTATCTGGTAGGGCAAGTCTCTCTACCATGTCATTTTTTTTTTCTTCAAAATTGTCTTGGTTATTCTTGACTCTTTGCACTTAACCTATTCATGCTTAAATTATACTACTTATCTTACAATAATATGCTTTTATTTCTCACCTCTGGACATTATGTTATTACTGTCTTGTATTTTATACTCTTGTTATAAACTCCACAGTACAATTTACTGTTTTGGTTTAGGTAGTCAATTATCTTTTAAAGAGATTTAAATGTAAGGGAAGGGGGAACCTCACATATTAGTTCTTATGTTCATAAGTCTTTCAAGAGTATTCTTACTTCATTTATCATGCTCCTGCTCCAGCAGATAGTTTGTGAAACTATGTCCACCAGGACCAAGTGCCCTGTCCCTTGTAACCAGAGTAATAATTACATACATGCTTTTTCTGAGACCTAGGGTGCTAGCACTGTGCTGCAAGCCATTTTAGCAACTGGGTTCTAAAGTAAACGCACTAATACCTCAATGGGAGAACATTTACTGACAGATTTTTTGGGGGGCGGGGAGTGTACTAGTAATGAAGCAATTTAATTACTCCTCTCTAAATTGATGAACCTATAGTAAGAATTTCTTTATAGCCCTTCATTGCATCTATAAATTATTTTTTAGCTGTGAATCATTGACATAGAAAGTAGTATCTCCATGTGTTTAATTATCATTGTTTTCTATGTCTGGGATGAGGTCCACCTATTCAAATGGATAGTTTAAAAGTGGCTTTATTTTTAGTGCTTGTTTCTAGTCCTTACATTTAACACAAAGTATGTCAGAGACGTAATTCCATTATCCAAAAAGATGACTGGCTTTCTTCATACAACTTTTAGTGTTTGGTATGAGCAATATCGATATCCTAAATTAAAACAGTAGTAATTGCAGGAGGGTAATGGTTTATCCTATGAGTCCACAAATGACCTGCTGGTCAAATCTGGTCCACTGCCTATTTTGTAAATAGTTTTATTGGAATACAGCAAAGTCCATTCACTGATGTATTCTTGCTACAATAGCACGAGTTGAGTAACTACAACAGAACTGTGTCCCACAAGGTCTAAAATATTTACTCTGTGGCCTTTTATAGAAAATGTTTGTCAACTTCTTGTGTATTCCATTGGTTTTGAAGTGAGGTAAAAGCCTAAGACCAAACCCGGCCATAGTGGCTCAGTTGGTTGAGCATCATCCTGTGCACCAAAAGGTTGCCGGTTGATTCCTGATCAGGGCACATGCCTGAGTCACGGATGCGGGTTTCCCTGGTTGGGGGCATACAAAAGGCAACTTTTAGATGTCCCTTTGTGTGTGTCTCTCTCTCTCTCCCCCCACCCCTATCTCTCCTCTCCCCACTGTCTTCCTCTCTCTAAGCATGTCCTTACGCTCTCTCTCTCTCTCTCTCTCTTTCTCCCCCCACCCCCATCTCTCCTCTCCCCACTGTCTTCCTCTCTCTAAGTATGTCCTTACATACAGATTTAAAAGACAATATTAAGACCAACAACTAGGAAATGGAAAGGGAAGTAGAGATAAACTAAACAGTAATCTGTTGGGAGATTCAAGTATACTATTGTGGGAGGTATCTGAGCAGCAGAATTAGAGCCTAAGCTTCATAACCGCCCATCACTAAATATATTTGAAATACTTTTGCCAGCCTCCAAATTGGAAATTCAGATGTCTCAAGGGAATAATTCTTAAATTCCATTTTATGGTCAATAACTACATATTTAAGGTTAGCAATAATTGAAATGAAAGAAACATTATGAATTTGGTAATATAAATAAATTAAAAACCCTCTTTTAAATAGTGGTTTAATTGCAGTTTTTCCTGCTCTTTATTTTTCTGTAAAAGAATATTAAATTTAAAGTTCAAAGGGAATAATAAAGCTTAAACATTGTATGGATGATAAAAACTTTTGCCCACTTAGATTTAGAGACCACTCTGACTCACAGATATAAAGAGTCATCATAGCATTTCTCTTATTAAAAATATCACTCATTTTCTCTTACTTGACCTGAGTAACAATAGGTCTATTTAATTTATTAATCAGGCCTTTCTCATATGCTTCTTCACTCTTAATTTGGTATAGATTATATGTAAAGATTAGATAGATAGATAGATAGATAGATAGAGAATTAACTTATAAAAGGTTTTCAGAGGGCCCTAGCTGGTTTGGCTCAGTGGATGGAGCATCAGCCTGTGTACTGAAGGGTCCCTGGTTCGTTCCCCAGTGGGGGGCGTGCAGGAGGCAGTCAATCAATGATTCTCTCTCATCATTGATGTTTCTTTCTCTCTCTCCCTTCCTCTCTGAAGTCAAAAATATATATATTAAAAGGTTTTCAGAGGTTTTTGCTTTTTAAGATCAACATTCCATTATTGGGGTAGAGATTTCGGAAGGAAAAATATTAGGGCTTCAGCTTCTACTTGCAAAAGAAATCATTGCCTACTTTATTTACTAATATAAAGTGCCTAGCACAGTGCCTTACACATAGTTAGTAGTCAGTACCACTTGCTGAAAAATGAGAATTAAATACATAGGGGGCCAATTCTGGTTCAGAAAGGCAGATTGTCCTGCATATTTATCTCCTTCCCCTTGAAACCCTATGAAAATAACAGTAAACACTTTTGTTTTGTTTCCGTCATTAAAAAATGAGAGTGGGGACTTTAGTGGACAAGGTAATTCAATAGATTTCTGGAATACAGAGAATGAATGGGGGAGTGACAAGCAATCTAGCAGAACAGAAGAAGCTGTGGCCAAAGAGAGTGTTAGTCTGTTCTGGAAAACCACAGAAGCTCGTGTGGCAAAACCAAGAGTACAAGAGGGATTCATGTGAAGGTCTTTGTACAGGATAAATGTCCAAAATCCGGGAGACAAATAATTTTTGAGAAATCTCAGAATAGCTGATTTAGCACCATTCTGGCATTGTATCACCTCAACTAGAATCATGCAGCTCCCACTTGTCAGTCTCTTGCTTTATTCTAAAATATGAACAGACACAAAGCTTGACTAGATGTTTGAGAAAAGACTACAACGTTCTACAGTGGGATCAAGATTTTTTTTTTTTGGTTTAATGGTTAGGAAAAGATGACTATAAAGAAAACAGATTAAACAGGAAACAAAAGAAAACTTTAAAGGAAATAATCAGGGGTATCAGAGAGGCTGTCCTATTCATAAAATAAGAGCAAGATGCAATAAAATAGATGCAGCAGAAGGTAAAACAAATGTTCTTGGAAACTAAAAATAGAGTTGCCCAAATTAAAAAAAAAATAGTGAAGTGGAAGCTAAATTTGATGTAAGGACACAAGTAAATAGAACCAAAAAACAAACAAACAAAAAAAATAGAAGCTAAGAACTTTTAGAGTATCAATCCAAAAAGAATGGGAATTTTAGAAAGATTAGACAGAGACAGTGAAGGAATGATTTACAACTTAAGTATTTCTTATAGCCGAAGTCCAAATGTAGTGTTTAGGAGCCCACAAGTTTCTCACACTGTGCGTGAGAAAAGATGCACACCTGAATACATAAGAGATTTTACTGTAGGGTAAGGCAGGCCTGGAAGGTTTCAGAGAGGTTAAAAATTGAAGAGCTTCTAAGGCGTGAGAAGCAGTAGCTGCAGGTTTGTCATCACTGGAGCAGTGCCTTCAGTTCTGAGACAAGTGGTGTTCAGCCTTCAATTCTTTACCTAGCCAAACTATCCAGTGTGAGGGTGCAATACACATTGCAGATGTATAAGGATGTGAGTTTTCTCTTCCATACTACTGTTCAGATGTGTTCCAGGAAAACAGTTGATGATAATGCAATCAACTCTGGCTGACTTAAGCAGAAAAAGGAATTTATTGAGAGGATATTGGATAACTAACTAAATTGTCAAGACGATTAGAGAACCAAACTTGGAGAATAGGCAAGAACAAGGAAGGATCAATAACCAGCCACAGCCTAAACAACAAACCACAGAAACCAGTCTAGCATCACTAGTCTCTCCCAGGCTCCCCAGCCGTCACCACTGGTCTGCTTCCTTGCAGGAGCGACTCTAGACTCCAAGTCCAGGATGGTGTGCCTGCCTATGCCAGCCTAGGTAACAGCTCTGGCCTAAGGTTCAGGGAAGCTGAGAAAGGGCACTGGGTCTTCAGCTTCTGTGGTAGAAAGGTGGCTGTGCCTCCCACCAATACAGACAAACTGGTAAACTTCTAGTGATGGGGGGTAGGTTTAGAGGCTGGGCAGTCAAATAAAACATCAGGTATCCACCTCAGACTTCAATACTGCATGCCATGCCGTGAGAGAAAACTGCAGAATGACCACCGTGCAGCAGGCTTGTAGAACAGTCAGTCTAGTGTCCAGACTGCAGGAGGTCCAGGAGCTTCAGGCAGAGGAAAAATTGAATATCCAATAGGAAGGAGAATTGGAAAGTTGATATGAAGGCAAATGGTGCCAAAAAGCAGGAAAGACAATCAGAAACTCCTAACAAACGAGCTTTACAAGAAAGAAAATATAATCTCAGTGTACTATTTGATGCTGCAGTGAATGCTATTTGTATAGTCAAAATGCACAGCACTTAGCACCATTCTGGCATTGTATCACCTCAACTAGAATCATGCAGCTCCCACTTGTCAGTCTCTTGCTTTATTCTAAAATATGAACAGACACAAAGCTTGACTAGATGTTTGAGAAAAGACTACAACGTTCTACAGTGGGATCAAGATTTTTTTTTTTTGGTTTAATGGTTAGGAAAAGATGACTATAAAGAAAACAGATTAAACAGGAAACAAAAGAAAACTTTAAAGGAAATAATCAGGGGTATCAGAGAGGCTGTCCTATTCATAAAATAAGAGCAAGATGCAATAAAATAGATGCAGCAGAAGGTAAAACAAATGTTCTTGGAAACTAAAAATAGAGTTGCCCAAATTAAAAAAAAAATAGTGAAGTGGAAGCTAAATTTGATGTAAGGACAAAGTAAATAGAACCAAAAAACAAACAAACAAAAAAAAATAGAAGCTAAGAACTTTTAGAGTATCAATCCAAAAAGAATGGGAATTTTAGAAAGATTAGACAGAGACAGTGAAGGAATGATTTACAACATAAGTATTTCTTATAGCTGAAGTCCAAATGTAGTGTTTAGGAGCCCACAAGTTTCTCACACTGTGCGTGAGAAAAGATGCACACCTGAATACATAAGAGATTTTACTGTAGGGTAAGGCAGGCCTGGAAGGTTTCAGAGAGGTTAAAAATTGAATAGCTTCTAAGGCGTGAGAAGCAGTAGCTGCAGGTTTGTCATCACTGGAGCAGTGCCTTCAGTTCTGAGACAAGTGGTGTTCAGCCTTCAATTCTTTACCTAGCCAAACTATCCAGTGTGAGGGTGCAATACACATTGCAGATGTATAAGGATGTGAGTTTTCTCTTCCATACTACTGTTCAGATGTGTTCCAGGAAAACAGTTGATGATAATGCAATCAACTCTGGCTGACTTAAGCAGAAAAAGGAATTTATTGAGAGGATATTGGATAACTAACTAAATTGTCAAGACGATTAGAGAACCAAACTTGGAGAATAGGCAAGAACAAGGAAGGATCAATAACCAGCCACAGCCTAAACAACAAACCACAGAAACCAGTCTAGCATCACTAGTCTCTCCCAGGCTCCCCAGCCGTCACCACTGGTCTGCTTCCTTGCAGGAGCGACTCTAGACTCCAAGTCCAGGATGGTGTGCCTGCCTATGCCAGCCTAGGTAACAGCTCTGGCCTAAGGTTCAGGGAAGCTGAGAAAGGGCACTGGGTCTTCAGCTTCTGTGGTAGAAAGGTGGCTGTGCCTCCCACCAATACAGACAAACTGGTAAACTTCTAGTGATGAGGGGTAGGTTTAGAGGCTGGGTAGTCAAATAAAACGTCAGGTATCCACCTCAGACTTCAATACTGCATGCCTTGAGAGAACTGCAGATATCCACCGTGCAGCAGGCTTGTAGAACAGTCAGTCTAGTGTCCAGACTGCAGGAGGTCCAGGAGCTTCAGGCAGAGGAAAAATTGAATATCCAATAGGAAGGAGAATTGGAAAGTTGATATGAAGGCAAATGGTGCCAAAAAGCAGGAAAGACAATCAGAAACTCCTAACAAACGAGCTTTACAAGAAAGAAAATATAATCTCAGTGTACTATTTGATGCTGCAGTGAATGCTATTTGTATAGTCAAAATGCACAGCACTGGTATGCAACTATTGGGTAAAAGTATCAAGAAGGAAGTCTGCATAAATAACGAAAATGGCTAAACCAAGAAATAGCTGTGTATGCTCATTACTTAAGAGATACTGAGGTGTGACCCTGGGGAGGTAATCATTATAAGCTCCCCAAGCTAGTGGGTTTTAAAAAATCATGTGCATATATTTATTTTTAAATTGTCTGAAATTATTTTAGAAAACAACAAATGTACATAGAAAGGAAGGCAGTCACCAGTTCATCAGTAAATGGCTTCTATTCCAAAGTTGTGAAGCAGTTTGATATTCCTTTTCCTTTAGAAACATTCATATGTATGTGATTAGATTTCTAAAAATAAATACAAGTTATACTGAAGTTAAAATACCCTAGGTCTGTAGTTTAAAAATCAAAAGAAGAAAGATGGCCAAGTTTGGGGGCCATTCTAGTAATCCAGTGAGAAACGATGGGGCAATTTAGCTGGGGCAGTGAGCCGGTCATGCGCAGGGACACATGGGAGAGAGAAGAGAGAGACTGCTCACCAGCGGGTGTGGTGTGAGATGTAAGGGGAAGTCTCTACCAAGATAAAACGCATGTTTGCTATTCCTGTCGCCACATGCCTCTGTCGGAGCTTTCTGCTTGTCTGTTCACTTCACCAGTTCTCTGAAATAATTGGGTTTCTGATTAGGCTTCTCACCTACTAGCTCATAGAGACGCCGTTCATGTTAGATTATGAATTGACCTCTCGCCTAAAGAGCCGGATATGACCTTAGAGCTCTTCATCTTAGGTAACCCATCTTGGAGAAAGATTGACGTTGGGGGTGTGGTTATTAGTATGGTGAGTAAGGAACCATGGTCTGGCCATTCTTTATCCTGTGCAGCAGGCCCCTCCTTCCGCCAAGACTTCTGAACTAGGGCTCCTCCAAGTCTCAGTGCCTCAGCTTGTGCTTGGCCAGCCTCTCAAGTCCCCCAACTCCACTCACTTCTCCTCAGGACAGAGCCCATTGACCTTCCAGGACTTGGCGCAAGCACCGCCACCTCTAACTGCTCTCTCCAGCTCCCCCCCCACTTCTCTGCCCAGCCTGTCTTCCTGCCCTCCTGTAACCCAACC